>NW_027555958.1:329240595-329664914 GCF_003287225.1 Phascolarctos cinereus | reverse complement strand
TATTGAGGGCCTGCTATTTTCCAGGAAATGTGCAAAGAACTGAGGATACAAAGACAAAAATGAAGGGGCCGATAGATATTCCAGAGTGAAAAGACCCGCCGTAGGCACTGAGGGAGTTTTGGGGGTGAGACCGTAGATAAAATAAAGCCCACGGTCAAGCCATAACCAAAGTGTCTGGGACACCAATGACTTTCATAAAAGAAGATACAGCAAGGTGATGTTGAAAAAGCACTGGATTCAGAGTAGAGACCCTAGAGACCAGATCCAATGACCACCTGTCAACTTGGACAAGTCACTTAACCTCCTTAAGCCTTATGTTTCTCAGCTGTGAAATGGGGTGAATACTTGCACTACTTACTTCCCAGGGTTGTTTTAGAAGTTGAAGTTGCTATTGTGTTTGTTGTAAAATGGCTTTCAGAATTCCCTGCAAATGTCAAGGAAATTTTGTACCAGATGATGGCAGGGCAAATGAAAAAAAAAAAAGCTCCTCTCCTTAATGTTATCTAACTTAATATCATCTAACTCCTCTTCCCCAGCTCCTCAGGGTTATTGCTAGACCTAACCTACCAGTGTGAGTGGGGGTTGGGAGAATGAGCCTAGTTTGTATGCTACAGGAATATATGCAAAATACACTATAAGTGCGTTTGATTATTGCCTGATATTATTTTGACCCATTGTATTCTCCTTAATATCAACCAACCAATTAACATCAGTTAGCTTTTACTATGAGATATTTACTAAGTAAATACAGGAAGGACAGAAGTACAAAAATTTTTCCTGTGAAACCGGGACTTGCTCTCTCTTTTACACAACCACTCAGTCTCTGGGGAAGTGGACTCAAAATTAAAGTGGTGACTACCAGCATCTCCCCTACCATGTTCGCTTCCGGGGGTGGCATAACATATGGACATGTTGCTTCCTTGCTTTCAGGAGACAGTATGTAGGCTGCTGGGATGATTTACTGCAGGGCTGGCTGGGTCAAATGGGTCATACCTCAGACAAGACTCCTCACTGTATTCAACTGAAGGAACTCCTCTCTGTTATGGAGTTCAGCTGCTGAATCTTTAGTTGCTCTTTCAATCTTTGAAGCTCATGAGGTCATAATCTTTTCAGTTCTGTCTGATACTCACTCACCTAAAATCAATAAAGAATAGATACAACAGGAACAGAAGGAAAAAGATGTCATTCATTCACAGCCACATTGCAGCCCTGGGGAGATAAGGTAGCTAGAGTAGTGCTTTGGTGTTGACATCTATGTCACCTCTTTCCCTACCTGAAGGTCCATAACATTTAGTCCTCCTCACTTAAAAGTCACCAAGGAAAAATATCCACAGTTCTTAGCACATTGGTTAGCACATCTAAGGTTAGAAATACCCTCAATAAGTGCTTATTGATCGATTGATTCTCTGAGATTCTCTGACTGTACCACTCAGTTAAGCCATACAATTTTCTCAGAGGATCACAGAGTCCCATAGTTGGAAGAGATTTAAGAGATCATCTGGTCCAACCCATAACTAAACAGATATCTACTCAATATCACTAAAAATGGTCATTTACTTAGCTTGAAGACCTCTGCTTAGAGGAAACCCACCATCTTCTAAGGCAGTCTATTCCACTTTGGGGCAGCTCTACTTGTTGGGAAAATTCTCCCTTAGATTCAATTAAAATCATGCCTCTTCCCAACATCTCGTTGTTCTTAATTCTTTCCTTTGAGGCCAAACAGAGTAAGCACAACCCTTGAAAAACTTGAAGATAATTATCATGTTCCCTACTCCTACCAGCACAACCACCCAGTCTCTTTTTTCTAGGCTAAATATCCTTCATTCCTTCAATCCAATCCCTTTGGCATAATATCCAGTCCCTAATCATTATGCATGTCCTTCTATTGACATCCTTCAGTTTGTCCTTCCTAATATTGGAAGAGCAATAAGATTGTCACTGATAGGAATTTAGGACAAAAATTCATTACCTCCACCCTGTCCCATCAGTCTTAGCAAATGAAGTTCCTGGGGTTCTAATATTCATAGACCACAACTGAAATCATAGGAGCAGAAAAAGAGTTGAAAGGGATTTTCTCACTCTAAGTAAAAGAAAGTAATACACTCACAAAATGGCAGTATAATTAAAATCAAAGGGGTTACTGATTCATAGAGTTTCATAATTAGAAAAGACCTCAATGGTCATCTAGTTTAATGAATACCTAAAGAAGCATTTCTTCTATAACCTTCCCTACTGGTAGTCATCCATATTTTGCTTTAAGACCTCTTTAGGGTGACCTCAAATCTGGGAAATGATTTTCCAGTCACATGTACTCACTAAAGGCAGAAATGTAGACAGGCAGAATGGAGACAATGACTGTACTCCCTGGATTTGGAGTTAATTCCTCTCACATTCTTCTGGAAGGGAAACCAAAAGAGTCTTGGGGTTGAGAGTTTCCAAACCCAAAGAGCCCTTGGAAGTTCACTATAAAGGTAACCTACAACTGATTCTGGTTGAGAATAGCTGAGCAATTGTAAATTAAGTAGGGAGCCACGAGGAATTTTTTATCCTAAATCAGAGTAAGCACCATCCTACTGCATGTGGGGTGGGGGAGAGGGGGAGTGAATATTCTTCCCCACGACAGGATTATCCTTAAGCCTTGGAGAGAGTTTGAGATTAACGATGAGGTAAAGGTTCTCCAATGAGAAATTAAACATGCCAGTGTAAGAGCAAGTTGGAGTGAATGAGACAACCCAGAGAGTGAGTAGTTGTCCATATGCTCTGTGTGAGGGTGTGAGGTGCTACAATGTGGGTAGCCACCCCATACACCTGTTACATTACAGCATGGTGCCCAGAACTGAGCACAAAACTCTAGATATGGGCTGGCCAGAGCATAGAAGAGCAAGGTTATCATTTCCATAGTCCTGGAAACTTTGCCTCTTTTAATGGAGCCAGAACACATTAACTTTCTTGGCTGCCATATTATATGTTGGTAGATATTAGCCAAGCTGTCCATTAAAACCCCTAGATGTTTTTCAGACAAACTGCTAACCATGGCTCCCCTATCTTCTACTTGTGAAGTCAAATTTTTGAATCTAAGTTTAATATTTTAAATTTATACTACTTAGGTTTATCTTATTACATACCTGTCACTTTTTTTTTTTCTGGACCTGGAAATAGAGATCATCTGGTCAGATGATTTGAATTCATTTTCTTGGAAATCAGTTCCCTATTGATCATTTTTTCCTATACTTTACCATTCAAAAGTCATGTATTCTCTTTATAGAGAAAATAGTAGCTGAATAAGAACTGTGAGAAAATCAAATTGATTCTGGTTCCATTTTGTAACTGATTCTATTCTATATCGCCCACAGCATGTTGTGAAATTTCATAAGCCGTGTTTCTTTGTCTCTGAGTTAAGTTCAGAAGTTCAGCTTTCCTCTCTGGGCTAAGTTGTCCCATAAATCACCTTAATTCAAAGAAATATATTGTCTTTATAAATCTTACTGCCCATGTACAATTAAAGGAAATCTGTTATATCACTAACAACCTTGCAAGATGCAGTGGGTGCCAGGAAGTCTGTTATCTCTGCAACACCGTCCTTCAAGAAAGTTTGGACTGTTAACATTGTGACTCTTAACTAGCCGTGCAGGTGGACACCACCAAAGGGCTTTCTATAGCAGCAAGATGGAAGGAAAGGTTGTTGCTAGCCCTGCATTCCTAGACTTCCATCCAATCACATTGTTTTTCATCATCTATGATACTTCAGATTTTGTAATCAATCATATTGTTTTATGCTTCCTGTTCTTTGTTCTCTTGTACTTCCCAAAACTATATGCAGACTAGTGAGTCTTACCTTATGGTCTTCTGACTAACTAAGGAGTTGAGAGACCCATTTCATTACTAATTGCTAGCCTTACCAATAAATTGAATGTGCTTGAAACTCTGTGACTCAGTTTACCTTAATTTCAATCATGACAATTGAGTACCTCTACTTTCTGCTATCACTTATGATCTACCTAGTGCACCAAAGCAATGATCCTATCTCTTTTTTTGACACACATCTTTTCCCCAATATAGTTGAGAAAAAAAAATTGTGGTCTTTTGGTTTTCTCCCCAGCCTCCGCTCATTCTGCACTTCAGCATTTGTGATGCAGTTCTTAATGGCATGCCATGCTTTTGTCTTCATACTGTTTCCTCTCCTTGTTTCCATCTTTTGGATCTTTCTCTTTGAAAATTGAAATTGAAATGTGGAAATATGTTTAATATGATTGTACACGTATGGCCTGTTTCCGATTGCACATTGTCTTGGGGAGGGGGGAGGGAAAAGAGGGTGAGAAAATTTAAAACTCAAAAATCTTATAAAAGTGAATGTTGGAAACTAAAAATAAATAAATAAATATATATTTTTAAAAAATAAAAAAATAAAGTGAGGATAATAGTGGAAAACAATTTAATTGACTGTCAAGTTCTTTGTGCACTCATATCAGTGTCTTTAGACAACTCTCATTTTTACTCCTCATTGGAATTTTTCCCCTTTGTGTCTTCAAATTTTCTTTCTTGCAATTTTCCCCATCCTCCTGAGCTGAAAATCTCCCTTTAGAATTTTAGTCCATAGGATTTTACCCAAACTTCTGCACCTTTAGAAATCTACTTTCCTGAAAATTGCAGTACACATTTCTTTTGCTATTATGTTAATAACCATAAGATTTAGAGCTCAGAGGGATCATTTGTCATATTTACTTTGTATGGAGGCAATATGACATGATGAATAGACAGCTGACTTCAAAGCCAGAAAGACTTGAGTTCAAGTCTCACCTCTGAAACATGCTGAGTGTGAAGCCTTGGGCCACTTACTCAACCTTTCAGAGTATAAATTGCAGAGAAGATGCTGACCTGTGTTAGTAGAGTGAGCTTGTTCATCTTCGAGGTGCCTATTCCAATGGCATCATGGGTCCAGTTCCTGTCCTCATTTGGTACACGTTATATTGCTTTTCCCTTCCTTCATTAAATGGTAAACTGCTTGGAGGCAAGGATTAAGTTGTATCATCAGAGACAAGAACAAGACTTCAGATTGAGTCTTCCTAGCTTGAGCAATATAAAGAAATTTCATTGTCTGTGACAGTGATTAAAATTGTTTCTTAGAATCTGATAGCCAGCTCAGTCCAGATGCTTAGCCAAGGAGCTCCACTTTTCATTTCCATTCTGAACCCACAATCCAAGGCAAGGCACAAAATCAGCAGTCTGTGGAGCACATTGGGGACCCAGCAGTGCTTATGATGCAATGAAAAAGCACCCCACTAAATGTCAGCTCTTGGGACAAACCCCGGATTCCCTGACTTAGTTATGGCTCTGTTTCTCTAGAATCTGCTACTTTTCTAAAGCCATCCCTCTGGTGGTAGATGAGGACAAGAAAACCTCAGAAGTCCTTTTCTCCCTTAGTTGTTATTTATCTTCCTCTCTAGGGCCTTCCTCTTTTCTCCTTCTTTATCCTCCCCAAATGACCAATGCTATCTGTCACCACACGTACCTTTTGCTGCAGATGTTGTTTTATTTTCCAATGGGAATGCAAATTCCAAGTGTTCAAACAAGAAAGGAAGAGGGAAGAAGCAAACATCCCAGCGCTAACTGTGCTTAGAAACTTAGACTATCAGTTCTGGAAGAGCTTTAAAGATCTTTTATTCAATCTCCTCATTTTAATTAGGAAATTCAAGCCTAGAAAGGGTTACTTGCCAATAGCAAATAGTTATGAAAAGAACTGTAACCATAATCCAGGTCCTCTGATTCCTAGACATGCCTTGGTTACCTACCATACTTTCTCCTGCAGGGACCTCTCTGTCCTGCTCCAGACCACAGAGGGTTCTCAATCCCACTGGTTAGGTGTGACCTTGCTTCCCATGATATTCAAGCACATCTCTTGGACTCCCTTATACCCTAACTGCCTCTCAATAAACCCCTTTTCTCTGTCAAGGAATTCTTCGTGGAATAGTCAAGCTGTGGTTTTAGTGATTCAGGGGGAAAGTAGTAAAAACCTGTGCATTCAAAGCCCAGGCTTGTGTTTTGCATTCAGCATCATATTTAACAGCCTCAGTCCCATGACTAGAAATTGGATGGAGTGTGGGACCATTCCTTGCCACCTTTTCAGGAAGATCCCCAAACCATATGCCTACCCTCTTTTTCTCATTTCTCAAAATTTTCACTCTGATCTGCTTGTGGTTTCTACTCAAAGCCTTCCTGAAGGTTTTGCTACAAGAATTTTGGGTATTCTCTGAGGAAGTGGGGTTGCTAATGGTAAGTGTTTGGGTACACAAAAGACTCATCCATAGTTCAAAAGAAAACCCTTGGGGAAACCTGGGATTCATGCCAATTCAATTGCCAAATAGGAGTTCCCCAAACACTGACTTCCACAACTTCTTTGTAATAATATTTGCTATGACTGAAAGTAAACTTTTTGTAGAGAGAGGACTGACTTTCAAGTGAAGTAATGCCTGGATTTGAATCCTAAGTCAATTAATTAAAAAGTACTTAGTAAGTGATTACTTTGAGTAAGGCTGTTAAAGGTTAACTAACTTGTCCTAAGTCATACGGCTAGTGTCTGAAGTAAAATCTGAACTCATGTCTTCCTGACTCTTGAGTCCAGCCTATCCACTGCGCCCCCAAGCTGTTTTTTTACAACATTCTCAGATTTCTCCTCTAATTCTCTTAATTAAGCTGTTTCATTCAAAAGAATTTTAATTTAATAGTGAAGATTATTTGTGCTTAGTGCAGGGGATACAAAGAAGAGTAAGATAGTCCCCCTCCTCAAGAAGGTCTTACTCTGAAGTAGGAGAAAACATGAAAGTAACTAGAAACGTAGTAGATGAGAGATAATCTCAAAGCAGATGGTGCTAATAATAGCAAGGAGACTGGGGAAAAACTCTTGCACAAGGTGGGGTTTAAACTGAGAATTTTAAGGAAGCCGGTGAAAACAAGTATGAAGGTAAGTAGAGGGAGCATTCCAGGCATGATGAATAGCAAAAGGCAATGACATGGAAATGGGAGGTAGACTGTCATGTTCAAGGAATTGCAAGTAGGCCAATTTAACGTGCAGGAGAGTAAAGCAGAAACAAGACTAGAAAGAAAAGAAGAGGATTAGATTTCAACCCAGGTGGAACTCTTCTTTCAGTTCAATCTCCAAGAAACTAATTATGTCTCCCTATCATTCCATTTCACCTCTGATGCACCTTTTTGCTACTTCTCTGATGAAGTCCTGCTACCATTTGCTGGAACTGTCATTTGCTGATAGGGCTTCTTCCTTAGAAGGAATGTTGTCTCAGATCAATATCCCTGGGAGTCATCAACCCACTCTTTTGTTGGAACTATGGATGGTGAGTGGCTGTCAAGACTTTTTTTTTTTAAATCTTCAACTACACTTCAAGCCCAGATTCTCATAATAGATTAGGAGTGCCTAATTTCCTCTCAGTTCTCTAACATTTATGTAGCACTCTGAGATTTATTAAGTGTTTTATATCATTTATCTCATTTGATACTCACAACAGTCCTGTGAGATAAGTGCTTTTATTTTATTGTTATTTTATTGTATTTTAATTTACATATTATATTTTAATTATGTATTATATTTAAATATGTATTTATATAATATTATTATTTCATTATTGTATTTTAGAAATGAGGAAACTAAGGCTGATAAAGGTTAAGTAACTTGCCTTGGGTCATACAGCTAGTAACAATTTGAATTGAGATTTGAACTCATGTCTTCCTGACTCCAAGTCCAATCTATCCACTGTATCACCAAGCTTTTTTTTTTAACATTCTCAGATTTCTCCTCTAATTCTCTTAATTGAGCTTTTTCACAGAAAATAATTTTAATTTTACATAGTCAAGATTATTTATTTTATTCCTCTAGCCCTGATTTGGTTAAGTTATTCCACTAGACGTCGTTGTGAAAGGTACCTCTTTTCATTCTATTCTAATTTTATGTGGTACGACTTTTTATATTAAGGTCACAAATCCATTTTGAATTTATTGTAGCATTTGATATATGATGTTAGTATAAACCTGACTTGTAAAAACTGCTCTCAAGTTTCCCCAATAGGTTTTGTCAATAATTCCCTCAATAATTTATGTTCTTGGGTTTATCAAATCTTTTTTTAATTATTTATGTTTCTTGTTTATCTAGTCTGTTCTACTGACCTAAATTTTCAGTTGTTATTCTTTTTTTAAACACTAAAAAATGGTCTTGATGATTATAGTTTATAATATTCTTTGAAGTATGGTAATGCTATGCTCCCTTCATTAATGCTTTTGCATATTACTTCCCTTGAGATTCTAGAGCTTTTGTCCTTCTGAACTAACTTTATTATTTTGCTTATAAATATAAAATATGAGAAGTGACATGCAATAGTGGAATAGAAAACCAGAAGCAGAGCCAGGAAAATCTGCTAATGGTGCTAATAACAGCAAGGCTACTGGGAAAAATCTCTTGCACAAGATGGGGTTATCTAGTCTTAATGCATAATATCTATATGATCCTAGGCTTAACCTCTTAGAAGCAAGCATAGTCAATTCCCTAAAGACCCTAAACTGAATAGAAGATGTGGACATATGTTGATAGAGGAAGTTCCCTCATGTGGAAGTTTCTTATGCCAATTAAATCATAAGTTCAGTTCCTGTTCTAAATACAAAGTATCCCTTTGGTAATTTGATTCTTATAGTATGAAATTTATAGATTAATTTAGATAATATTCTCATTTTTATTATATTGGCATAACTCATGACCATTGAATATCTTTTCAGTTTTTTTCTCCCCTTTTGTCAGGCATGGAAAGCTAGTTGTTTCCTCCACACAAAAGAAATGCTGACCACAAAAGATTTGCACATGTATATATTTGAAGAAGTAGGAGTAATCATTTATATTTTCTGTTACACATTCAAATAGAGTTATGTATTCATTTACCATCATCTGTGCTTGTGTTGCTGCTGTGCTTGATTTCAACTCCATCATCATCTTCATCATGCCCAGCCCAGGTCTTTATTATATAGTTTCATCACCAGGAAGCTCAACATTATGGAGATAGCTTCAACTTTGCTAGTCATACCTCATCAATACCTTCAGTGGCTTCTACCTTTCTGATTAGAGGGCTGGAGGGCAAAGCAAAAAACTCCTCCCATAGCCTGCCTTTATGCAGGATTCAGAATGTGAATCATCTCTTCATTTGCCTCAAGCTGCTCTGCTTGGTTTCAACTCCATCAACACCTTGATCATATCCCCACACTGGAAATATTGTGGCACTCCCTCCACCCTTTCCAGCTTTCCTTTTTTGTATTGTTTCCCTCCCTCATTAGATTTTAAGTTCTTTGAGGGCAAAAACTCTCTTTTTTTTTCATATTTGCATTCCCAGAACTTAGCAGGATAATTGGCACGTAGTAGGTGCTTAACAAATGTTTATTGTAGCCTAACCTGAGAAGTTGAGACTTAAACATAAGAACATGAAGGAATTTGTAGGACATCTACATCAATATTTTACATTTCACCTCAGCTTTGCATTGTCTAAACAAATTCCTTCCAAGTCTATGTCTTCTGGCATTGGGTTTATCCTCTAGCTGGTGGCTATCTCCTCTAAAAAATACTGTAGTGTATGTAGAGAGGGCAACTCCTATACCAACTGAGAACCAAGGATTTCAAGACCTCTTGAAATCGCAAGGTGAACTCAAAGGTTAGAAATGTCTATCTTAGGATCACTTCTTTTTCACCCACAATTATCAAAAGAAACACACAAAAAAGTCAAAGATATAGATGAAAGCTCTCTCATGAGAGCAGTTTCCATGCAGCCAGTGTGAAAGGGGGCCTAGCTCCCCACCTCCCTCCACCCCTTCACAAGAAGTCTCAGGGTTACATGAGAATTGAAGGTGGCATCATTTTTTTCTATGGTGGGGGAAGGAAAGGGAATAAGCATTTATTAAATGCCTACGATGTGCCCAACATTGTGTTAAGTGCGCTCCAAATAATATCTCATTTGAGTCTCTCAACAACTCTGGAAGATAGGTGCTATTATTATCCTAATGGTATAGTCAAGGAAACTGTGGCTAAAAGAGGTTAAGTGACTTGGCCAGGATCACATAGTTAGGAGGTATCTGAGGTCAAATTCGAATCCAGATATTCCCGATTCCAAGTCCAGCACTCTATCCGTTGTGCTATGTAGCTGCCTCTATGTTAGCCTTAAATATATGCCTCTATGAGCCATCAGAAACTTTCAGGGCATGAAAATTGTTTAAGAAAGAAATCCTTTGGGGCATGTCATTAAGTAGTTATAATCTTACTGGGCTGACGAAGACCATCTTCTCCTCATCTTGCTTCTGACATTGGGATGTGATAGTGCCCATTGTACAAATTAAACACTAAAAAATACTTAGCTCTTTGGCATATAGTCCATATCATTGTGAACACATGAAATGATATCATAATTATCTTATACATTTCATGAACACCACACTCTTAACTGATCTTTTTCTGTACCACCACTATGGACTATCGGACGCTGGGAGGATGCTATCAATTAGCAACTCCTTTAGGTAGTTCTTGATGTCCTCCATCTTAGGTACAAGCAAGTTCCCAATACCAGTCTTAAAAAAAGCATTCCCAAGACATTGAGGTGAATTTTGTGTTCCATAAAGTAGCCAATATCCCATTCCTACAAGAAAACGCCACAGCTTTTCCTTTCCCCAACCACTGGATAATCTTCAAAGTCAAATTTCTCTACCCACCTTTAAAGTTTTTGTAATGTTTTCTGCTCAAAATTTTATCTTTTGGTATGCTTCCATAGAGGAAGCATGGGTAGTCATCCACTGCTGAAACTCTAGATATGTTTACCAGATACAGACAAATGAGAGCTATGGTGTCTACCTTCTCACTAACACCTGTAACTTCTCCAGAAAACTATAGACCCACTATCTTGTAATCCAAATATGGGTAGTCCACTCGGTTTACAGAAGCCTTACACACAGATATGCTGTGTGTCCTTCATAAAATGACTGGACTACAATTGTCACCTGGAATTAGTTGTACAAAGAATATACTTTATGTCTTCAATCTTCACTGTTACTGCTTTGTGGGTTCCAATAAGTGCAAGTATAAAGAACTCATGAAAGATTTCTGGGGTACAAATTAGATTCACTGGGGCCTATTGTGACTCCTTTCCCTGTCCCTGTCCAAAATGGAGGGACTAGGGAAGCTACTTATCAGAAAAGGCTCAAGAGAAATCCAGGCACCACTGCTTGGAATTCCATACTCCCATGTCAGGCTAGTTTGGTAGCTGTGAGTCCTCAGGACTCCACATGTTATTTTACAGGTGTTATTTCCTGCCACAGAAAGGGTGAAACATCAAAAGACTTACAAAGTATAGCCACATCAATGCCCAACAGTCTAGAATCTGCATGGATGGGAGAATCCCTCAATGTTTACCAGCCTCACTATGAGAAGATGCTGCCCATAAATAGCCTGTATCTCTGTGGCTAATTTTTCTGCTCCTCTCTTTCTTTGGTTAACATGCACACATCTCTTTTAGTTGCCAAATCCAATGACCTTCTCTCTATCCTCATTCTTCTTCACCTCTATGCAGCTTTGGGCACTTTTGCTCACTCTCCTTCAAGACGCAACCCTCTGCTGGTTCTCATCCTACATGAGTGCTCCTTCTCAAATTCCTTTGCTAGATCCTCTTCCAGATCATGCTTTCTAGCCATCGGTGTCCATCAAGGTTCAGTGCTGTGCCCTCTTCTCTTCTCCAGTAATAATAATAACAACAACAACAACATTCGCATAGTTTGTTATATGTCAGACATTATGATAAGCACTTTACAATTATTATATCATTTGATCCTCATAACAACCTTGGGAGCTAGGTACTATTATTATCCACATTTTTACATATGATGAAACTAAGGCAAGCAGAAGTTAAATAATTTATTCAAGGGTCACATGGCTGGTAAGTATCTGAGGCCAGATTTGAACTCATTTCTCCCTGGCTCCAGGTCCAGTGCTCTATCCACTTAGCATCTCTATGTTATTGATTCTCAAATCTTCCTATCTTGCTCCCAGTCTCTCTATTGACATCCAATCTCGCATCTCCAACTGCCTTTTAGACACCTCAAACTGGATGTCAGTAGATATCTTATACTCAATATATCTAAAACAGAACTCATTATTTTCCCCCCAAGCCCTTCCCCACCTCCTACCTTCCTTATTACTGTAGAGAGCAACACCATCCTCTAAATCCTTCAGGTTCACAATGTAGGAGTCATTTTTAAGTCCTCATTATTTCTCACCCCCCCCCATATCCAACCTGTTGTTAAAACTGATGTCACCTTCATATCTCTCAAGTATGTCCACTTTTCTGACACAGCTGCCACTCTAGTGTAGATTCTCACCACCTCCTATTTTGAATAGTGTAATATGCTTGCCTCAAGTCTCTCCTTACTCCAATCCATCCTCCATTCAGCTACTAAAGTGATTTTCTCAAAGTACAGATGTGATCATGTCACGTCTCCCATCTACCCCCAAACCACACTCACACTATTCCAGTGGGTCCCTATTACCTCCAGGATCAAATACAAAATGCTCTGTTGGACATTCAAAATCCTAAGTAACTTAGCCCCCTTCTACCTTTCCAGTCTTCTTGCATCTTACTCCTCAACATGTACTCTTTGATCCAGTGTGACACTGACCTCCTGCTGTTCCACAAATAAAATGCTCCATCTCTCAGATTAAGACATTTTTTTCTGGCTGTCCCCCATCCCTGGAATGCTCTCTCTTCTTCACTCTACCTACTGACCTCTCTGGCTTCCTTTAAGTCTCAATCAAAACCTTGTATATTACTCATATTTTTATCTCACAAGACTTCCCTAACCCCTCTTGGTTCTAAAGCCTTCTCTCTGTTAGTTATTTCCTATTTATCTGGCATACAGCTTATTTTGTATATATTTATTTGCATGTTGTCTCCTCTATTAGATTGCAAGATCCTTAAAGGCAGGGTTTATCTTTGGCCTCTTTTTGTATCCCAATGCTTAGCATAGTGCCTGGCACACAGTAGGTACTTTAAAAAATTATTAATTGATTGATCTCTTTCTGAAAACCCTACATCTCATCTGCTAGCCTCCCATGTGTATTATTTGGTAATATCATCACTTGCTCAAGTCTTGTATAGAATTCTAGGGGAAGAAGGTCAGGAACATGGACCCTCCTATACTTATAAGATGAATAAGCTAGTGCTTTTTAGTCACAATCTACTGAACTACGACAAGCTGAATGATTTTTAGATTGAAACGTTTATGAGCTGGGATGTACCAGAAGGTGAATTTTAAACTAATCTAACATAATGGAAACTATCAATTTGTGGCTATACTAATCTAAGAAAGAGATGGCTGCTGAAATCACATAGAGCCATTAAGCTTGTCATACAGAGCTACAAAGCAGTGTAACAAGTGTTAGGACAACTCCCATGTGTATTTTATGTGGGTATTGACAACCACACTAACTCTCACCTTTCTCTATTCCCTAAAGATTCTGCCTTATTTCCTTATTAATTCCCTACCTGGATTCTAATGTAATCAAGTGACATGCTCTGGTATGTCCTCAAAATTAATAGAAATTCATAATCTCTCTTAACATCTAATTAACTCAGAGTTCCTATTACAGTTTATAAATAAATTAGAAAAAAATCTCTTCTCCCAGTTAGCTTTTGCTGCCCCTCTTTCAATCTTAACCCTCTATTCTCATAGAATTAAATATATCCATGTTATTGCCTATATAATTTATTAAAAGTACAACAAACAATGCATATATAGATAAATATTTTAACAGTGAATCATTTGGGACAAAGATCATAGTCAGAGTCACCTCTAAACATCAGTTGCAATGCTTGATTCCTCCATAGGTATGTGAACTATAACCCCACCCTTTAGTTTTCTCAAGACAAAGTCTCTCAAGGATTCTTTTCAAGATATCTTCTCCACAATTTATCTTTTCAGCAGAATAAAAATTAAACCCAATTCCAGCAGATGTCTCTTCACTCAATCATTTTCAAATAGTTAATTCCTCCCCATCCAAAAAAAAAAAACTGCAGGACCAAATGGATTTACAAGGAATTTCTATTAAACATTGAAAAACAATTAATTCCCCAAAGCACAAACTATGTATTAATAAGAAAGCATCCTTCCAATCTCTCCTTTTCTTTTTGATATTTTTTTTATTTTTGACATCAGCATCACAATACAAGAACAATAGCAAAAGAATGTACAAAGAAACTGACACAACAAAAGCAGCGATTATATAGATGAATCTATATTGAATTATATTCTCCATTTTTACTTGATTTTTGAAAGAAACAAAAGTTGTGTATATTAACCTTAACGATATATTCCAATGTACTTAACTCAGATTTTGTTTCTTTTTTATTGTTATTTTTGTTAACATATTTGTATATATTGTTCTTTTGGGTCTGCTTTCTTTAATCTTTATGTCTTCTAATAATTCTTTGAATTATTCATATTTTATTTTTTATAATATTGATGCTAGAATATATATTTTTTCTTCCAGTTCTATGTACTTTACTTAATCAAATCATACCAGTCTTCCCAAGTCTCTTTTTTATTTTTCTTTTTTTAATTTTTTTTCATACAATTGGGGTTTAGTGACTTGCCCAGGGTCACACAGCTAATAAGTATCAAGTGTTTGGTGTGAGGCCGGATTTGAATTCAGATCCTCCTGACTTCAGGCTCTATCCACTGCACAACCTAGCTGCCCCTCCAAGTCTCTTTTAAATCAACTTTTTCCTAATTTTTTTTATCACTCAAGAGTATTGCATTATATTCATTTACCACAATTTCTTCAGCCATTTCCCCAATTGATGTACATGCCTTCGTTTCTAGGGGTTAGGTTTTTCCTATGGAACATAGACAGTCTTGGTACTTAAACCACGGGAAGGCAAACTATAGGCAAATAGTACTAATGCACATTGACATAAAATTTTTTATAAAATATTAGCAGGTAAACTACAACACCATATTAGAAAAATTATGTACCATGAGTGTTCAATTTACATTTAGAATGCACAGTTGGTTCAACATAAGTTAATAAGATGTTAATATAAAATAAAAAGCATGATTATATCAACAGATGTAGGAAAAGTTTTTTGATAAAACAAATACCTTTGTCTATTAAAAATTCTAGAAATTAGTGACAACTGGAACTTTCCTTAATATAATAAATACTATTTGTTGAAATCTAAGAGTAATTATGTATAATGGAGAAAATTAGAAGCTTTTTGAGTAATAGCCAAGATGAAGCAAGGATGGGCTTTACCATCATTACTATTTGACTAAGTACTAGAATGCCGATTATAGCAATAAGACAATTAAAAGAAACTGAAGGAGTAAGTATAGGCAAAGAATAAACAAAATTATCTCCTTTTAATAGATATATGATGGTGTACTTAGAGAACGCTAGGGAGTCAGCTAAAATTATTTGTAACAATAGTTTTAGCAAAGTTGAAGAATATAAAACAAATCCACTTAAATCATGAGCATTCCTTATATATTACCAAAAAAGCCCAGCAGGAAACACTAGAAGTACATATTCCATTCAAAATGATTGAGGAAGCTATAAACTATTTGGGAGCACATCTAGTAAGATTCTCTCCGAAACTATATGAATCCAACTATAAAACACTCTTTGTGGAAGCTAAGACAGACCTAAATAATTAGAGAAAAATTAATCGCTGGCATGTAGGTTGAGCCAGCATAAATAAAATTACAATGCTATCAAATTAATTTGCTCATTCAGTGCTCTACCAATCAAACCCATAAGAATATTTTATTGAGCTAGAAAATAATGAGGAAATTTATGTGAAGTAATAAAAGATCAAAACTTTCAAGAATAATAATGAAAAAAGTGAGGTCCTAAAGACCATAGTTATTGAGGAAAGGATTCACTATTTTATAATTTGGCAGAAGATAGGCTTAGATTAACACCTCATACCACATTATAAGATTACATGAACTAAATATAAAAGGTCATCAACAAATATTCAATGATACAGGACTAGAGTTCTGTCATGTGAGTAGAACTTTGTATGCAGATTGCATACAGATGGTAGCATTATGTTCCTGTGATACCCATAAGAACAATAAAATCATCAAGAAAACGAATACATGGAGAAAAGAGTGCCCAGAGTAGAGTCTTAGGATGTTAAGTCCTGGAAGCGACATGTAAAGAATTCAGAGGCAGGTGACCAAGAGAGTGAAGGGCTTTGAGATCATAAACAATAAACAAACCAATTGAAGGAACTGAGATATTTAGCCTGGAAGGGAAAAAAAAAGATCTAAAGGGGGTACCATAGCTGTCGTCAAGCATTTAAAGGCCTGTCAAGCAGAAGAAGAATTACATATGTTATGTTTGTTTCCAAAGGACAGAACTAAGAAGATGATGCAGAGACAGATTTAGTCTAGACGTAAGGACAAATTTCTGAACAATTAGTTGTTATTGTTGATTAGCATTGTCTAATTCTTCATGATCACATTTGGAGTTTTCTTGGCAAAGATCCTGGAGCAGTTTGCCATTTCCTTCTCCAGCTCATTTTACAGGTGAGGAAATTGAGGAAAACAGGATTGAATGACTTGCCTAAAGTTACACAGCTAGTAAGTGTCTGAGGACAAATTTGAACTCAGGTTCCCATGACTCCTGGCCCAGCACTCTATCTACTGTGCCACCTAGATGTACTGAACAATTAGAGTTATTGCAAATTAGAACAGAATGGCACAAGATATACTGAATTCCTCCTTACTAGAGGTCTTTTGATGAAAATTGTGTGGTCATCTGTTGGATCTCTTGTAGAGGCAATTCTTCAGCTATGAATTGCATTTGACAGCTTTGGGGGTCTACCAAAGTGAGATTCTATGATTGTGATGTTTCTAAGTCTACTCAGGGTTGGGTGAGGAGGATGAGTGGGATAAAAAACATTTATATACCTTTCCAAATAGAGAAGAAAATTCACCTCACAGTAAGATTCTGGAGTCAGAATTGTAGATGACCTCCTACAGCCAAAAATCTTAATTAAAAAAATTCAGATTTGTGCATCTGGGCAGCATAGACAAAATGCAGACCTAAGAAATATGCAAACTTTGAGTTTTTCCTGAAACTCTGGAGCTAAGACTTAGGATGAGTGATCCATGGAGCCTCTAAACTCCTCTTCCCCAAGATTCCTAAGAAACAGAAAGAATAAGGAAGCTTATATCTGGCCAGGGCCACGAGGATGGCTGGGATGACTCCTCCAGATTCCTTTCCCAGCCCTGATGGTCTATACTTCTGACTTGGATCCTCCTTAGTAATAGAAAGTTTATTTAAAAAAAAACAGGAAAAAAGGTGATCAATCACAGAAGATCCAATAAGGAAACCCCCAAGCAAACCGAAAGTCTTCTAGCCAGTGACAGTCATTGCCACAAATCCTGCAAACAGTGGAAACACTGCCATGTTGCTCTGCCTCCTGCTACCTTTGTGACAGCACAGCTAGGCTCCTTAGTGGCTGACCACCTTTCCTCTCCCTGCTGGCCACCTAGCAGTCCTTTCCCTGATGCTCACGCTAGGCCTTTTCTTGACCCTGTGGTTTTGGTGCAGAACTGATAAATGATGATTGATTTTGGAGTCTAATTCTGGCTAGTAATCAATATCGCTTTGGGTGAATGAGAAGCTACAAAGCAATGGAGGGTGGTGGTTCTGCTGCTCTTAGTTCTTCTGTCTCCCTTTGCTCTCCCTGTTCTTTCCAAGGTGGATTCTAACAGCAGTACATAAGGATTATTTGCAAGTTCAGTGTGGTGTCCTCCACTCTGAGGTCCTCTTCCATAGGCCATTGTTGCCCAATTGTTTCAGCTGTGTCCAACTTTTTATAATCCAATTTGGGGTTTTCTTGGCAGAGGGGTGATTTGTCATTTCCTTCTTCAGTTCATCGGTTCATTTTACAGATGAGGAAACTGAGGGAATGGTTAAGCGACTTGCCTAGGGTCACACAGCTGGTAAGTGTCTGACATCAGATTTGAAATCAGGGAGTTGATCCTTCCTGACTCCATGCCCACCATTTCACCCATTGCATCACCCATTGCTATCCTTTTCATAGGCTAAGCAGTTGTAAAAGTGCCAGAGCTCTCAAACCAAAGATTCATATCTGAGTCCTTATCCAGTCCTGGAATAGAGATGGTACAGATTGAGAACCTCAAATTGATAGAACATCCCAGGACATAGAAGAAGGCCTTAGGGACTCTCAGGTCAAGGCTAAAAAGAATATTGGGTTCTAGTCCTGAGAGTAAAACTGTTAATCCTCCACTACAGTCTTAATCTGCTGCTGAGAATAACAATAGATAGAATATTATTGTTTAGTCATTTTTTTCAGTCACGTTCCACTCTTTGTGATCCCCTTTGGGTTTTTGTTGGCAAATGGTTTGCCATTTCCTTCTCCAGCTCGTTTTACAGATGAGGAAAAAGAGCAAACAGGGTTAAGTGACTTGCACAGTCACTAGTAAGTGGCTGATGTCAGATTTGAACTCGGGTTTCCCTGTCTCCAGCACCTGGCACTCTAACCACTGGGCCACTGCCCAATGGGTAAAATACCTGGAGGGAATGTTAAGAAGTAAATCCTTCTGGTCCATAGATAAGACCCTCATTAATGGTAATGTGCCCTGTGTGGTGAAGACTTCCCACAAAGGGCAGGCTCTATTGAGAACAACCATGGGACTACCTGAAGGGGGATGGTAAGAAGTGAAACTTCTGGGTCCATTTTGGGGACTATTAGTATTTGTAATGTGGCTAGTGTTGTGGTAAAGTTCCAGTAATGGAAAGCTCTGTAAGAAGAGGGGGGTGGTCTGGGATTCCTGGCCAAAACTGTTACCACAAGTGAGACGTGACAGTCTTAAATGCTTCTGAATGGCAAAGCGGTTGTCTCTATACTATTGAAACAGTCCTATTGTTGGGGAGAGAACTTTCTGAGGTGGGTTTAATTCCTTTACATCATTCCCATTGGCACTCAAATCAGTGCTCATGGCAGTAAAGTGATTTCAGAAAGGTGGGAGGAGATACCTTAAACACCCTAAATCCTAGCAGAATCACAGGCTTTGCAGGTGGACCTGTGAATTGGGGATATAAATCAATTTGGGTCTCAGGTATGAATGGTGGTGACATGGAAAGTCAGAGGGAAACATGGGTGAAGTCCCAGGTCAGGGTGTGGATGACGGTTCCATGACAGGCCAGAAGGAACTATGGGGAAAAGTCCTAGGGCCCAGAATGTTTTGGAGGCCTAGAATTTGGGGCAGTCTTTGAGGAAGAGCTACTGAGCTGTGGAGTAGGACAGTGATGTCAAACTCAAATAGAAAAGAAAGCCACGTGAGAATCCTTACCAGATGCAAATTGACTTGGAAAACCATATATTAACATTATTTATGTTTTATTGTATTTTTTTAATTTTTAAAAATATTTCCTAATTACATTTTAATCTTGTATGGGCCACACTAGGAAGGTGTAACCTATGCCTGACATCTCTGGAGTAGGAGGTAGGGGAAGCAAGTGTGAGTAACAGCTTTAGCACTACCCACCTTGAAAGGTTAGAATCCCTCTGGACATCATTTACTTCTAGCTTGGGCTGACTCTGCTCCCCAGGTCTAGTAAAGGAGGAGCTGATCTTGGAGTTCAGAAAGTCCAACTGAGCAAATCCCCTTGAATTTGGTCTCAGAGGAAGACTATGCAGATCATGGTGACCCCAATTGCTTTTAGTTTTTGACCAATGGTGATGAGCCCTGCCCCACAAAAGATAATATTCCATAAAACCGTATGATTCGGGGATAGGATAGACAGCAATTATGTGATCCAACTGCATTTTGCACATAGGAAAACTGAGGCTGAGAGATAAAAAGGCTTGCCCAAAGTCACAGATTCTGTCAAAGTAAGTGACAAATCCTTAGTTTAAAGTTAGGTCCTCTGATTCCTAATCAAAACCTTTTTGCTACTTTGCAATAGACTGTCTGCCCTCTTAGCCAGTAATCAAGCAGGACTGGAGCTCTTGGAATCTGAGTATCATTGAACATTTTCTGCACATTTCACTCTTGATAGGGGAGGAAAGATCTTGTTCTGTTGCTTGATTAGGCTTCTGGCCAATCTGGCCAACAAAGGCTTTAGAAAAATTTAGCTAGTGGTGTTCCAAATGACTGAACAATGGGCAGCATGAGATAATTAGATTCCCATTTGGAGTAGCTGCCCCCATCCTAACCCCTACCCTAACCCCCACCCAACTCCAACTCAACCCTTCAAATCAGCTTCTTTGAGAGGCATGCAAGGGGTTTGAAAACAGACATACATTTACAAGCACATACATATCATTTTGGTGAACACCCAATAAGTCCCAGGCAGAAACATCTTGCAAATGAGACAGGTCAGCTATGACAAGTTCATTCAACTGAAAAACCTGATTTCTTATAAAAATGAGCAACCTCTGCCCACTTCTCCTCCACCCACCCATTACAGCTCAAGCTTCCTCCTAACTCTTAGTTTTAGGTCTAAAAGCAAAAAAGGAATTCACTAAATAATGTTTCCATCCTTTCTTCCTTTCCTTCCTTTCTCATCAAGTATAACCCTCAGTGTAAGACTCAATGGAACCCTACATTTACTCATGGAAGAGAAAATCAGAGAACAGAAGGCACAGTTTAAATTCATTCTTGTCATTGAGTTGTCGTTTGTGTCCAACTCTTCATGACCCTATTTGTGGTTTTCTTGGCAAAGATACTGGAGTGGTTTGCCATTTCCTTCTCCAGCTTGTTTTACAGATGAAGAAACTGAGGCAAGTAGGGTTAAGTGACTTGCCCAGGGTCACACAGCACAAGTTTGAGGCCAGATTTGAACTCATAAAGATGTCTTCCTGATTCTAAGCCCAGTGCTCTATCCACTGTGCCACTTAGCTGCCAAATTTGAATTCATACTCCCATTCTTTGCCACCACAAAAAGAGCTGGCACTGGTATTTTCACATGAAATCTTTGAATAGGAAAAGACATGAGACATCATCTATTTTGCCACCTTGATTCCCATCTTATATTTGGCAAGTAAGGAAACTGAAGTCCATGGAAGTTGTGTGAGTTGCCCAGAGTCCCACAGATAATAAGTGGCTGAGCCTTTAAGTCTTGAACCCAGATCTCTTGATTCCACTCCAGTTCTCATTCCACTACACTATATAACCTTTCTGCTCATGTCTCTGTCCCAAATGTGACCTTAAACCAATTGAAAGCTTTAGTGTCTAGGATATGGCACAATAATTCTAATTAAACTGTGACAGATTGTTGAAGTAGCCAGTTCAGTGCATGTAAGCTTTATGCAGGGCCAATTTTGTTGGTTTTTTTTTTTTTTGTAGTAAGATCCCCTAAACTCACAAACATCTATGCCAGAAGGGATCCTAGCAATGATCTCTAACCTTTCTCATCTTATAGCTAAGGATACTGAGTCTGAGACAGGGAGTAGGACTTGCCCAAGATTACACAGCTAGAAAATGGCAAAGCTGAAATTACACATCTTTCCCCTACATGAGGCTATCTCTCTTCGGAGTAATGAAGATAATAAGACCTCAACAATATTTTTTTTCTTCCTCTGTTCCCAGAGCTTAACACAGTTCCTGGCACATAGTAATTACTTAATAAATATTTGTTGACTGACTGGTTATGTGATTTAAATGGTACAATGTTCCAAAGGTGCCTTGAAAACTTTAAATGCTAGAAATAGTGATATTTATATATGATACTTGAAAGTTTACATACATTATCTACATTGGATCCCACAACAACCCAATGATGTAGGCACTCTGAGTTTTGTGGTTGAGGAAACTGAGACTCAGGGAAATTAAATAATTTGATCATGGTAAATGTCACCCATAATCAACCACATCATCATCATTATTGTTATTTTCATTTAGATTCTTTGTTCAAATGCATTGATTAACTACGGACAAGACTTTTCAGTTTCTTCATCTATGATGTAGGAGAAAAATCATATCCCTTTCTCCTGATCTAATTACCTCCTATGTTTTGGAATGTGATGGAGGTGAGTGGATGGACCTGGAACTTCCTTCAGATTCAGACATTGGCTGTGTAACTTGGTGCAAGTTACTGAATCTTTCTGGACCTCAGTTTCTTTATCTGAGAAAATCTTGCCCACTTGGGTCTTGTGAGAATTCTGCAAAGATAAGTTGGTATTGTAGACATGTGAAAATACCAGTGCCAGCTCTTTTTGTGGTGGCAAAGAATTGGAAATTGAGAGGATGCCCATCAATTGGGGAATGGCTGAGCAAGTTGTGGTATATGAATGTAATGGAATATTATTGTTCTATAAGAAATGATGAACAGGCTGACTTCAGAAAAACCTGGGAAGACTTATGTGGTCTGATGCTGAGTGAAGTGAGCAGAACCAAGAGGACTTTGTATATAATAGCAGCCACATTATACAATGACTAAGAATGTTAAACTGAACCCTTCTCAGCATTACGAAGATCTAAGACATCTCCAGAGGCCTCGGGATGGAAAATGCTGTCCACATCCAAAGAAAGAACTATGGAAGTCGAATCGCTCTCACTTATTTTTACCTTCAGTTGAGTTTTGTTTCATCTTTCTGATGGTTCCTCTTATTGGTTTTAATTTTTACTTACAACTTCACTAATGTGAAAATATATTTAATGGGTATGTAAATGTAAAGCCTATGTCAGATTGTGCGCCATCTTGGGGAGGGTGGGGGGGGGAGAAAAAGGGAGAAAAAATTTTCAACTCAAAAGCATATGGAAAAAAAAATTAAAAAAAAAAAAAGAATGACCACAAAAAAAAAAGAAAAAAAGAAAATACCAGTGCCAGCTGCAGAACTGCTGAAGTGAAGTGGATAAAATCCACTCCATTATTTCTTTGATTCTCACAGCAGGCCTGTGATGGAGGTAGGGCAGCAGGAGTTACCCCATTTTACAGATGTAGCCTATTAAAACTCAAGCAGTTTGAGTGACTTGCTGGCAAGTGGTAGAGTCAAGACTCAAGTCCAAGTCTTCTGATTCTGCACCCAGAATTCTTTCCAAAACAGCAGACTTTGTTTTCCTATCATCTTCTCTCCTCTTCACAAGTATCCCAGCCTTGTCCCATGTTAAAGTTTGAATTCCTAGGTCCTCTTGGAATTCACGATTCTCCAATCACAATCCTCCAAATAAACCAGCATATCCATTCCTTTAATGCTTCTGTGCCTCTTGCCTGGAAAAGCAAACTGTTAATACATTCATTAGTCAATTAATAGACATTTATTAGATACCTACTATGTACCACGTACCATGCTATGCACTATAGATACAAAAAAGAGGCAAAAGATAGCACCTGCCTTCAAGGAGCTTACAACAGAATGGGGGAGACACCAAGCAAACAAATGTGAACAAACAAGCTATATGCAGGCTAATTAGGAAATAAGTAACAGAGAGAAAGAACTAGAATTAAGAAGAGTTGAGAAAGGCTTCCTGTAAGGGACCCTAGACACAGTACTTGGTACTTAAGTAGATGAAGGCTAGAGAGGAGAAATGCAGAATGAAAACTTTAGGAACTTTTTTTCCTTTAAATTATCATTAAACACAGATATAAATATATCAACCAAACATGAACATATCATTGACCTACATATTTTAAAAATATTGAAAATTATTATTTATCAAAAACGTAGTAGGCCAAGTTGCCTGCCCTCCCAGATGGTCTATATTCTCATTTAGCTATACTATTTCAGCTTGTATAACAAATTGAAGACATTTTAGATTTACAGGTGATCACTTCCCTTTCATTTTTTTTTTGTTTCCTTTTCAAGCTGGAAGCCCAGGAACTATTTGGACTTCCAGTCAGAAAATAAACATTTTTAAGCACCGTCTAAGTGCCAGACAACTGTGCTAAGTTTCTATAAGCTCAGTATGAGTCAACAATATTGCCACAGTGGCTGGTAAAGAGAAAAAGAGAAAAAAAAGACTTAGATATTAGGCTCTATTAAGAGAGGTGTGGTGTCCAAAAAAGAAGGAGGTGAGAATCTGACCACGTAGAGATATAAAGGCAAAAGACAGTTCCTACTCTCAAGGAGCTCACAATCAAATAGGGGAGAAAACATGAAAACAACTATGTGCAAATGAGACAGGAGGGAGTTAGGTGGCACAGCAGACAGAGTGATGGACGTGGAGTCCAGAAGACATGAGTTCAAATGTGGCCTCAGACCCTTAACTCTATGTGTAACTCTGAACAAGTCATCTAACTCATGTTTGCCTCAGTTTCCTCATCTGCAAAATGGAGATGATAATAATAGTACCTACCTCCTAGGATTGTTTTAAGGATAATATGAGATGATATCTGTAAAATACAAAGGAAAGCTTAAAGCACTATATAAATGTTGGCTATTGATATGTATACAGGATAAATTGGAAATAATCCAAGAAGGATCAATACTCCAATCATCCAAAAATGAAGGTATTTGCATTAAGGAGAATCAGGAAAGGCTTCCTGTAGAAGGCAGTATTTTATCTGGGACTTGAAAGAAGCTCCAGAAGCCAGAAGGTGGAAATGAGGAGGGAGAGAATTCCAGGCATGGGGGACAGCCAGTGAAAATGCTCAGAACTGGAAAATGGGGTGTGGTGTAAAGCAAGAGCAAGGAGGCCATGTCAAGTGAGCAAGATATAATGAGAGTAAGAAGGGACTAGATAATAAACATCTTTAAAAGCCAAACACAGGTTATTTATTTAATCTTGGAGGTAATAGAGAGCCACCGGAGTTTATTGAGTGGGAGATGGGAGGGGTGACATGGGCAGACCTGAACTTTGGGAATATCATTTCAACAGCTCAGTGGAAGATGGACCAGAGCGTGAGACCTGACAGCAAGCTATTACAATGATCCCAGAGTGAGGTAATGAGGGTCTGAACCACTGTGGTTGCAGCATCAAAGGAAAGAAGGGAGGTGGGAGTGGGAGGTATTTATGAGACTATAGATAGAAATTGGCAAGAGTTGTCTTTATATCTCCAGCACCTAGCACACATAGTAGAGACCAAATAAGTTTTTGCTCAGTTGAACTGAAGTAACTTGCCTGAGTTAAAAAAGTACTGTGCCCAACCTAGTACACTGAAATTCAATAGAAATCAATGAATAGTTTTTTTTCAAGGCAGCATGACATAATGGATAGAGGGACAGGCTTGGAATCAGAAAGACCTAAATTTTGATCCTTTCTCTGATACTTAAGAGCTATGTGACCCTGGGTAAGTCCCTTAATCTCTACATGGCTGAAGCAACTTCCTTGGTCCTATTTACTAACCATGTCCTGTTGGAGAAAGCATTCACACAGGGACTTTCCTCACCAGTACTTTCCCACCCCAAGTCACAGCTCCTTTCTATATTTGTATAAAGGTAAAGTCTTCCAGTTATGTCCCAAAAGTCAAAATTGCAAGTACAACATGGGAGGGACAAGGCTCAGCTATAATAGTCTACCTAAAAAAGATCTCAAGATTTCTGTAAGCTCAATATGAGTCAAGAACACTGCTGGTAACGAGAAAAAGAAAAAAAAACCTGGTCAGATCTTAGGCTATATTAAGAGAAGCATGGTGTCCGAAAGAGAAGGAAGTGAGAATCTGACCATACTTTTCTCTGGACTAGCCATACCTGGAACATAGTGTTCATTTCTGAGTGCTACCATTTACAAAGGCTATTGATAAGCTAGTGTCTAGAGGAAGGCAGCAGAGTTGTTGAGGACCTAGAAATCATGCTATCTAAAGATCAGTTGAAGGAAATGGGGACATTTTACCTATGAAAAAGGAGAGGTGGTAGGGAGAAGGGGGAGAAGATAAATAGGACATGATAGCTATATGTGAAGGGCTGTTGGCCAAGGTCATATAAACAGTATGGATGGGATTTGAACCCTGGTTTTCTGACTCAAGTAAAATTCAGTCCACAAGCATTTATTAAGCACCTACTATGTGCCAAGCACTGTGCTAAGTGCTGGAACTACAAATACAAGCAAAAAGAAAAACAGTCCCTACCCTCAAGAATCTAACATTCTAATAGGGAAAGACCACACCAAAAAAAAAAAAGGTGAAGAATTTGGGCTGATAGAATCCCAAGAATGAGTGGTGGCTGCTTTGGATTCTTGTGCCAAATGGAGGTACTGGGAAGAACTCATCAGTGGGAGAAGGGACCTGCAGGGGCAGAGGGAAGAGGCAGTTGAGGCATACTAGTGTAATTCAGGGAATATACTGTATAAATCTCATCAGTGTTACATGAAGCTAGGGCTTCCCTAGGGTGCAATAAAAACATGCCCTGCTATGTGGGACAACCCCACCTTTTCCCAATTTAGTCAACAAATCAGCCAATAAGCATTAAGAGCTGAGGGAATTATGGAATTGAGTGAATCACACTGGCTCCCATCTTGTGACTAAATTCTGGAACAGTGTATTTTGGGAAAGCAACAAGATTACGCTACTTTCTCTAAGAACTATATACATATGTGTATGATTGACTTCCAAACATATCTAGTATGAAAATTCAGGCTTTGAGTGTGGTTTCATAATATGTTCTCAAAATTGGATAAGGATTTTATATATACATTGCACTGATAATTGTAAAGAAAGTGAAATTATTTTCCCATTTTAAAAGATAGAAAAGTTCATTTTACAAGTTAGACCCTCATGAATTTTTTTTTTAAGATTCTTATGTCATCTACATGGTTTAGGTGAAAAAAGAAACAGCAAGTAATATGTAAAAGTTGAAATTTTCTAAAGTCTCGAGTGAATTATGGGTTCCTGATTTGATGTTCTTCTTTATAGCTCTGTTACTAATAGGATTTGCTCCATAAGATTTGAGCTGTTTTTCACCACATGAACTAATTATTAGAAAACCAAATTTAAGAGATTGTACTAAATTGTATTATGTCTTCTTACTGGCATATTTTAGTGGAATTATCTAGGAACTGCTACAAGTGATTTGGAACTAGAGAAGCAGAGCTCTTTCAGAGCTGTCCTGAGTATGAGGCTATTCCACAAGGTCCACGAGAAGATATTTCCAAGGACCAGACAACTACATGGGACATATGGGACTCAAGATGTGCTGATTAATGGACATTGGGAGTTGGTTAGTAGGATACAAGGAGACCTGATGTTATTTAATATTGATGATCATCATTGTATTACTTTGGTCTTTTGTTTTACTGTGTTTATGCTGAGTTTTCTTGGTTATCCTGGCAACATATAAACCACCCCTCTCAAAACTAGTCCATTGTGGACCCTCTAAATAGTTTGATCTGCAGCCTGACTTACATAATTCTGATTATAAAAATATGAAAAACCTTATAAATTTGGCTTATAGCTGGCCCTGCCCCCAGGAATCAAAGGTGAGGGGATTGAAGGAATTATGGGAATTGAGAGAATCACACTGACTTCATCTTGTAACTCAATTCTGGAGCTAGCTCAGGTTCCATTTTTATTCAGTTATGGGCGTAATCCAATTTCTGTCTTGTGAGAAAACTTTATTCAATTGTGGGAATTACGAGAAATCTTTGTTGCATTGTTTGAACCTAGTCCTGCAAGGCTGGGAAGCTGGACTGCCTCTTCTTGTTGTTTAGACTAACCCTTAACTAAGGATCTAGGTTATGCTGACCAGAAGCCCAGTCAGATAAGATTAATGCAGAGTTTTCTCACAATTATACTTCTAAAGCAACCCATACGCCTTTTCTGAAAACTGGCCCTACATTGGCCAATCAGTTGTTTCCATGTTCTTTTGATTGAATAGAGACACTCGGGTGGGGGTGGTGTAACATCTCTTTTTTTCTGATTTCAGTAAATTGCACCTGTTCACTCTCCCCCTCCCAATCTGGAAAGCCCCTAATCTTTCCTCTCATTAGAAATCAGATTACCTAATTTTCTATACTGGTTTATATCCCATTAATTGTTTTCTCTGAAGCTGAGGAAGCCTAGTCTCCATTTGTTATGTAATTGACATGCATTGTTCAATAAATGGGTAAGCTTTGAAGCTTGATCCTTTGTTTTCTCAGTCTTTCAATCAATCCACCCACCACAGTGCCTACTATATGACACACAGGGTGCTAAACCCTGAGGATACAAAAAGCATCAAAAGACAGTTCCTGCCCTCAAGGAGGACACAGTCTAATGTGGGAGAGAATTAACCAATAAATATGTTTGTTATGTGTAGCAAACAAACAAGCTATACACAGGATAAACAGGACATAATTAAGAGAAGGCAAACACTAGAATTAAGAGGGATTAAGAAAAGCTTCTTGTAGATGATGAGATTTTAGTTGAGACTTGAAGGAATCCAGAGAAGCTAGTAGACAGAGATGAGGAGAGAGAGCATTCCAGGAATGGGAGACAGCCAGAGAAAATGCCCAAAGCTGAGAGATAGAGTATCTTATACAGTCACTTTACAGTAAAAGTCTCACTCTGTAACCCCAACACACACGCACACATGTGACATACTGAGCATGTGTGGTTAACAACTTTGCACTCCTCATCCTGAGCAGAATTGCCAACCACACAAGGCTGGTCTCCTCACTCCCTTTTGAACATGTTCTAGTATAAATAGCAATAGATTTCAAACACCACATCTAACACTCGCTTAGTTGTATGACTATGAGAGGATGTGTAAATGTAAAAAATATAAAGGTGCATTGGCGCATACCCAAATGATATAAGATGGAGAAACACTCACATAGGAGATGTCAAGGATCTGTTTCTTGGAGAAGATGTTGGTCTAACTGGTGGGTGAGAACCACTTCTTTCCATTGGCTTGTGTAGTCAGAATTGTCTGTGTCTTTAAATCTACCTGAAGGAGAGACAGTCACTCTCTCTTTGTGTGGGAATCAGGGTTGAAGGTCTCATTCATTCACTTCAAGGGCACCATGCTGTTAAGCTAAGAAGATTTAATAAGCACCTTCTGCGCCTACTGGCCCCGGGGAAACGGGCTTCAGGCTTTGGCTTGATTTGTCCTTTTTCAGTTGTAAATACAGGGCCCAGAGTCCCAGACTTGAGAGCTTGAGTCATGGGAGCCTTGGAGCCCAAGATTCCAGGCTGGATGTTGCAACTAGTCCAAAGGGGATGCCCTGGAGAAGCTAGGGTCCTAGGATACAAGCCTGAGGGTGAGTGGGAGTGGAGATATAGTGCCTTAAACTTGGATCCTGATGGGACTAATGGACTGACTTGAACTGTGAACTTCAACCTCCTATCTTCCTAGAGACTAAGGACTGTGTAGGGAGGAGTATGTCTACAGGTGCTGGGAAGGAGGACGAGATGTTTGTATGTTCCTTCTTGCTATACCTTTAAAATAAATATTAAATATGCTTTTGTAAAAGCCAATCTGACAAGTAGTTAAATGGAATTGGAGCGCTTGATTCCTTAATATCGGGGGAACATAATTGGTGGGGACTTGAGCCAATGGCAAAGATGAAAGATTCGTTCCCCTCAACCCCTTATGGGTACCTGAGAACCCTGAGGGGTGGGGGTGAGGTGGAAACCTGACACATTTGACCTTCAGGCAGTGGGGACCAGACTAATCACTGTTACAGCTGGATGTGGTAAGAGACTCGAGACAGGAAAATCTAGGAAATACTCGACTTGAAATGTCTAGAATTGCTAGTAGATAGGAATCTTTCCCCACATATTACACTTTCTATCCCCAACCTCTCATCTGAGGATTTATCCCCGGGGTTCCTGGTAAGACCATACCATTGTCCTATGTACATACATAGCAAAGCCAGAATGACAAAATAAGCGTGGGTAGTTATGGTTGGGACTGGGGATTCAGAAAGGCAGAATATTCCATTTAGGAGGAAGCTAAAAGATTATTTCGTCCCACAGAGCTTGGATTTAAGGAAAATGATCTATTGCATTCTGCTTAGATAGCTTTACTTCATAAGTCTTTTGGATGGACTGCATTCTGGCCCCAATCTCTCTTGAGGCTGGCCACCAACTTACCATTTGCACCTGTGTATGATCTTAGTTGGGGTAGCTAGGTGGAACAGTGGCTAGATCACTGTACCTGGAGTCAGGAAGATCTGAGTTCAAATTTAGCCTCAGATACTTAGAGCTGTGTGACCCTGGGCAAGTCACTGAACTCTGTTTGTCTCAGTTTACTCATCTGTAAAATGAGCTGGAGAAAGAAATAGCAAACCACTCCAATATCTCTGCCAAGAAAATGCCAAATAGGCTCACAAAGAGTCAGAAACAACTGAACAACAACAAATATGAAGATTACCAATGAGAAGTACTCCATCACTCCCAGAGGTAACTCATTCAATTTTTGGTTAAGCTCTAATTCTTAGGAAGATTTTCTTGTTAGCAAGCCTAAGTTTATTTCTATGCAATTTCCATTCTGTTCTCCCAAGTCTCATTCATTCATTCATTTCTACCTCTGTATCTATGCTCAGTGTCCTTTCTCCCATTCTTGTCACTCAGAATCATACTCACAATTTTCAAATATCACTGACCTTGGATCAACAATGATATTCACCAGTTCAACCATTCAGTACCTGAGGATATCATTCATTTTGACTAGGTGACTTGAATGTATTAAGGACAACTAAACATTCTCTTACTATCTTCTTTCTTAGCTTGGCTATCAAATTGGATACATATTAGCCATTTTTACTGTACAGTCCAAAGATCTTTCTCCTTGGCAAGGACAATAGCAAGAAAATAAAAATTGAACAGTTATGCTTTCTCTCTGTTGTTAGTTATTATCATCATTTTCATTTAGTTGATAGAGTATTAGACTTGGAGTCAGGAACCTATGGGTTCAAATCCAACTTCATTTGCTTATTACTTATGAGATCCTGTATAGTCACTTAATCTCTGAGTTTGTTTCTTCATCTGTAAAATGGGGACATTCATAGCACCCACTTCACAGAGGATCAGAGGAGACAATATATTGTTTGTAAAGTACCTTGAGAACCTTAAATCGTTATACAAATGGTAACCTTTATTAACTCTATGGTCCTATACACTCCATGCAGCATTCCAATACTTCTTCTCTCTTCTCTTCCCAATTTATGTAAAAAGAATCCACCTCATTTTCTTACCTTTCCTTTTTTATCTGTCCTTCGTTGTTGTTGTTCAGTCATTTCAGTCCTCCAGAGTTTCCTTGATACTGGAATGGTTTGCCATTTCCTTCTCCAACTCATTTCATAGATGAGGAAACTGAGGCAAGCAAGGTTAAGTGACTTGCCCAGGGTCACACAGCTAGTAAGTGTCTGAGACCAGATTTGAACTCATGAAGATGAGTCTTCCTAACTCCAGGCCTAGCACTCTATCTACTGCACCATTTATTCTTGTTATTCATCCTTCCTTTTTTGAAGAAGACCAATGACACTATGAATAAGTAATGTCATGACTTTTGAATGAATTGGATTTAAGTGAGATGAACTTTCTCAAAGAGTCAGCCTCATTCTCTCTTCCAGAGTCAATGAAGTTCCTTGGCAAGGCAATAGTTAGGATGACTGGTGGCTGCACCATCTAGCTGCACTTTAACTACCCTTAGTTGTCCCTGATATATTCAAGTTGCCTGGTCAAGATGAATTACATCCCCATGTACTGAATGAATTGGTGAATAGTGATATTTGAAAATTATGAAGAATGGAAAAGATACCAAAGGACTGGAAAAAGGCAAATACTCCAAAGTTCAAGAGAGGAATGAGAAAGGGAAGGGAATTACCATACTATAGGCCAATGAACCTGATTTTGATTCCTGGCAAAATTCTGGAACATATCATCCTATGCTTTAGCACTCTTTACACTGTGCTTACAAGACCATACCACATTTTTGCATTCATCCTCTGTTATTTATCCTTGCTTTCATCATCTCTACATAACATTAAAAATAGATATGAGGTGAATTGGTATATAAGAAAAGAAGCTTTTGGTAATTTTATAGGGAAAAATTTGGAAGGGAGTCTTTTATGTATCTCCTGTTATTAGCATGTGATTAGAGAAATACCAAGAGACACAGAGAGACAGAGACAGACAGAGAGGAGTCAGAGAGACAGAGAGAGAAAGGAATGATGTATTACAGTATTATGAATTTGAGAGTCAACTGAACCATGTGCGTCTATGCCTTTGGAAAAGAGAAAAGTCAAGAGGGAGGAAAAGCAAGGGAATAAGCATTTATTAAGCATCTACCATCTGCCAGGCACTGTGCTAAGCACTTTGCAAAAATCATCTCTTTTGATCTTCAAAACGACCCTAGGAGGGAGATGCTGTTAATATCCCCATTTTACAGTTGAGGAAACAATGTCCCTTGCATATAGCAGGCATATTTTAAATACTTTTAAAATTGAATTGAATTGAAAAGCAGTTAGTCCTTACTGGCTCTTCTGTGAGACATGGTAGAGAAACTGAATGCTGGTAGGCATTTGGACTTACCTGCAAGTGGGTAGAAGAGGAAAACCAGGAGACATCTTTGGAGGAGATAGGCCATGTGTCTCTATTCAGATCGAATATAAGAAAATCTTAGTGACAACTCAGCTTTAGAGAGAGATTCACTTCTCATTTGAAAAAATCACATGGGAGTTAAAATATGGTTTCGTCACTTGGTGGGAGGGACAGAAGCAAAGCAGCAGAAGAAGGCCTTGGAAAGAATAGGATGATATTGGGGAGAAGTCATATTATTTAGAGAACATTCCCAGATTCCCTGGAGTTCTTGTCAAATAGAAGAGACTTTCTCAAAAGAAGTGTTATTTTTTTTGGGGGGGAGGTTTCATCAAATACTGAGGTCTTGAATTGAACTGTTTCTGAACCTGCTTATGTAGTCTGATCTCTTTTTCTTTCTTTCTTTGCTTTCTTTTTCTAAGCTGTTGACTCTTTTTTCATAATCCCCTTGCATCACTCTCATTTCTTTTCCCAATTTTTCTTCTACCTCTCTTTTATTATTTTTAAGCTCCTTTTTAAGCTCTTCATGAGTTTTTTTATGGGCTTAAGAACACTTCCCATTTTTCTTTGGAGTTTTACTCATAGATGTTTTGACATTGTTGTCTTCTTCTGAGTTTGTGTTTTGGTTTTCCCTGTCACTATAATAACTTTCTATGGTCAGATCTTTTTCTGTTGTCGTTTTGTTGTGTTTTTTTTTTTTGCTCATCTTTTTTGGCCTTGTTCCTTTCCTTTAAATCTGAGCTCTGCTCCCTGGGTGGAAGGGGTGCTGTCTCAGGCTTCTTGGGCCAGGGGCTGCATGTACTGGCTGCTTAGCCGGTGCTGCACTGATGTTGCCCTGAGGCTCCTGGGGGACCCTGTGTGTCTGGCACTGATGGGGTGGGGAGAGAGCTGGAATTGCTGGAGATCATAGGGGTCTGGCAGCTTACCTGGTGCTGAGCTGGGGTCCTAGTGTGTGCTGAGGCCGGTGGGGTGTTTCTCCATTTTCCCAAGGCTACACTGAAGTACATGGATGCCTGGCTCCACATGAATACCTGTTTGCCCAGGGCTACATTGGAGCATGTGGTAGTTCTTGGAGCTGGAGTCTGCCAGTTCCCCTGGCTATGCTAAGGCACATTGAGAGGTCCTGGTGTTGGCATTTGACTACTACACCACACAGGGGCTCAGGATCCTTCTGTGGTTTGCTGAGGTGGGGCTTGCTGCTGGCTTGTTAGAATGTTTCCTGTCCTGGACTGTGTCCTCCTTTTACCTGGGTGATACAGATCTTTTTTTCCCGTCTTCTAGGTTTCTTGGGCTAAAAGATTGTTTCATTCTGGTTTTTTGTTTGTTTGCTTGTTTGTTTTGTTTTTGTTTTTGTTTTTGCTGGTTCTGCTGTTCCAGGATTTGTTCTGGGGCACTATTTTATGGTTGTTTGGAGGTGAACATGAAAGAGTTATGGCAATTTACTGCTTATTCTGCCATCCTGGCTGCTGGAAGTCCCTCTTTTCTGTTTCTTAATAAGTTCAAAATAATTTTGATGAATATGTTTACAATATAGTTTGAACTTTTGGAGTACCACATCCCCTTCATTCCAATTTTTCATTATTCCTTTTGAGATTCTATGCCTTTTGTGCTTAGCACACTGTCTGGCTCACAATAAGCACTTAATAAAAGTTTATTGATTGATTGGTTCACTGATTAGTTATTGAAAAAGTTAGAGATCCAAAAATGCGAGATTATTTTTCTGGTAGCTCAAGATAAGGGTGCCACCTTCTGGCTTATCCAGATATTGCAGAATGAATAGCTAGTGGAGGCTAGTGGCCATGCCTAACCACACACCTTTTTACTTCCAGTGCCCAAATAAAGGCAAATGCCTTTGCACAGAAGAAATGTGCCTTTCCTTCTTGTCCTTATACTCATGACATATTAAATTGCCCTATTAAATTAAAACAAATGTTGCAGCTTGTCAAAATCTTTTTGGACCCTGTCTCTATTTCCCCTCCTAGCTTTGTGTCACCAGGTAGTAGCTGCCAACTCCCTATTTGCTGTTTCTTTTCTGTTGTTTTCTGTTCAAAGGTGATTTTTTTCAGCAGATGAAAAAAAAAAAGAAACAAAATTGAGCAGCTCTACCTGGTCTCTGTTGTCAGTTATTATTGTTTCATCTACTCCAAGAAGCAGTTCTATGTCTTTCTTATTGCTTTTTTTCCTCCCTGTGTGGAAAAAAAATACAAACCAAATTAAACAACCCCTCCCCAAAGCCAAAACAACTTCTTTTGCTTTTCCTTATTTGTCCTTACCAACCTCAATTCGTTCTGAATTTTAGCATTTCTCACAATGTTCTCACCATGCTGAACCATCATTTTCTTTCCATCCTCTGTTGACTGTCCCTTTTCTATCTTCTGTACATATCTTTAAAAAAATCTCATTTGCTGTGGGTTTCTGATGTCAAGATGGTGGAGTGAGGAAAAAACTCCCTGAAGCCTTCCAAAGTTCCCCTTCGAACAACCTTACAACAATGCTTCAGATAAAATTTTGGAGCAGCAAAGCAGCTTACCTGCAGAGGACAAATTGGAGGGTCAGCAGAAAAGGTCTGTCTCACTGGAGTGGGAGAGGAGCTCAGTGAATGAACAGCAGTGACTGGACGAACCCCAGTGGGCATACAGGGAGGCCCCAAACCCCAAGGCATGCCACCAGCAAGGCCATACCCCTAGTGTAAACTAGAAGAAAGACCAGAGTCCTGAGGCAGACCAGTAACACAGAGAGGACCCACCCTACTGCAAGCCATCAGCAAGGCCACACCCCTGGAGCAGGCCAGCAATGAGTCACCACTTACGGGGCGGGCCAACAGGGAGGCCCTGCCCCTGCACAAGGCAGCAAAACCCACCCTACATGCAGTGCAAACCAGCAGCAAGGCCCTGAATCCCAGCACAGAAAGCTTAGGACAGTCCGACTTTTAATAAAAGTACAAAGTCACAAAATATGCAGAAAAATGAGCACAAAGACAAAAAGGAGGGTTTTTTTTGTGCTGTTTGCTCATGTTCTCAGACAATTACTTAACTTTTTCACTCTTTGTTAAAGTAGAGCTCTACTTCCAGTGCAGAGGGTGTACTGTCCCAAGTTTCAGGGGTTTTGTGCAGCTGTTTTCAGAGATACTTCTAGGGACCTGTAAATTTTCAGTTCTTCTAAGGTGGTACGATCAAAGGAGAGGTGTTTACTCCTTTCCTGGTCTGTGCTTTGGTCTATGAGTGACCACAAGCACTCTTTTCTGCCTTGGAGCTGTGAGGAGGATTCTCTCTCCACCATTCCATAAGCTCTGCCTCTTTAGCACTCCTCCTCACCTCAGGACCACCACGCAGGACTGTAACCCAGATCCAAGCACAAACAAAGCAAGACAATCCTGCCTCAGCACCAGCAAAGAGATCTCTGCAATCCCCTTCTGATCAGCTGCTCAATCTCCCCACCATCTGTGGGCCGAGAGTTCTAGAAGTAGCCACTACTGTTGTGACCACCATCCAGGAGCTGCACTAGGGCCAGGGCTGAACTGAGTTTCTCTCTCCTCCAGGTCCAACAGACATTTCCCACTGACCTTCTAAGTTGTCTTTGGCATTTGTGGGTTGAGAAATCTGAACAGCACCACAGATGCCCATGATTCAGTTTCCTGAGGTCTGGCATGGCCATCTTTGTCTGGCATGGCCCATGCTGAACTGTGCTCTTCTCCCAGCCTGGTGCAACAGACCTTTTCTATCAACCATCCAGGTTGTCTTGGGCTGGAAATTTGTTTTGCTCTGTCTTTTTGTGGGTTCTCTAGTCCCAAAGCAGTAAGGTAAGGAGCTGTTTTTGTCAGTCAATTTTTGTGCTTCCCCTTCCAAACTATTAACTCTTTTTTTTTCATAATTCTCTTGCATAACTCTCATTTCTTTCTCTGATTTTTCCTCTGCCTCTCTTACTTGATTTTAAAAATCTATTTTGAGCTCTTCCAAGAGGACTCTTTGGGCTTGAAACCAATTCATATTCAACTTTGAGCCATCACATGTAGGCATTTTGACGGTATTGTCCTCTTCCGAGTTTGTATTTTAATCTTCCTTGTCACCATAGTAGCTTTCTATGGTCAAGGCTTCTTTTTGTTTGTTCCTGGGGTACAAGGGGCATGGTTCCAAGTTTCTTTCACTGAGGGCCAGGGGTCACTGGCTTTCAGTGCCAGAGCCTCTGGGGCTGGAAGCTTGCCCACTGTGTCTGGGTGTTCTGGTCAATTGCACCTATTGTGCCCTGGGTTCTGGGGCTGGCAGTTTGCCAGCTGGACTGGGGCTGGAGGCCTCACAGCTGGCCTTCTGAGGCAGAACTTCAGTGCCTCGGTTGCTGATTTCTGCTATGGCTAAGAGCCTCCCACAGGCTGGCCTGGATACCACCTGCACTAGGCTGCACTCCCCTTTTACTCAAGTGACACGGACCTTTCATGAAGTCCTTCTAAGTTATGTTGGATTGGAAAATCGTTTCACTCCATCTTTTTGTGGATTTTGTAAATCCAGAGTTTTTTTAGAGGCTTGATTTAATGTCATTTCTGAGGGAAACTGGGGAGAGCTCAGACAGCTTGCTGGCCTCTCTCTGCCATCTTTCCAATTAATTTTTAATCAATCTTTCCATTGCCCTTTATTGAATGTAATTTTTATTGCATTATGATCTGAAAAAAGATTTATTTAACATTTTTGCTTTTCTGCATTTGGTTGTGAGGTTTTTATGTCCTAGTACAAAGTCAAGTTTTGGGTAGGTGACATGTATTGCTAAGGAAATTACTTAGATTGTCACATTTATTGTCATATAATAAGTTAAATGGATGAATATTTACAAAAATATAAATTGCTCAGATTAACAGAAGAGGAAATAGAATACTTAAATAACTCCATTTTACACAGAGAAATTGAGTAAGCCATCAATGAATTGCTTAAGAAATAATCCCCAGGTCCAAATGGATTCACAAGCAGCCTCTACCAAACATTGGAAGACCAATTAATCCCAATGCTATATAATCTATTTGGAAAAAGAGGCAAATAAGGAATCCTACCAAATTTGTCATGATTGGGGACAGCTAGGTGGTGCAGTGGACAGAGCACCAGCCCTGAAGTCAGGAGGACCTGAGTTCAAATCCAGCCTCAGACCAAACACTTGATACTTACTAGCTGTGTGACCCTGGGCAACGTACTTAACTCCAACTTCCTAATATATACATATATATATATATGCATATACACACACAAATTCCTCATGATCTAAATATGATTGTGATACCTAAAGCAGATGAGCCAAAACAGAGAAGCAAAACTATAGACCAATTTCTCTGGTGAATATTGGTACAAAAATTTTAAATAAAATACTAGTAAGGCAATCATAGCAATATATTAAAAGAATCATACACTATTTCCAGGTGGGATTTATACCAGGAATGCATTTTTTGGTTCAATAGCAGGATAACTATCAGCATAATTGACCATATCAATAACACAACCTACTAAAAAGTAGTTGAAATAATAATTTTAGCAAAGTTGCAGAATACAAAATAAACCCACAAAATCATCAGCATTTCTATATATTACTAAAAAATCCAGCAGTAAGAGATAGAGAAATTCCATTTAAAATAACTTTAGACAATATAAAATGCTTGGGAGTCAGCCTGCCAAGACAAAGCCAGGAAGTATATGAACCCAATTACAAAACATTTTTCATGCAGATGAGGTCTGATCTAAACAATTGGAAAAAATATTAATTGCTCATGTATGGGTCAAGCCAGTACAATAAAAATGCAATTCTACCTGAATTAATATACTTATTCAGTACCATACCAATCAAACTACCAAAATTATTTTATAGAACTAGGAAAAAGAATAACAAAAATCATCTAGACGAAGAAAAGGTCAAGAATACCAAGTAAATAAACAGGGGGGAAAAAATGTGAAGGAAGGTGGCCCAGCCATGTCAGATATCAATCTGTATTTTAAAGTGGTAATCATCAGAACAATCTGGCAGTGCCTAAGAAATAGAGTAGACTAGGTTAGGTACACAATACACTGTACTAAATGATCATAGCAGTTTAGTGTTGAATCAACCCAAAGATGCAAGCTTTGGGGACAAAAATGCATTATTTAACAACTGCTGGTAAAACTGGAAAACAGTATGTCAGAAACTAGGTATAGACCAAGATTTCACATCATATATCAAGATAAGATCAAAGTGGGCACATGATTTAGACATAAAAGGTGATACCATAAGCAAATTAGGAGAGCATGGCATAGTTTATTTGTCATATCTATGGACAAGGGAAGAATTTAGGACCAAATAAGGTACAGAGAGCACCACAAAACGTAAAATGGAAATCTTAATTATATAAAATTTAAAAGTTTTTGGAGAAACAAAACCAATGCAACTAAAATTAGAAGGAAAGCAAAAATTGGGGGGAAATTTTACAGCAGGCATCTCTGATAAAGGCCTCATTTCTCAAATATATAGAGAACTGAGTCAAATTTATGAGAACACAAATCATTCCCCAGTTGATAAATGGTCAAAGGATATAAAGTCAGTTTTCAGACAAAGAAATCAAAGCTACCTATAGTCATATGAAAAATGTTCTAAATCACTATTGATTAGAGAAATGCAAATCAAAACAACTCTGGGGTACTACCTTACACTTATCAGATTGGCTAACAAAAGAAAAAGGAAAATGATAAATGTTGGAGAAGATGCAGGAAAATTGGAACACTTACGTATTGTTGGTGGAGACGTGAACTTTCCATGTTTTTCTAAAATCAGCCAGCTCATCCTTTCTTATAGAACAGTAGTATTCCATCACTACTACAACTTGTTTAGTCACTCCCCAAATGAAGAGCATCTATCATTTTAGCCACTCTGATAGGTGTGACAAGTTGTGGTGGAGTTGTGAACTGATCCCCACCATTCTGCAGAACAATTTGGAACTATGCCCAAAGAGCTATAAAACTGTGGATACTCTTTGACTCAGCAATACTACTACTAAGTCATATTCCAAAGAGATTTTTAAAAATAGGAAAGAACCTATTTGTACAAAAATATTTATAACAGTTCTTTTTGTCATAGCTAAGAATTGGAAATTAAGGGGCTGCCCATCAATTGGGGAATGGCTGAACAATTTGTGATTTATGATTGTAATATAATATTACTATGCTATAAGAAATAATGAGCGAGACAATTTCAGAAAAACCTGGAAAAACTTACGTGATCTGATATTGAGTGAAGTGAGAAGAACCAGGGAAACTTTGTACACAGCAACAGCAATATTATGAGGATGAACAATTGTGAATGGCTTAGCTTTTCTCAGCAATACAATGATCCAAGACAAGCTCAAAGGACTCATGATGAAAAATGCTGTCCACCTCCAGAGAAAGAACTGATGTTGTCCGAATACAGACTAAAACATACTTTCTTTCTTTCTTTCTTTCTTTTCTCTCTCTCTCTCTTTCTTTCTTTTTCTTTCTTTCTTTCTTTCTTTCTTTCTTTCTTTCTTTCTTTCTTTCTTTCTTTCTTTCTTTCTTTCTGTCTGTCTTTTTCTTTCTTTCTTTCTTTCTTTCTTTCTTTCTTTCTTTCTTTCTTTCTTTCTTTCTTTCTTTCTTTCTTTCTTTCTTTCTTCTTCCTTCTTCTTCTTCCTTTCCTTTCCTTCCTTCCTTTCTTTCTTTCTTTCTTTCTTTCTTTCTTTCTTTCTTTCTTTCTTTCTTTCTTTCTTTCTTTCTTTCTGTATTTTTTCCACAAAATGACTAATGTGAAACTGTTTTACATGATTGAACATGTATAACCTACATTAGATTGCTTACCATTTCATAGAGGGGCTCAAGGAGGGAGAGAAGGATAGAATTTTGGACTCAAAACTTAAAAACAACAAGTGTTTAAAGTTGTTTTTGTATGTAACTGGGGAAAATAAAACATTCTTTAAAAATCTAATTTGGGGGCAGCTAGGTGGTGCAATGGATCGGTCACTGGCCTTGGAGACAGAAGGACCTGAATTCAAATCCGGATCTCAGACACATAACACTCTCTAGCTGTGTGACTCTGGGCAAGTCACTTAACTCCAATTGTCTCACCAAAAACAAAAAATCCAATTTGCTTTGTGAGTTTCTGATATATCTACATCAGTCTTTTCAGAAAATTCCAATTTTTACTCCTCAATGAATTTTTTCAACTTGTGTTTTCTCTGTTTCATTCTTTAGAATTTCCAACCCAACCTAAGCTGATTTTTCCTGTAGAAATTTTGCCTGTGGACTCCAATTACCCTTTCTTTGAATCCTTTTAAATCTACTTTTCCAAAATCTGTTATGCATTCTAATCTTCTCTCAGTTTTCCTTTCCTTCTCTGTCACAAACTCTTAGAGCTAATGATCATATTTCTCCAAGGTGACCAGAATTTCAATTCCAGTAAACAGTTTCTCTCTATTAGTGAAGAGTATACATAGAATAGGTTTTCCAGTTGCCGATTTCTCTACCTTTTAAAGGATGATTTTAAGGCAAAGAGAGGTTATCTTCTCTGCTTTTGGAAGAAAAAGAGCACCAGCACTAAGTCTGGCACCAATATGGTAAGCCACTGGGACAGGGCCACTAGTCTGGCTAAGGAAGAAAGAACGAGCCTATCTTTGAAATAGATTGAGTCAAAGGTTTTTTGATGATCAGCAGCAGGGTAGGCCCATGAGAGGCTTTTGTGCTTTTGCACTTGCAGCTTGAGCAAAGTATGGAGATGTAGAAGGGGAAAAAAGGAAAGAAAAGGAAAGGAGAGACAAGAGAGGAGAGGAGGAGAGAGGAAAGGAGGAGAAGAGAAGGGGAGAGAAAAAGAGAGGAGAGGAGAGAAAAGAAGAGGAGAGAAGGGTCATTGAAGTATCTTTTATTAAGGCACAGAAGAGAAAAAAAAAGATCAGAAAAAACACAAATAGAATATCTTTGCAAGTTATATGTTGGGGCAGCTAGGTGGTGCAGTGGATAGAGCGCTGGCCTTGGAGTCAGGAGTACATGAGTTCAAATCCAGTCTCAGACACCATGTCACTTACTAGCTGTGTGACCCTGGGCAAGTCACTTAACCCAGATAGCCTCACCAAAAAGCAAAAAAAAAAAAAAGGAAGTTATATGTTAACTATTATATTTAAAAGAAAAGCAAACTATGTAATAGAAATCTGTATGCAATGGAAGTTTCATTTAAAATAATTTGTTAAATTACTACTTGAATATTTAGAATATTACTTCACTGTGAGAAATGATAAATATGGAAAGTATAAGGGAAAATAGAAAGACTGAAACAAAAGGAATTAAGCAGAAGCAGAAAAACAAAATATACAACGATTCCAATAGTGAAAATTAAAAGAAAAATTAGAAAGTCAAAACTGAAAGCTATGTAATTATAATGATCAGATTTGGTCCCAAAGAAGAGATACGAAGAGACACCTCTTTCCATTTTTTTGTAGAGCAAGAGGATTAAAGGTGTATAAAACTGCATACAACATCATACTTTTTGAGGTGTGGGTAAGTTTTGCTAACATTAGTTTTCTTCTTTTTCATTATAAAGGATGGAGTGAGGTTGAAGGGAGCAATAAATATATCAGGATAGGTAGGTAATGTGAAAAAACAGAAATCATCAAAAATTTTATTTCTACAAAATGAAATATGAAAATGCACATCCTCCCTCTCCTTTCCTTGCAGCAGTGAGGGATTAAGGATTTGGAATAATGCGTATCATGTCAGACTCAATAATGATTATTTAAGTCAAACCAAACCACCAAGCATTTAATAGGAGCCTACTGTGTGCCAAGCGTTGGGGACACACAAAAAGCAACAACAGTCCCTGCCCTCAAGAAGCTTACAATCTAATTAATGGGGGAGACAACATGCAAGCTACTGTTTACAAACTAGATATATAAAGGATAATTTGGAAATTATCTCAGAGGTGTTACATTTTTAAAAAGCATGAGGATGCCATTTTGCCTTTATCCATCATCTAGCCAAGTTAAGTCTCAAAGGTCACCTGGTTTTTGAGAAATCACAAGATTACTCCCTCTCACCACTGTCACCCAACTTAAGGAATGCCACGAGACTATACCTCTCCCTCTCAGCTCTGTGTCTCCCAATCCCTTCTGCTAATAAGAAACTGGTGTCTTAATAAGGTTTGGGATTCGCTGTGCTACCAAGAGCCTGGGACCCAATTTTTTTTTTGCAATCACATGCCTTGCTAAATAAATTGTTTGTCTGGATGAAATTTGGTTTCTTTATTCCATTGTAACAAAGGGAAGGCAGTAATTAAGGGGGATGAGGAAAAGTTTTTTTGCAGAAGCTAGAATTTTAGCTCAGACTTGAAGAAAACAGGGAAGCCAGGAGGCAGAGAAGGTTGTTTGGAATAGTGGTGTCAAACTCAAATAGAAATGTATATCTGTCAACAGTACACTGATTTAGAAAACTACAAATTTACATTATGTGGTGTCTATGTCATTAGTTTTGTAAAACATTTTCCAATTACATTTTAATCTGGTTCTGAAGGCATGGAAAGGTTTTGCTAGCCTCATGCAACCTATGACCAGCAACTGACTCTTACTCATCCACACTTTTTTACAGGCTGAGGTACTCCTTTCTTTGGGGCTTTCTAGCTCCTCTCTCAGTCCTTCTCTGGAGGATTGGTTTCCCTTTCAAGCCAGGGTACAATACTGAGGGATATCTGTCTCAGTACTAGACCAGTCATATGCTTAGTCATTTTTGCTAACTCATTTGCCCAGAGAAAGTCAGGAAGTTGAAAAAAATAATTTAAGATGAATATTTTACAAACACCCCAAGTTCCCCATTTCTACCTCTTGATTTCAGGCTCATTACAGAAAGGATGTGATCTCATAGAAGAGGAAGAGAAGATGTAAGAGGCTAGCGTCTTTCCTGTTCTAGTGGGTTGAATAAGCACCAGACTATGGAAGTTCTCAACCTGATCCTTGGCTGTGGATCCCAAAAAAACAGCATGTCCTTTAGCAGGTGGAAGCAGTGTCTGCTAATACTCATGATCTCTTCTCAAGGTACTTTATATTCATTCTCCTCTATCTCTTTGCTGTGAGGTTCTAAGGTTAGAGGTAGAGAGAAGATGGGGGTGAAAACTCATCAGTGAGGGTAATGTCTGGTCCCTTCATAGGACTGTGTCAGCCTCAGCTGTCAAGAGTTGGAAGGTATGTGCTTATTTCATATGAGTCTAACTCTGCTTTCCAACAAAGGGCAGCCAAAAGAGAGATATGGGCAAACGGAGTCAAGGTGGGTGTCGGTGGGGTCACGGAAGGATGTTGACAAAGCCAGTGAAAGAACAGGAAGTCAGCCATGAAGTGTATGCTTAAGTCCCTCATATCTTCCCTTTCTCAGGCCAGCTCCTTTAGATGTATTCTGCAAAGGTCCAAGTCAGGAAAACTGCCTGGCTGGATGCTGTGAATTTATAGATCTAATCTTAGGATTCTATTCATCTTTACTCTCCCTTCCCAACTGCCTTTCAATCACACCACAATCTGTCCTCTAGCTCTGCTGATTTTTCTTGTACAGGATGTCAGATTTGCCATTTTTCTTCCTGTAATAGTACTTTGGGCTAGGCTTAAACTGACTACCTGGAGGTATAAAATGCTAAAGATCATGGGAGGTGTTAATTTAGGTCCCCTGTCAAGGCCAAAGGTCTGTTACACTTACTACTGTCACAGCCTTTAGGAATTATTCACCGTTCAGCTAGATTCATTCACTCTATTTATTCTAGCATCCTCTGTCTTTCATCAGCAACTTTGTATGGGTATGAATCATTTTCTTGAGCATTGGACATGCAGGCAAGGAGATCTAGATTCTTGAGAAAGTCATTTCTCCAGGTTTCTGTAAAATCAGTTTTGGACTACATAATTTCTAAATGACTTTCAGTTATAGCAGTCTGTGATTCTAGGAGTCTTGGCTCTGAAATAATTTAGCCTTTCTTACTATTAATTTTCTCTTCAGTAACATTGGGGGTAATTAAACCCATTTAGCCTACCTCATGGGTAGGATTCAATTTTAATGAATCAACACAAGTTTATTAAAAGTACCTGCTATGTACCAGGAACCATGTTAGGTGATGGGAATACAAAGGCAAAAATGATATAGTCTCTGACCTCAAGGAGTGTACAATCAACTGAGGTAAACAATAGTCATATATAAGTATATTTAAAAAGTACACAAAGTAAATATAGGATAATTTTGGGAATGGGAGGCACTAATGGCTGAGAAGAGGGGAGACAGTGGTCAAGAAAGGTCTTCTGTAGGAGGAAGCAGTTTCACTACGCTTTTAAGGAAATTAGAGATTTGAAGAAGATGAGATGAGAAGAGAATGCATTCCAAATGTAAAACAGCTCGACAACTGCATGGGAAGAAGAGATGGAATATTCCATGTAATGAACAATAGCTAAAAAGCTAATTCGACTGAAATATAGAGTGTGTGTAGGAGAGTTTTTGCTTTGTTTTAGCACAAATGTGTGTGTGTGTATATATATATATATATATATATATATATATATGTGTGTGTGTGTGTGTGTGTGTGTGTGTGTGTGTGTGTATAATTTATTTTAGACATTCTTTTTTAAAATTTTGAGCTTTAAATTCTCCATCTCCCTTCTACCTTTCTCCCACCCATTGAGAAAGCAAGCAATATTATATCAATTATCCATGTCAAATCATGGAAAATATATGTCCATATTAGCTATGTTGCAAAAAAGCAAGAAAAATAAAGAAAATGAGAGCATTATACTACAATTTGCACACAGAGTTCCACACTTCTCTCTCTGGAGGTGGATAGCATTTTTTTTTCATGAGTCCTTTGGAATAATTTTAGATTATTGTATTAATCAGAGTTAGGTTGGATTTTTAATCCTTTATTCCATCAATCAGAGAATCATAAAATTTTAAAAATGACACGGATCTTAGAGGACATCTAGTCAAAGACTTCTTTGCTATCCCTCACAGCTTAGGGTCATTTGTGATCTTTACAAATATCCCTTTTATATCTTCATCCAAGTTTCTGATAGAAGTGTTAAATAGATTGCTATACATAGGCCTGTAAGGTACATCAACATGGACTCTTTCGGGTTCACATTAAACCATCGATCAACAGTCTCTGAGTGTGACTATTCAGTCAGTTGGAAATCCATCTAACTTGATTGTTATTCAGTCTACATCATTTCAACTTATTCCAAGATAATCATTAAAAACTTATTTAAATATCTTGATGAAATCCAGTTATATTTTCATAATCTATAAGAATGATAATCATTAATTTAAAATTGTTATAAAATTGTTATAATTTGTTGGTGACTTTGTGCTAACTTCTAAGAATCACCTCTTTTTTGGGTAATATATCTTGGAATTTTGCTGAATATCAACATCAAGCTTATAAGTCTAAGTCCTGAAATATCTCTTTTTCTGTTATTTTTCTCGAATTTTCAGTCACTTCTAATATTTTCTATGACATCACAGAAATTTTTGTCAATGATTCTGTGATCAATTTTTCACTTCTTTCGGCACTGGTATATAGAATCTTACTCATATGTATCAGCAGAAATTTATTACAATCAGTGGGTATGTGCATGAAGAAGATATATATCTCTTGATAGACCAAGTAAAGTCTATAGGCATCTCCTTACCCTTTAGCCAAGAGTCACTAGTTACAAATGCAAGTGATCGCTTCGGATGGGAAGAACATAAAGATCATTATCCCCATTTTACAGATGAAGAAAGTATGGCTCAAGGACAGAAGGTGACTCATTGTCCCTTTATTTTAGTATATAAAAGTATTCTGAGACTCAAAATAAAGCCAGAACTTGGCATCAGTGTTTCTTAACCTATAGTAGAACTGCATTTTTTTTTTTTTAGCTTTGCCACTAAACTTCATTTAATCACTTCACTTAAACATTGAATTTTCTGGCAACTGGAGCCTATGACAAAGTTCACGTTTGCCACAATATCCATATACATGACCATAATCAGGGAGGCAAAACAACTGGGTTGTGGGTACAATAATGCATCAGTTGCTCCCAGTAACTCTAATGAGATCATCAACGTCTTTCCAGCTTTGAGTATCATGTAAAAGCAAGGAGAACCTACATCTTTGACCTTGTATTCCTAAACTGATCCTTATACTGTGACTAGAAGAGGTCCTTATGATGTGTTGAAAGGAGAGAGAGAATGAGATACAGGTGACATATCTTCAAGCATAGTTTTAAGGAATTACCTGGGTAATTTTAATAGCATGTATGTATTTCTATTCTTCTGGACTATGTATCTTTCCAAGAAAAGTTTTGTAAAGAAGGCTGTTTTGCAAGCCTTTTGACATCTGATGTACATCACCAAGGGGATGGGTGTTGATGATTCATATAAGGTCAGTCATAGCTATGTTCTAAACAACATCGTCTTAGCCATTCCCCATTCTCAGCTCTACCTGTGTTATAGTTCACAGGATCCTGGCAGTCAGTTTTGAATACTACCTAGGATACTAGCCAGGTTTCTGTGCTCAGGTCACTTTTAATTTCTATAAGCCTTAGTTTCCTTATCTCTAAAATGGGTATTAAAATACCTGTAGTTCTCATCTTGTAGATTTGTTTTGAGTTCTTAAGAGATAATATGTAGTACTTGGCAAACCTTAAAACATTATGCAAATGTCATCCATTATTATGCTTGATAGTATGAGAGAGCCCTGCAATCACATCTCCACCAAAATACTCCCTTGACTATGATTTTTATTGTCCTATCACTAACAAAGTTCTTGCTCTGACTCTGGTTGGCAGTTCACTCAGCAAGAAATGTGGTGGGTGCTATTGGTGAATCTATAAATCTCAAGAACCCTGAATTGTCTCATGAGCCCTATTCAGAAGTCTCTTGGTTTTACAATGAGACCCAGAAGATCTTGACATGGACCAAAGGGAAAAAAAATAAAGTATTCGAAACCAATTTGAAAACACGGATCCATCTTGGAGCTGATAATATCACTTTACATATCCAACAGCTTCAGAAGGAGGACAGTAGTACCTATAAACTCCAGACTTCCTTGCTGAAGACAGGAAAGGACTTCTCAGAGCACATCAGGCTGGATGTGTATGGTAAGTTAAGTAGAGATGAGGAAAGAATAAGAGGGAGGGTTGAGACTTCAGCTAGACTAAGAGGAAATACCAGATGAGTTTAGTCAAGTGAAAAGATTAAAGAAGGGACACTAAAGATAAGAGTAGAAACATGGAGAAAACTCAGGTCAGATTAAGTGAGATGTGCTTTGCATATTTTTGGGACAGCGAAGGCATCAGCTTTACTGGAATATGGGTTTTGGAGAATAGTGGGAAGGTTGGAGAGTGAGCCTTGAAGATAAGCAGGGGATTTGAGACTTGATACAATATGGAGCTATTATAGATAACTGAGCCCCAAAGTGGCATGACAAAAGATGTGTTTATAAAAGATTAGTGCCATACTGGGACATCAATAACAATAGGATAAATCTGGGAGGAGGGTGCAATCTAAGAAGTAAATTGGGATAGACAGGACAGAAGTAGACATTTCTATAATTCAAGAGTGACAGGATTTAAGTTCTAGAGGAATGTACAGGGATAGAAAGCTAATATAGATAGATTGATCAAGCCACATTAGTTCTAAGCAGACAAGATATACAAGGCAACAAGGTTTATAGGAAGGGACACATGTATGTATATATGTGTGTGTTTACATACACAAACACATACACACATACATGCATATATGGAATATTACAGAGACAGAACAAGATTTGGTCATGAGTAGTTGAAGATGACAAGGTAATGACCCCCAGGGATGAGAAAGATTATGGTGTCCTCAAAAGTTATCAGGAAATTCAAAAGAAGTTTGGGCCTGGGTGGGGAAGATAATGAGTTCTGTTTTGTTGAATTTGAGGCTATCACACAAGGATACTTTTGGCCAAGACAATCTGGCAATGGAGATCACTGGAGAATACGGAGATGGGACGCAAGAGATGCAAATTTAGACCCTTTTGCTATACTATCCCTCACTGACCAAACTGACAAAAATAGAGGTTGTAGAAGAGCAGATACTCACAGCAGAATGATGAACGCACACAATCTTTTTAGATATTAATCTGGGATTCCACTGTAAAAATGACAAGAGAAGTTGTACCTTTTGATTTAATAATTTCACTGTTTTTAGGGACATAAATCACAAGTGCTTGTGTGTGTGTGTGTAATCAAAAGCAACAACAGCACTTTTAAAATATTTACATATTGCATGTAATCATGAAAACCTGGAAACAACCTAAATGGCTACCTATTGGTGGGAAATGGTAGAATAAATGAAGGGATATTCATATAATAAAAAAACTATCAAATTATCAATGTCAAATATGAGATATATATTAAGAAATCTGGAAAGAACTTTATTCAGTGAACTGGGAGAATAGAGTATACACTATCATCAAATAAAGGAAAAAGTGAATGAGAATGAATGGATGAAGAGTCTTGATGAAGACTTAAAGGAACTGACAGAAAAAATGTCATGATAAACCAACCACAAAAAATAATTTCTTTGTAAATAGTTATCAAACAGGTTTAGTTGGTTATAATGATGTTCAGTGCTAAATTATTAATAAAATATTTTAAAAGAGAAAAAAATGGAGAGAAAAATCACCAAGTGAAACTGGGTCCATTAGAAATTAGAAAATCAGGTCAAGGGCAGAAGACAGATGAAGGTAGAGGCCTATGGATCAAGGCAAAGGCAGGCCCACCCAAGATGTGTGCTCTACTTTAAACAGAAATATGCACTGTTCCCACACATCCTGGGGGAATTGTCAGGGAACTCTTGGGGGGTTACTTTATAGTCTGACTCTTTCACAAATGCTGATTCTGCCCCTTAACATTTGTGTGACTTTGGGCAAATCACTTCACTTTTTGGGGCCTCAGTTTCCTATATGTCAAATGAGGAGATGAGTCTAGACCCTCTAAGATTCCTTCTCTAAGTCTATGATCCTATAAGTTACAAAGATTTATTCTAAAGAAGAACTTTCTAACAATTAGAGCTGTTCCAAATTGGAATGGACTGCTCTGTGAGGTCATGGGCTCTCTGCGTTTTAATGTGTTCAAATAGAGGCCAGATGGACAACTGCCAGAAATGTTGCAAAGGGATACTTTGAATTGGATGAGATGTTGGACTAGATAGCCTTCAGGTTCCTTTCATCTCTAACATACTGCAATTCCCTATGTATATAGTTAAGGATAATTGATTTCTCGTATGATGGGACATCTTAAGCATATAAGGAGGAAGTAGTATTCTTTACCTTGTCCTTAGAGCAGGGTGCCACTATCTGAATAACTGTCTTCCTCCTCCTCCCATCCTTTTCTGATCAACAGCAACACAGAACAGGTGAAGTAGTTTCCCAGAATGGTTGAAGGAAAAGATGACTCCCTTGGGCTGTGTCACTCTCTGTCCCACAAATGTAATGGCAGTCCCCAGCCTCTCACTGATGGGACCTGAGAACCCAGTACCTGTTACATGCCTCACACACTTCTGTTTGTCTAGAAGGAGGTGTTTCCTGCCTGAAAACTCTACCCCTTTGTAGCTCTGGATGTGCAGACTTGGGTAATGTTAGCAACTGGAACTGGATGGTAACTGTCCAGAGTCACCCATTTCCTCTCCTCTGTAGTACTCCAGGGCAGAACTCTGAAACCCGGAGTTCTGATACTTAAGGAAATCATTGACCATCTTGATGGGGGGGGGAGCACAATCAAAACATCTCATTGAATATTATATTTTACCCTTCATGCAGAGCGATTGACAGAGCCAAAAATTACATTGGGTCCTAGGATCAATGATAATGGTGCCTGTCTTGTCAATGTGACATGTTCTGTGGAACAAGTAAGAGAGAATGTAACATACAACTGGACTCCTGTGGGACAAGGGGCTAATGCATCCAGTGGAGGACCCATCCTCAACATCATTTGGAAACCTGGTGACCATGACCAGTACACCTGTACTGCCATGAACCCTGTCAGCAACAGCTCCCATACTGTTCTTGCCAGTGAGCTCTGTGCAGGTAAATTTCTGATTGTTTTTCCAGAAGCCTGAGATCATACATTCCTGCAGGGATTTGAATTATATATTATCTGTAATATATTATATGTAACATTATTAACATATTACATAATGTTATATATATTGCATATCATATATATCTAGGCACATATATTATATATTATTTGTTTATAATACATTAATATGTTATTAATATATTAATATAATATATAATAACATGTAATAATTATTGACCTTGGTACCAACCTGGTACCTATAGGAGCAGAGCCCTTGAGCTCTGTCACTGGCCAAGCCTCAGCCAAAGGAAATACTCCTGCTCTGAGATTGTAAGGAGAATAGTTGTTTCAGTGGTCAATTCCCTCTAGTTAAACTGATCAAGACAAAAAATACTTTTTTTTTGTGCATGGTTCAGATTGCTCCCAGTGACCTTGCTTCTTTGTACCTTCTCTTTTAAGACATTGAACATGGCATGAGCTATACCCAGTCTTCTTGTACCTCATGGTTTCTACCACTCTGATTATTCTCTTTATGTTGCGGCTATCAAAAATCATAAAAATCAAATGTCCTGATATGTCCTATCACCAGGGGTATAGAACTACAGGGAGCAGTCATTAGAGAATGCATCCCTAAGGATCATAGCCCTACAGCTAGGAGGACCTCAGGAACCATCTACTCCCACCCATTCATTTCACAGATGTGGAAAGTGGTGCCCAGGGAACTTAAGTGACTTAGATAAGGTCACATAGGTAGTGTCAAACTCTGGTGCTCTAACTTCCAAACCAATGCTTTTTTCACAGTATCCTATTAGAGCAATTTAATTGGCCCCAGTATAACTATAGATTCGAATGTTGAATGCTCAAAATATTGAAGTTGATCCAGTTCCAGAAAAAATTCTTGGGATTGTGGTTGGAAACATAAAGACAGCAACATTATCTTCAACAGGATCTTAGACTCAAGGTTAGACAGGTTAGCGTAGATCCCTTAGCTATCAGGGACATCACATTGGTGATGATTCCTACCTGAATGGAATCCTTCATTCACAGCAAGGGGGGAGGAGAAGAATCTCCTAACTCAGCAGCTATTTTCCCTCTCTTTCCTTTTACTTCAGGCCTCCCTAGTGCTCCTTTCAAAACCTTTGTCCTCAGAGGCATTCCCTTCTCTGTGTGTCCTTGCCAGTTTAGGACCCTCCCCCAGTTTCTCTAGTCCCAAAGCAGTAAGGTAATATGACGCCCTTTGGGGAAGAGCAGTTATAATCTTGGAAGCAGGGACAGTGTTGTTTTCACCTTCATATCCCACATTGCCTTGCATAGAACAGGCACTTAATGCTTGTTAAATTACTGAATACAGAAGCCCTGAGTTCAGATCCTAGCTTAGAATTCAATGTCTTGGACTGCTCCATCACATTTCTGAACACTGGAGTAGGAGGCCTAGTACTCTACCTTTATTATAACCAGGAACAAGTAATAGTTATAGCATCCTGCACCCCCCCCCCAGCCCTGGCTTTAAACACACACTGTTGCTATCCCTGAAACATGCATAGGAAGTTGACAGTATAAAACCTAGGAATAGATCAGTTTCTCCCTTAAGGACCAGAGGCTACCATGTCTCTTTGTACCAATACCCCTCATGTTTCCTTTTCTATTTGAGATACTCTCCCGAACATTGACCCTGGCATTCATCAGCTCTTAATGAGTTTATTATTTATTTAGGGAGCAAGACACACATACGAAACTTAATGACTGATTAAAATTCAATACTCCTGATCTTAGTCCCAATGTTCTTCCCAATATCTAGCATTTATTAGCAGTTTACAAATGTTATCTCATTTTACCTTCATGTGCCGTATTATTACCAAAAGGAGAAATAGAAAATATCAGTTATTAACAATAGCTAGTATTTACATAGCACTTTAAAGCTTGCAAAGTACTTTACAAATACCTCATTTTTTCCTCACAACCACTCTGGGAGGTAGATGATATTGTTTTTCCCATTTTACATATGAGGAAATTGAGACAGACAAATGACTTGCCCAGGGTCACACATCTAGTAGATGCCAGAGGCAGGATTTGAACTCAAGTCTCTGTCCACTGTACCATCTAGCTGCCATATTATTTTTGAAGTTTCAGTTTGATCATTTACTAGCCTTGAAGTAGAAGGGAAGGTCACTTCACCTCTCTTGTTCTCTTTCCTTAATCAGTGAAATGAAGAGGTATGTTCAGATGATCTCTCAGTATCATTTCAGGTTTGTCTCAACCTTTCCCTTATGGTCTGACATGGAAAATGGCCCAACTGGATTTTGTTTTATCCCAAAAAATCGGTATTGTACAGTGGAAAAAATGCTGAACTTGGAATCCAAGGACATGAGTTTGAATCCAAATACTGCCACTTACTGTCTGTGTTACTCCTGGAAAGTCATTTTATCCTGACAGGCATCAGTTTGCTCAACTGTAAAATAAGGGGCTGAACTAAGCCTCTAAGATCCATTCAAACTCTAAATCTAGGATTATATTACTTTCCTTTTATTCTGGAGGACACCCTTATTGAATCTTGAGACAGAAGGGAAAGAACTAGAAGAATGAAGGTGGGGTACTTGAGCTCTGGCCCCTTCTCTCCAAGAAGCCAACCTTGAACTCATAGTATCTGTTCCACAACTTGAGATATCAAGTTAGGAGAGGTGTCCTGAGCACAGTGGTGCTAAATTCAGGGAGGAAATCCAGATATTCCACCACTTTATTTTTATTCTACTTGATAACTCCACTATCTTGCCTCAAAGACTTTATGGACTTGGATTTTCTATTCTTTCTTTTTCCAGGCAAGACCTCGAGAGTGTCCCAGGAGTTGCTAGTAGTCATTCTGCCCTCCGTTTTCAGCCTCCTGTTCGCTCTGAAGTGGACTCAATAATGTGACTGCTTTGTTGGACTTCCAAGACAACATTCTACCTTCACATACCTGCACTGACCAGCATTAATTCCTACCCAGAGAAGTAGCAGGAGCAATGACGGGCAGGGATGAAGAAGAGTGAAAAGAGAGATTAGCCCTGCTCCTCATGTCTACCTATCATTCTCCTCATTAGATGGACATGGCAACCCCCTTCTTTTCTCCCAACTTCCCCACACTCAAGATTTCAGGAGATTAAGCATTTATATCATACCTACTATGTGCCAGGCACTGTGCTAAACATTTTATAGATATTATCTCATTTGACCTTCACAATAATCATGTGAGATAGGTGCTCTTATTATCCACATTTTACAGTTAGAGAAACTGAGAAGTTAAGTGATTTCTCAAAATCACACAGTAGAGACCTGTATTAGTTGCATATGGAGGTCTGTGGATCCATTTATGCATTTTTTGCACCTTCTGTTGCATGGAATGAAGACTATTATGTATGCAACATGAATAGTAAGCTTGAGTGCTAATATTAGACCCAAAGACCCATTTATGCACACTTGCAGAAACCTAGGAACAAGTTATATTATCAGATTTCCCAGAGAGAAATTTGGTTGGGTCTAACATGAAGCAAAGAGTGATTGCTTCAGTATGTTTCAAAGATTGGATCTAATCCAGAGCTTGGGATGCTAGACTCATAGGTAAGGATAAATATAAAGTGCAGTACTTAGATTTCTAAAAATAACCAATAGAAGAACTGGAAGGACAAAACATAACTAAATAGCAGGAAGTGTAAGAAAACATTTGAATATAAGCTCAGCCTTCAGAGCAAAGGAAGAAATAGCTCTGTTGCTGTACCATTGGGTACATATATGTTTATATTGAAATTACTTCATTGTCTATGATGCCTTTTATCAAGATGTAATTTCCTTCTTTGTCTCTTTTAATTAGAACTATTTTTGCTTTTGCTTTGTCTGAGATCATGACTGCTACCCCTGCTTTTTTTTTTTACTTCAGCTGAAGTATAGTAGATTCTGCTCCAGCCCCTTACCTTTATTCTGTGTGTGTCTCTCTGTTTCAAATATGTTTCTTGGAAACAACGTATTGTAGGATTCTGTTTCTAACCACTATGCTCTCCACTTCCCTTTTATGGGTGAGTTCATCCCATTTACATTCATGGTTATGATTACAGTGTATTTCCATCCTATTTCCTCCCTGTTTAACCTTTCTTTCTTCCTCCCTCTCTCCCCCCTCTCTCCTTTTACCCTGTTCCTCTTTGCCAGAGTTTTGTTTTTGACCACTGCTTACCTTAATCAGCACTCCCTTATATAAGTTCCCCTACAGTCTTTATCCCCCTCCCCTCCCCTACTGCCCTCTAGGGTAAAATAGATCAACTGAATGTGTATGTTATTCATTCTTTGAGTCAATTGTAATGAGAGTAAGTTCAAATGATGTCCACACACACACACACACACACACACACACACACACACACACACACACACACCCTTCCCTCCACCGTAATAGGTCTTTTGTACCTCTTCTAGTGAGATAATTTACCCCATTATACCTCTCCCTTCCCTCTTCTCCCAGTGAAATCTTCTTTCTTGTTCCTCAATTTTTTTAGATATCATTTTAGATATCATTCCATCAAAGTCAACTTAGACCCACACTTTCTGTTGATTACACACACACACACACACACACACACACACATATACATACACACATACACATATGTGAGCATATTATGGTCTTTCTCAGGGATGTGCTGGAAAGCAGCAGTTTCTCCAGTATCTAGAAATCCAACCCTTTTCATCCATTTCCCTTAATATATTCATATGATTCTTGGGCAATATCATTCCAATTTAAAGATACTTTAATGCTTAGTCAAATGCCTATTAGTGAATGATTGAGGCATGTTCTCATCTCAAATTATCAAGGCTAAAAAGTAGTGGAGTGGTTTCTGATACTTACACATTATTTCATTTAATCGATACAAGAACAGTATGAAGTAGATACCATTACAGATGAGGATCCTGGTTCTGAGTGAGGTTTGGTGATAAAGTCACACAGCTAATAAGTGTCTGAGAGAGTATTTGAATTTAGGTCTCCCTGATTCTAAGTTGTACACTCTAGTGCACTACCTTAGTGACTTAATCCAATTCATACCCAAAAATGAATACTTTCTACGACATAGTTAACAAGTGGTCATCTAGCCTTCACATGAAAGTCTCAAATGAGGAAAAACTCATTATAGTTTTGGATAGTTCTTGATGTCAGGCAATCTTTCCTTCTGGATTTGTTTCTTTTAACCCTTGTTCTAAGCTCTTCTCTTTGGAGACAAGAAGGACAAGTCTAACCCCTCAACTTGAAAGCCTTTCAAATACTTGAAATGTCAGATCTTCTCTTCTCTTTTTTTTTCTTTGTGTGAGGCAACTGGGGTTAAGTGACTTGCCCAGGGTCACACAGCTAGTAAGCATCAAGTGTCTGGTCTCATACTGGATTTGAACTCAGATCCTCCTGACTCCAGGGCTAGTGCTCTATCCACTGTGCCACCTAGCTGCTCCTGGCTCTTCTCTTCTCCAAGGCAAACTTCCTAATTCCTCAACCAATCATCATATGACTCAAGAATATTTACCATCTGGATTGCTCTCTGTTGGACATTCTCTCACTCATCAAAGTGCTTCTTAAACCAAGGTGTCCAGAACTGAGCACAATTCTCCAGATGAAATATAACTGTGACTCACTACAGTGGGACAATCTTCTTCCTTATTCTGAAAGTTATGACTCTCTTGAAGAGGGCCAAAGGTTGCATCCACTTTCTTGAGTTCTAGATTACACCATTGACTCATATTGAATTTGCAACCCACGCAAAGCCTCAGATATTATTCAGAAAAACTTCTCTCTGTCCATATCTCCCTCAGCCTGAAGTTATTAAGTTATATTTTTGAGCCTGTATTTAAGACTTTATTTATTCCCATTAAATGTCTTTATCTTAGATTTGGCCCAATGTTCTAGCCTGTCAATATCTTTTTGGATTATGACTCTATCATCTAGTGTGTTAGCTAGCCTTCTCAGCTTTATCTCATTTGAAAATCTGATAAATATTTCATCTATCCCTTTAACTAATTAATTTATAAAAATATTAACAGTGTGGGGCCAAGTATCACACACTTGGTGTGGGTATTCCCTACTATCCTTTACTGGCCCTCTTTACTTTCTACATTCTCTGAGTGATTCCATTGAATGTCATCTCTATTTAGATGATCACAAATCCATATATCCAGTTTTCATCTTTCTCCTGAAATCTAGTCATGCATTTATTGCCTACAGGAATCTCCATCTGGCTGTCCTGTTGTCATCCCAAGTTAAATATATACAAAATTAGAATGATTACTCTAAAATTCTAACTCTCCTCCAAGTGCCTCCATATGATCATCCTTCTAATTACCTAGGTTTGTAATATCAGAGTCATACTTGACTCTTCCTTCCCATTCCCATTTTCCAGCACCTTATGCAATCGATTTCCTACTGTTGTCAAGTATATCTTGGTGACATCTCTTATATATGTTTCCTTCAGTAAATAATGTAGCCAATACTGTAATTCAGGTCCTCATCAGTTCGTACAGAGGGACACAGGCATACTCACACACACACACACACACACACACACAGCCATAGCCAACACAAAACATATTAAAAATGTAGATAAATCTTAATGACTTACAGACACAAGTTAGTATACACATGTATAAATACACAAAATCAGGTGGTCAGGGTATTAGAAAGTATAGGAACAAAAAAACTATACTGGGAAAACTCTAAAAATCTTGGGGAAACAGGAACAAAAACAAAATTGTCACCTTTGTTTCACAACTATAACCTGTGATTCAGAAGCAAAATTCTAGTTTTACATGGACAGTGTTCAATTTGGAGAATACCATTAATGAATACCAATTCAAAATATTAAAATTAAGTCCTGTCAAACAGACCATAGCAATCTGTCAAAAATTGCCCATTATGATCATTACATTCATAGCAGAGATGCAAGAATGGTTCAACATTAGGGAAAAAAGTCTACATCATTAATCATATTAAAAACAAAAACATTCAAAATCACACGATTATCCCAATATATGTAGGAAAAACCTTTGACAAAGTACCACATTCATTTATAATAAAAAAAAATAAAATTATAATATATAAGCATGGAAGGGAATCTTAAAGCCAAATAGAAATCTATAGTTGGTACTGGAGGTAACAGGGAGTTTGTTAAATGAGGGAGGGGATGATATGGTCAGACTTGCATTTTAGGGAGATCAGTTATTGAGATCAGTATTGCAATGTTAGAGGAGAGAAGGGAGATTATACAAGAGATGTCATGAAGGTAGAAGTGATGAGACTTGAGCACTGATTGGATAAGAGAAACACGAGAAATTGAGAAGTTGAGGATGACACCTAAGTTGTGAGCCTGGTTGATGGCTGGGAGGATGGTGGTCCCCTAGACAATAATAAGAAAGTTAAAAAGATGGGTGAATTTTGGAGGAAAGACATGTTCAGTTTGGGCTTGTAGTGTTTCAGATAGCTACAGGTCATGCAGTTAAAGGTGTTTAAGAGGAGATGTGAGACTGGAAGTCAGCAGAGAGGTTAGGACTGTACAAGTAGAGCTGAGAGTCTACATGGAGATGATGCCTGAAACTACAGTAATTGATTAGATCACCAAGTAAAATAGTATAAAGAGAGAAAAGAAGAAGGCCCAGAACAAAGCACTGGAAAACCCCTGCCATTAGGGAATGTGACATGAATGAAGGTCCAGCAAAAGAGACACCAAAAAAGCAGTAAGAAAAACAGGAGGAAAAACAGTATGGAGCAGTGTCACAAAAACCTAAAGAGAAGAGAATATGAAGGAGAGGATGATCAGCAACAGTACCAAAGGTGGAGGGATTGGTTAAAGGAAGATGGAGAACAAGATTTAAAAAATAACACACAGGGTTTAAGAATCATGGGAATAGAGTGATTAGGATGAGGGTAGAAATAGGTTAATAATTGAGGATGAGTTCCAGTACATTTTTGTTGCTTAAAGAGTATTATCCTTGGGTAGAGTTATCCCAGAGCATCAAGCAGCTATGTGAGGCTGGAAAGGGGAGGGGATATAGTGTACATAGTGGCATGCCAAGGACAAGGCAGGTCCTGTGGAGCTGTGGTGGCTATAGGCATTGCCTGCCGGGGACTCAATGGAAGGACTCTGGCAAGGCAACAATAGGAGACAGAAAGATGTAAAGATAAACAAAGAGGAGATAAAACTCTCCTTATTTGCTGATGACAAATTGGCTTACTTAGAAAATCCTAGAGAAATCATTGAGGTGACAGTTAGCATCAGCAAAGTTTCAGCAGGCTACAAAATAAACCCGTAAAACAAAAGCATTAGCATATAATAACAAAAAAAATCCAAGAAACAAGAATAGAAAGGGAAATCCCATTTGAAATCACTACAAAATGTATTAGGTATTTGGCAATCAGTCCATCAAAGCACACTGATGATTCATATAGATTCAATTACAAAATGCTTCTTAAAGAAACAAAGAACAACTTCAGCAGTTGTCAGAATAGTCTATGATCATGGCTAGGACGTGCCAATATAATAAAAATGATAATACAGAGTTAATTCTCAGTCTTAATGCTATACCAGTGAAACTATCAAAGGGATACTTTGTAGAACCTGATTTAATAATAAAAAATCCACTGGGAAGAGCAAAGAATCCAAAGTTGAGGTTCTTAACCTGGCTCCATGGATAGATTTTAAGGGGTCAGTGAACTTGGATGGAGGGAAAATTACATCTTAATTTTCTCTAATTTACCTCTAATGAAAACTTAGCATTTTGTTGTATTATGAGTTGAGACAACACGCTATAACATTATTAAGCTTTACCAGAGACAGCCAAAGGGGTCCATGATGAGATTAACTCCTGATCTAGGGTATCAAGAGAAATAACAGAAAAGGTGGGAATTAAAGAGAGATATAATTTCCAGCCCTCAAATTGTGTTATGAAAAATCAATTGTCAAAGCCACTTAATGTTAGTTTAAAAATAGAAAATATCAGTTGAGTAATCTAAAAAAGAATGAAACAGAAATAATAAAATTCCATTACCCAGGTTTTGATAAACTTTAAAACATAAATTACTTGGGAAAATATTCATTTGATTTTAAAAAACTGTTTGGAAAACCAAAAAGCTGTTGGCAAAAATTAGGCTTAGACTAAAAGCTTACAGCATAGTCATAAAAATTCAAAATAGATATGCAACCTTTACATTAAACATTATGCTATAGAAAAATTATAAGAGAAGCAGATGATATGCCTTTTACAGCTATTGGGAGGTGAATTTTTAAACAAATAAGGGATAGAAATGATTACCAAAACCAGATCATTTTTATTACACAAAATTGAAGCTTTTACACAAGCAAAATTAATGCACCTAGGATAAGAAAATTTGAATGAGGAAAAATCTCTGCATCAAATTTCTCAGATAAGGATTTGTCATCCAAGATATATAGATAACTAAAAGAAAGATATAGGGCCAAAATCTATTTGCTAATTGATAAATATTTTTTAAAAATAACTTTCAAAAGAATTGCAAATGACTAGCAATCATATGAAAGAATAATTAAAATCAGTAATAATAAGAAAAATGCAAACCAAAACAACCACGAGGTTTTATTTCATACCCAGCAAATTGACCAAGACGACAAAAAATTGGAAAAGTCAATGTTAGAAGAGTTGTGGAAAGATACTCATGTTAATACATTGTTGTTGGAGCTATGAATTATTACAACAACCATTCTGGGAAACGATTTGAAATTATGCAAATAAAATGGATGAACTCTCCATATCCTTTGACCCAGAGACTCTATTGCTAAGCAAATATCACATCATTAATAAAAAAGAAAGGCTCCATATATGCAATAATATTTAGAGCAGCTTGTTTTGTAATAGAAAAAAAAGGGGAAACACAGTAGATGCCCATCGATTGGGGAATTGATAAACAAATTGTGGACCATGAATGTTACTGTGCTATAAGAAATGATGAATATAATGAGTACAGGAAAATATGGAGTGACCTATGCAAATTGATACAAAATAAAGTAAGCAGAGCCAGGAAAGCAACATACACAGTAGCTACAACAACACAAATGGAAAGAAGAACCACAAAATGGTCAAAATGGCTGCTGCAAGATTATAAAGAGCAAGTTTGACCCCAAAGAAAAGATACAAGAAAACACCTCTTTCTACAGCTTTCCTCCACACATCTAGAACGTTGCATACATTATCAGACTTTTTCAAGATATTAGTCAGTTTTGATTATGTTTTTATTTATTGTTTTCTTTAGAAAATTCTTTCTCATAAGATGTGGCTCTCTGGAAGGGGAAGAGGAGAGATACAGGAGGACATTCAAATGAAATAAAACAAAAGAGCAATATAATTCATTCTAAAAAGAAAGGAACTATGACAGAGAAAAAGAGGTTTTCACTTTTGGTTTCAGCAAAAGATATAAAAGAGGTATACACTAATGGAAGAATAGTAAACCAGCAAACCAGATGAACAGAGAATAAGCACTTTAAGCACAAGCACATATTTAAGAGTATGGTCTTGTGTGGGTACCAAAAGATCCAAGTCACTGCTACCCCAGGCAAATCCCTAAGAGGAAAATAAATGGTTCTTCTTTGACAGATTGGTATAACCATTGAAGTGCCTCAATTTCTTACTCCTAGTTGCCTCTTCTTTTTTCCTTAATGATATTCACTTTTATAAGATTTTGAGTTCCAAAGTTCCCCTCACCTCTCCCCAAGGTGGCATACAATCTAATATAGGCTGTACATGTATAATCATATTAAACGTATTTAGCCATGTTGTGAAAGAAGAAAGCAGAATAAAAGGGAAAAACCACAAGAAAGGGGGAAAAAAGAGAGAAAATATCATGCTTAGATCTGCATTCAGATTCCATTGTTCTTTCTCTGGATGTGGATAGCATTTTCAAACTTGAGTCTTTTGGAATGGTCATAGATCATTGTATTGCTGAGAAGAGCTAAATCTATCAGTTAGTCATCGAACAGTGTTGCTGTTACTGTGTACAATGTTCTCCTGGTTCTGCTCACTTCACTCAGTATCAGTTCATGTAAATCTTTCCAGGTTTTTTTTTTGAATCTGCCTGTTCATCATTTCATATTGCACGATAGTATTCCATTACACTCATATACCACAACTCGTTCAATTATTCCACAATTGATGGGCATCCCCTCAATTTCCAATTCTTTGCCACCATGAAAAAAGCTGCTATAAACATTTTTGTACATGTGAGTCCTTTTCTCTTTTTTATAATCTCTTTGGGATACAGACACTGCTGCCTCTTCTACCATCTACAAACTCCTAATGTAACAAAGAGAAATTATCCACATGAAATTGGACCATATACCCTTTGGCTAATGGTGTCCTTGTTGTAATCTGATTCAAGTGTGGCTTAGAATGCAGGTTCCTCAAAGAATATCCATCTCCAAGCCAAGGATAGGGTATAATGTGGTCAGGTACACCTCCCAGGACTACCTATTGGAAGGGAAAAGGTTTGGTCAGGAGGAAAAATAAATCCTGCCATAATTTCCACCCTAACCCTCCAAATCTTACCAGATGGCAATGCCTAGTGGTTATAATAGTGTTACTCTAGGGTTCAAGTTCCCCCAACCCAGAGTTGGGAGGGAGCCTACTACCTAGAGGAGTCAAATAGTCCAGCCTCTGTCAGAGAGCCATATAATACCCTATACTTTTTGTATCACTCTGGGGTTGAGACCCTCCAACAAGAAAAAAGCACCTGGAGTTTCTAAAGCCAGTTCCTTTTTCCTTAGACTTACACAACCAACATAATTCACAATTAAGACATGATATGATATAAGATCATTGATTATTGGGTATATGTGATGATTGATTCTAGAGCAATAATATATCAAATTTTCAATCACAACACATTTCTAACAATCTTTAATGGAAGTACTGTAACTAGCACAGGGCCACTGGGACTTTTCCTGAAAGTACTGATGTAGGGGCAATAGGACATATTTCCTCTCTGTGGAAGAAATTCTGGGGAAATGACAACAGTATGTGGAGAACAGAGAGTAAGCATATTATTCCCCCTGAAGAATAACAACACACTAGGGAAAGAAAGTGTGTCATTCCCCCACCCACCACCCTTAGGTTGCTTCACAGAACCACAGGTTGAGAAATGATAAGAAATGGGAAGCATGGTCTCAGTGCTGGTAAACTTCTCCCATAAAGCTGAGGAAGTCCTAATTCTCCACCCAAGAGCTTCCCCAGAAGCAATTGTGTAAGCATCACAAAAGGTGGCCTGATAGAAGAGAGTCTGAGGAAAGAGTGGAGAATATTTAACCTAGAGAAGAGATGATTTAGGTGAGACCTAACTGCCTTGAAAGATATAAAAGCCTGTCAGGTGGGAGAGGGATGAAACCTGTTATGCTTGACCCCAGAGGAAAAAAAACTAGGGTCATTTGGAAGTTAGAGAGAGGTAGGTTTAGTATCTGTGAATGGGAAAACTTTTTAACAATTAAAGATATGCCAAAGGGAAATGAGCTGTCCCAGAGTTCCCTATCACTGTATATCTTCAAGCAGAAGTTGCATGATCACCTGTTAATGACACTGCTGAGATAAAAATTGTTGGATGGTCCATTGATTAGGTTCTGCTGTCAATCACCAAATCAATCACACACAGAGTATTGCAGTTTTATGACATCCAAAGCACAGGCTTCATCTGTATACAAAAGTCAGCAAGCACAGTTTCAGCAACCTTATGTAGAATGTAAATACACAAACAAGATGAATATGATGGAATTTTACGAAAAGCAGAAGGGATAGACCAGGGTTTACACATCAAGAAACAAAAACAGAAGAGGAAGATAGGGATTTTGTATCAGGAAAATTAGGGAATTACCTGGTCAAAACCAGATTTTGAAATTTATATCCCAAGCATGATTTTGCAGATGTCAGCAAAGTATGTGATTTTTTTTCTTCTTTAAGTGAACAGTACCAGGAGGCTCAACATCGAGTCTGGGGAAGAGTTTTTTCTTAGAATAATGTTGGCAAGAAACCTGAGGCAGAGGGCAGAGATGAGAGTCAGCCATAAAGTTCTAGGCAGAAATTCCAACGAAATGGCAAGTAGTCATTGCTGGAATCAGAGAGCTCCCAAACTGTATCTCCTGAGAAACTACTTAACAAGCCACTTGGGTACATTCCAAAAGTTTACTATTGTGATATTAAGGGGAAATGAAAAATGGATTTTCTTGGGCAACAGCTTTGGGGAGAGTTTATTCCTCTGGGAAAAGTGAAATTGGGATCTGAGTTGAGTTGAGAGGGAGGCAATATGGTATAGATGCAAGAGCCCTGGCCCTGAAGACAGAAGACCACTTCAAATCCCACTTGTGGGTTTACTCTATACTTTAACTTTGGTCATATCACTCCCTAAGCTTTAGTTTCCTCATCTATAAAATGAGGGGTCCAACTGGATGACCTCTAAAGTCCCTTCTAATTTCAGATCTGTGATTTAAAGCTAGTTAACATCAATGAACCTAGCTAAAATCAGCAGTGAACCAACCATTTGAGATTTTCAATAATGTGCTAATATAATTGTAAGATATTTCCACTTTTAAGAAGCAAGCAGTTTGGGTGCTAAAAGGGCAGAAAAAGTATTTTCGCATAAAAAAGAGAAATTAACTAGGGAAGAATGTAAGGCAATGCCCCTTCCATTAATAAACAATTTAATGGCTGAAAGAAACAACAACAAAAGAACTTTTGTTTAATAAAAATTGCTAAAATTCCTCACAAAAAAGAACAGTTTTCAATGAGCTATGAGCAGTTTGGTGTAGAAAGTGAGCTTCAGTGTAAATAAATAGGCTTAAATCACCCTACAAAGCATGTAAGATCTTTCATGTATAAACCATTTAGTGACAGTAAGGATCAGAAAAGTCAGCAGAGAAGCAGCTTTGTATGGTACATCTATTCCTAAATAAATCAATTATATCATTATGTACAGTCCAGAATTGTGAGTTGCTCTGAGCACATGGGGTTTCCCCATTTATGTCTTCATGTCCAGTTTATGTAAGTGTGGGCTTGCTCTTCCCCACAGATAACTGATCTGGGTTTATGCATAGATTATGGTGTTTTGATTATTCCTTTATTTGCTTTTATTAAATACTAGTAATGTATTGATAATTTTTGCCTTTGCCTTATTGTTGAAGAAAATGATCATCTTTAAATTCTAATGATGTTGTCATTGTGAGTGGCACATTTTTTTTAATCAAAGTGCACCAATAGGAAATTGAAATCTGTAGTTGTGAGTAGGGAGAGTATATTTTTCCACAATAGATTTGTCTTTCAGTCCCTGAGAATTTTATTATAACCAGGCTGGTGGTTCTGTAGGTATTCAGACCTGCCAGGATGAAAGAGGGCAGTGTGGGATGAGCAAGCCAGTACAGAGTGCATATGCAGAGCCACTCTTCTTATATTATCTCTCTATTTCATGCATAAATGTGTTCTAAACTATAATGTAACTATGTTTTTGTCTTCAGCAACATGAAGTTGGGAAGAAGATAAGACTCAATGAGAAATGGGACAGGAGCTATATTTAATGATTTTTCTTGGTCATAAGACAATTTATGAAAAATTTCAGAAATATTCTATGCTAATGATATTACAGTTAAACCTTAGACTGAATTAAAAGGAATTTGGGTCAAGATAGGAGGTAGGTGTTTCTGCATTTAGGAAAACTTTCTGAGCTATCTCAAGCTACATCATTATACATGGAAGTTACCTTATTAATCCTCTATCCTAAGCAACAACTCTCTCCCCGCTCCTTCTCCCGAAGGGTGGGGCAACACATAGGTCAAAAATCACTTTTTAGTCCATATACTTCTCCCCACATTCTCCCATCCCTTTTGAGTGTTTCAAGCTTTTCATGTTATTTGGTAATAATACTAAATAATTAAGTTGCTTTTTTGTTTTGTTTCATTTTGTTTTCATATTTTTAATCCAACAATATCACAAACAGCTTCCTTAATGAGAAGGCTCCCCAGTCCTTATATAGATCAGCTGCAAATTCTCTTGGATTATCCCAGGATATAGCTTCCACTTAGGTGACAGAGGCTCCCAATGAGGTTTAAATGACATTTTTTTCCATCTCAGAACTGGGACACTCTGAGTTCAAAAAAAACTCTCCTTCCTCCTTTTGTTCATAGTGTAACTCTGGGTTCCCTGGCTCCCTGCCCAGATAGTGCTGCTGTGGAGAAAAGAGACTCTAGTAGATGCAATTCCAGAATTCATCAGTTTAGTGGTGTCTGGTATGATTAATGAAAGTATGGAGTATAGACTTATACACAGGTTTTGATCCCTGTGGAGAAATGGGGGATTCAGTATGGACACAGCATGAAGTGGGAAAGGAGCAGACATTAATGCCTTATGGAAGTCTCATAATCAAGGGAGGAACTCTAGTATTACCCTAGGTAAACACCAGCACTCCATAAAAAGGAAGGTCTATAAGCAGAAAGATTCAATCATATCTATGCATTTATCTATGTTATCTATCTACACAAATAATGTGATCTATCACATATATGGAGTTTCATACATAAGCACATATATTGTTTTATGTTGCATGTTCATATAAATATATTTCTGTGTGCATAATACACAGACATATGTGTGTACCACACATGTGTACATATGTTCATATATGTGCGCACATGTATATTTCTTGTTGAGTTGTTTCAGTCATGTCCGACTCTTCATGATCCAGTTTGGAGTTTTCTTGGCAAAGATACTTGGAGTGGTTTGCCATTTACTTCTCTAGCTCATTTTACAGATGAGGACTTGAGGCAAACAGGGTTAAGTGACTTGCCCAGGGTTACACAGCTAGTACGTAATCTGAGACCAGATTTGAACTCAGGAAGATGAGTCTTCTGGTCTTCAGGTCCAGCACTCTACTGTGCCAACCAGTTGCGCACATGTGTATGTACATATGTGCACATAATTCTAGGCCTAAGATAAGACCTTAAACAAGCATGAGCAGGACTAACCTCACATGGGGTCTTTATACTCCACAGAACTGAGACTGTCCTTTATACCCTCTACCAGTGCAGGTCCTGCTGCTGTCCCTGGTCAATGTTACAAGGAATACCTTAAAGGGAAACATTTAAATGCCAAACCAGCTACTCCTATGACTGCCCTGCTCTTCTGGTGAGCGATCTGAAGCCTACCCACTAATTCCATGCAAAGAGGTGATAAGATAGGGAAATTAAGGAATAAAGAAAAGAAGTGAGTCCCTGGAGGTATACTTCAAAGAGGTAGAGAATAGTCCCCTATCCTGTGTCCTAGATAGCCAACCAGACAAAAAATAGGGGCTTGGGGCCATAGCAGCCTGTGAGTGGGTCCTTCCTTTCTCATCTCTACAACAATAAGAATGGATCAATTTATTCCATGCCTACATTGAACTTCCTCACACTTTAGCCTCTTTCCTATAAATATTTTAATGATTTATTCAAATGGAAATCCAGTTAGTCTTAGACCAAGCCCCAGTGTGTGTGTGTGTGTGTGTGTGTGTGTGTGTGTGTGTGTGTGTGTGTGTATCATTTGAATGGGGGGGGGAGACAAAGGTAATTTTGAAAAGTAGCACTGCCTGTACTTCAGGTATAGCTCAGAGTAGACACTAAGGATAGTAGTATAAGTCCTTGAGTTGCTAACCCAGGTCCATTGACTCCATTCCCAACTCTCCAAGGATCCTAACTTTTCTCACCCTTTCTTTCTTTACAAAGGATTTATGCTAATCCTTTAGCATTATCTCATAACCCTTGAATTCATTTTACTTTTCAAACACCTGTTCTCTTTATGTACTATGTTCTTATTGTCAGACAGCACTACCACACATACTTTTAATTCTATCCCTGCCCCTTCTGTTCATATTCCCTAAACTCTACCTCTATTATCCTATATGCCCACAGAGGGGCAGTACAACCCCACTATAAAGCATCTCATTTGCTCTCCCTACCTCAAATTTTTTCACTCCAATATACTCATTCACGTAGTTATCCAAATATTTTTTCTGAAGTGTAACTCTGACCATTTGATCCTCCAAAGTTCCTCACCCCTCTACACATATTCAACTCCAGTGGTCTCCCTATTACCTCTAGGAACTAATATAAACTTGTATTTAAAGCTCTTCATGACCAAGTCCCTCCCTACCTTTCTAATCTTACGCATGATTCCTTTCAAGGTACTGCATGGTTCAGCTTTACTAGCCTAGCCTAGCCTAGCCTAGCCTAGGGGTTATTTCACATACATGAGGCTACAGCTCTCATCTCTCATCTCCCGTCTCCATGTCTTTTCCCAGACTATCCCCATGTCATACTCCTTCCTCACTTCTCACTCTTGCAATTCCTGGTTACTATTGAGACTCAGTTCCAGCACCATCTTATACCTAAAGCCTTTACTGATCCTCCTAGATGCTAGCACCTTCCCTCCCCAAACTACCTTAGATATTGTGTACTGTTTATATTGTATTTTGTATATATTCTGTATATATCCCTGTAGCATATAAACATGAGGTTCATTCTCCCAACCCCCACTCATACTGATAGATTAGGTCACTAGAACAAAGCTGGGCTACTTCTTCCCCAGGGTTCTAGACATAACCCTGAGCGGCTAGGGAGGAGGAGTAAAGGGGCCTCTAATACTATTGTTCATAAGACCCCCAAAAGTGTATTTTCTCCAATATCAATATACCATTTACCATCTCCTCAATGTATATATTTTTAAAAATTTAAACATCTTGTTTTTATATCTTACAGTAACAATTTACCTACAGGAGCTCCTTCGGGATAGTGGAAGGACCATAGGATTGAGAGTCAGAACACCCTTGTTTGTCTCATTCTGATTCTTTCATCTGCTTCTTCAGCAGCCAAATTTCTTGTTTTTTTTCCTTTTTTTATCTAAAAAAATAGGAAGTTGGACTCTATGACCTCTGAAATACCCTCTCACTCTAAATGATGATCTTTGTGAAGGAGGGAGTGTGAGTGGTATCATACTCATTTTACATTTGAGGAGAGGGAAATCCAATGAGGCTGATTTGCCCAAGTCTTTACAGGTAGGATGTAACAGTCACAATCGGAGCTCACATTTCTGGCTCCAAATCCTGTGCCCTTTCCTTTGCTGACTGTCACCAAATATTTTCCCTCAAAACCATCCTGTGTGAGGTAAGTAGTACAAGAATTATTATTTATGTCCCACAGAGGAGGAACCTGGGCTCACAGCAGCAAAATAACTTACTGGCATCATAAAGCTAGAGTCAGATCTGCAATTTAAATCTCTATGTTCTGACATCAAGTCCAGCATTTTCCCCACTTCACTAGCTCAAATAAAATAAGCTCTTGAGGGGCAGCTAGGTGGCACAGTGGATAGCTCACGGGTCCTGAAGTCAGGAGGACATGAGCTCAAATCCGGCCTCAGACTAAAAACACTTGACACTTACTAGCTGTGTGACTCTAGGCAAGTTACTTAACCCCAGTTGCCTAAAAAAAAAAAAATGATCTCATGAATGGTCTCCCTGGAGCACCACTTGATAACTCCATCCCAGATTGATGGAATACCATTGAAATCTGGTGTGTGTGTGTGTGTGTGTGTGTGTGTGTGTGTGTGTGTGTGTGTGTGCCTTCAGAAGGTCCCAGGCAACTTTTAAAAATGTCAGTAATACATTAACAATCTGAATGAGGAAAACTGCCTGGTATAGTAGACAGCTGTTTCAAGCCCTTAACATATAGGCAAGACAAAGCAACAAACCTTTATTGAACAATTACTATGTATCAGGCACTGTGCTAAGCACAGGAGATACAAATACAAACAAAAAGAAAAATAGCCCCTTTCCTCCAGTGTATTACACTCTAATGGGAGAAGATAACACACAAAAGAGAAGAGGGTATAAATTTGCACAGGGGGTCAGCATCAAATTTCAGAAAGTCAAAAGTAGAGAAGACAAGTAAAGGTTGATGAGCCTAAGCCCCTCCCCAAAGTGGAAACTCCAGAAGGAACTCACCAATGGGAAAATGTGAGCAGCATGACAAAGTATAATCCAAGATAAGCAAGTTGAAGGGATGGATGGATTTTCCAGGGTAACAAGTTCCCAGGAACTGAAGAAAGTTCCAGGGTGAGACTGCAGCTGAGGGCACAGTATTGAAGTCTGTAAAGTAATGAAGGTTAGCTAGTATGAGACCTTTCCCAAAATGTGTACCCTGGGAGTGACTCAACAATGAGAGAAGGGAACTGCTATGACAAAGGGATGTTCCAGGATGAGAAGGTCATTGTGTGGCCTAATGGAGTGGTACAGCCAGAAAACTTCTGAGAATCAGTTAATAAGCACTTATTGAGGGCCTGCTATTTTCCAGGAAATGTGCAAAGAACTGAGGATACAAAGACAAAAATGAAGGGGCCGATAGATATTCCAGAGTGAAAAGACCCGCCGTAGGCACTGAGGGAGTTTTGGGGGTGAGACCGTAGATAAAATAAAGCCCACGGTCAAGCCATAACCAAAGTGTCTGGGACACCAATGACTTTCATAAAAGAAGATACAGCAAGGTGATGTTGAAAAAGCACTGGATTCAGAGTAGAGACCCTAGAGACCAGATCCAATGACCACCTGTCAACTTGGACAAGTCACTTAACCTCCTTAAGCCTTATGTTTCTCAGCTGTGAAATGGGGTGAATACTTGCACTACTTACTTCCCAGGGTTGTTTTAGAAGTTGAAGTTGCTATTGTGTTTGTTGTAAAATGGCTTTCAGAATTCCCTGCAAATGTCAAGGAAATTTTGTACCAGATGATGGCAGGGCAAATGAAAAAAAAAAAAGCTCCTCTCCTTAATGTTATCTAACTTAATATCATCTAACTCCTCTTCCCCAGCTCCTCAGGGTTATTGCTAGACCTAACCTACCAGTGTGAGTGGGGGTTGGGAGAATGAGCCTAGTTTGTATGCTACAGGAATATATGCAAAATACACTATAAGTGCGTTTGATTATTGCCTGATATTATTTTGACCCATTGTATTCTCCTTAATATCAACCAACCAATTAACATCAGTTAGCTTTTACTATGAGATATTTACTAAGTAAATACAGGAAGGACAGAAGTACAAAAATTTTTCCTGTGAAACCGGGACTTGCTCTCTCTTTTACACAACCACTCAGTCTCTGGGGAAGTGGACTCAAAATTAAAGTGGTGACTACCAGCATCTCCCCTACCATGTTCGCTTCCGGGGGTGGCATAACATATGGACATGTTGCTTCCTTGCTTTCAGGAGACAGTATGTAGGCTGCTGGGATGATTTACTGCAGGGCTGGCTGGGTCAAATGGGTCATACCTCAGACAAGACTCCTCACTGTATTCAACTGAAGGAACTCCTCTCTGTTATGGAGTTCAGCTGCTGAATCTTTAGTTGCTCTTTCAATCTTTGAAGCTCATGAGGTCATAATCTTTTCAGTTCTGTCTGATACTCACTCACCTAAAATCAATAAAGAATAGATACAACAGGAACAGAAGGAAAAAGATGTCATTCATTCACAGCCACATTGCAGCCCTGGGGAGATAAGGTAGCTAGAGTAGTGCTTTGGTGTTGACATCTATGTCACCTCTTTCCCTACCTGAAGGTCCATAACATTTAGTCCTCCTCACTTAAAAGTCACCAAGGAAAAATATCCACAGTTCTTAGCACATTGGTTAGCACATCTAAGGTTAGAAATACCCTCAATAAGTGCTTATTGATCGATTGATTCTCTGAGATTCTCTGACTGTACCACTCAGTTAAGCCATACAATTTTCTCAGAGGATCACAGAGTCCCATAGTTGGAAGAGATTTAAGAGATCATCTGGTCCAACCCATAACTAAACAGATATCTACTCAATATCACTAAAAATGGTCATTTACTTAGCTTGAAGACCTCTGCTTAGAGGAAACCCACCATCTTCTAAGGCAGTCTATTCCACTTTGGGGCAGCTCTACTTGTTGGGAAAATTCTCCCTTAGATTCAATTAAAATCATGCCTCTTCCCAACATCTCGTTGTTCTTAATTCTTTCCTTTGAGGCCAAACAGAGTAAGCACAACCCTTGAAAAACTTGAAGATAATTATCATGTTCCCTACTCCTACCAGCACAACCACCCAGTCTCTTTTTTCTAGGCTAAATATCCTTCATTCCTTCAATCCAATCCCTTTGGCATAATATCCAGTCCCTAATCATTATGCATGTCCTTCTATTGACATCCTTCAGTTTGTCCTTCCTAATATTGGAAGAGCAATAAGATTGTCACTGATAGGAATTTAGGACAAAAATTCATTACCTCCACCCTGTCCCATCAGTCTTAGCAAATGAAGTTCCTGGGGTTCTAATATTCATAGACCACAACTGAAATCATAGGAGCAGAAAAAGAGTTGAAAGGGATTTTCTCACTCTAAGTAAAAGAAAGTAATACACTCACAAAATGGCAGTATAATTAAAATCAAAGGGGTTACTGATTCATAGAGTTTCATAATTAGAAAAGACCTCAATGGTCATCTAGTTTAATGAATACCTAAAGAAGCATTTCTTCTATAACCTTCCCTACTGGTAGTCATCCATATTTTGCTTTAAGACCTCTTTAGGGTGACCTCAAATCTGGGAAATGATTTTCCAGTCACATGTACTCACTAAAGGCAGAAATGTAGACAGGCAGAATGGAGACAATGACTGTACTCCCTGGATTTGGAGTTAATTCCTCTCACATTCTTCTGGAAGGGAAACCAAAAGAGTCTTGGGGTTGAGAGTTTCCAAACCCAAAGAGCCCTTGGAAGTTCACTATAAAGGTAACCTACAACTGATTCTGGTTGAGAATAGCTGAGCAATTGTAAATTAAGTAGGGAGCCACGAGGAATTTTTTATCCTAAATCAGAGTAAGCACCATCCTACTGCATGTGGGGTGGGGGAGAGGGGGAGTGAATATTCTTCCCCACGACAGGATTATCCTTAAGCCTTGGAGAGAGTTTGAGATTAACGATGAGGTAAAGGTTCTCCAATGAGAAATTAAAACATGCCAGTGTAAGAGCAAGTTGGAGTGAATGAGACAACCCAGAGAGTGAGTAGTTGTCCATATGCTCTGTGTGAGGGTGTGAGGTGCTACAATGTGGGTAGCCACCCCATACACCTGTTACATTACAGCATGGTGCCCAGAACTGAGCACAAAACTCTAGATATGGGCTGGCCAGAGCATAGAAGAGCAAGGTTATCATTTCCATAGTCCTGGAAACTTTGCCTCTTTTAATGGAGCCAGAACACATTAACTTTCTTGGCTGCCATATTATATGTTGGTAGATATTAGCCAAGCTGTCCATTAAAACCCCTAGATGTTTTTCAGACAAACTGCTAACCATGGCTCCCCTATCTTCTACTTGTGAAGTCAAATTTTTGAATCTAAGTTTAATATTTTAAATTTATACTACTTAGGTTTATCTTATTACATACCTGTCACTTTTTTTTTTTCTGGACCTGGAAATAGAGATCATCTGGTCAGATGATTTGAATTCATTTTCTTGGAAATCAGTTCCCTATTGATCATTTTTTCCTATACTTTACCATTCAAAAGTCATGTATTCTCTTTATAGAGAAAATAGTAGCTGAATAAGAACTGTGAGAAAATCAAATTGATTCTGGTTCCATTTTGTAACTGATTCTATTCTATATCGCCCACAGCATGTTGTGAAATTTCATAAGCCGTGTTTCTTTGTCTCTGAGTTAAGTTCAGAAGTTCAGCTTTCCTCTCTGGGCTAAGTTGTCCCATAAATCACCTTAATTCAAAGAAATATATTGTCTTTATAAATCTTACTGCCCATGTACAATTAAAGGAAATCTGTTATATCACTAACAACCTTGCAAGATGCAGTGGGTGCCAGGAAGTCTGTTATCTCTGCAACACCGTCCTTCAAGAAAGTTTGGACTGTTAACATTGTGACTCTTAACTAGCCGTGCAGGTGGACACCACCAAAGGGCTTTCTATAGCAGCAAGATGGAAGGAAAGGTTGTTGCTAGCCCTGCATTCCTAGACTTCCATCCAATCACATTGTTTTTCATCATCTATGATACTTCAGATTTTGTAATCAATCATATTGTTTTATGCTTCCTGTTCTTTGTTCTCTTGTACTTCCCAAAACTATATGCAGACTAGTGAGTCTTACCTTATGGTCTTCTGACTAACTAAGGAGTTGAGAGACCCATTTCATTACTAATTGCTAGCCTTACCAATAAATTGAATGTGCTTGAAACTCTGTGACTCAGTTTACCTTAATTTCAATCATGACAATTGAGTACCTCTACTTTCTGCTATCACTTATGATCTACCTAGTGCACCAAAGCAATGATCCTATCTCTTTTTTTGACACACATCTTTTCCCCAATATAGTTGAGAAAAAAAAATTGTGGTCTTTTGGTTTTCTCCCCAGCCTCCGCTCATTCTGCACTTCAGCATTTGTGATGCAGTTCTTAATGGCATGCCATGCTTTTGTCTTCATACTGTTTCCTCTCCTTGTTTCCATCTTTTGGATCTTTCTCTTTGAAAATTGAAATTGAAATGTGGAAATATGTTTAATATGATTGTACACGTATGGCCTGTTTCCGATTGCACATTGTCTTGGGGAGGGGGAGGGAAAAGAGGGTGAGAAAATTTAAAACTCAAAAATCTTATAAAAGTGAATGTTGGAAACTAAAAATAAATAAATATATATATATATATATTTTTTAAAAAAATAAAAAAATAAAGTGAGGATAATAGTGGAAAACAATTTAATTGACTGTCAAGTTCTTTGTGCACTCATATCAGTGTCTTTAGACAACTCTCATTTTTACTCCTCATTGGAATTTTTCCCCTTTGTGTCTTCAAATTTTCTTTCTTGCAATTTTCCCCATCCTCCTGAGCTGAAAATCTCCCTTTAGAATTTTAGTCCATAGGATTTTACCCAAACTTCTGCACCTTTAGAAATCTACTTTCCTGAAAATTGCAGTACACATTTCTTTTGCTATTATGTTAATAACCATAAGATTTAGAGTTCAGAGGGATCATTTGTCATATTTACTTTGTATGGAGGCAATATGACATGATGAATAGACAGCTGACTTCAAAGCCAGAAAGACTTGAGTTCAAGTCTCACCTCTGAAACATGCTGAGTGTGAAGCCTTGGGCCACTTACTCAACCTTTCAGAGTATAAATTGCAGAGAAGATGCTGACCTGTGTTAGTAGAGTGAGCTTGTTCATCTTCGAGGTGCCTATTCCAATGGCATCATGGGTCCAGTTCCTGTCCTCATTTGGTACACGTTATATTGCTTTTCCCTTCCTTCATTAAATGGTAAACTGCTTGGAGGCAAGGATTAAGTTGTATCATCAGAGACAAGAACAAGACTTCAGATTGAGTCTTCCTAGCTTGAGCAATATAAAGAAATTTCATTGTCTGTGACAGTGATTAAAATTGTTTCTTAGAATCTGATAGCCAGCTCAGTCCAGATGCTTAGCCCAAGGAGCTCCACTTTTCATTTCCATTCTGAACCCACAATCCAAGGCAAGGCACAAAATCAGCAGTCTGTGGAGCACATTGGGGACCCAGCAGTGCTTATGATGCAATGAAAAAGCACCCCACTAAATGTCAGCTCTTGGGACAAACCCCGGATTCCCTGACTTAGTTATGGCTCTGTTTCTCTAGAATCTGCTACTTTTCTAAAGCCATCCCTCTGGTGGTAGATGAGGACAAGAAAACCTCAGAAGTCCTTTTCTCCCTTAGTTGTTATTTATCTTCCTCTCTAGGGCCTTCCTCTTTTCTCCTTCTTTATCTCCCCAAATGACCAATGCTATCTGTCACCACACGTACCTTTTGCTGCAGATGTTGTTTTATTTTCCAATGGGAATGCAAATTCCAAGTGTTCAAACAAGAAAGGAAGAGGGAAGAAGCAAACATCCCAGCGCTAACTGTGCTTAGAAACTTAGACTATCAGTTCTGGAAGAGCTTTAAAGATCTTTTATTCAATCTCCTCATTTTAATTAGGAAATTCAAGCCTAGAAAGGGTTACTTGCCAATAGCAAATAGTTATGAAAAGAACTGTAACCATAATCCAGGTCCTCTGATTCCTAGACATGCCTTGGTTACCTACCATACTTTCTCCTGCAGGGACCTCTCTGTCCTGCTCCAGACCACAGAGGGTTCTCAATCCCACTGGTTAGGTGTGACCTTGCTTCCCATGATATTCAAGCACATCTCTTGGACTCCCTTATACCCTAACTGCCTCTCAATAAACCCCTTTTCTCTGTCAAGGAATTCTTCGTGGAATAGTCAAGCTGTGGTTTTAGTGATTCAGGGGGAAAGTAGTAAAAACCTGTGCATTCAAAGCCCAGGCTTGTGTTTTGCATTCAGCATCATATTTAACAGCCTCAGTCCCATGACTAGAAATTGGATGGAGTGTGGGACCATTCCTTGCCACCTTTTCAGGAAGATCCCCAAACCATATGCCTACCCTCTTTTTCTCATTTCTCAAAATTTTCACTCTGATCTGCTTGTGGTTTCTACTCAAAGCCTTCCTGAAGGTTTTGCTACAAGAATTTTGGGTATTCTCTGAGGAAGTGGGGTTGCTAATGGTAAGTGTTTGGGTACACAAAAGACTCATCCATAGTTCAAAAGAAAACCCTTGGGGAAACCTGGGATTCATGCCAATTCAATTGCCAAATAGGAGTTCCCCAAACACTGACTTCCACAACTTCTTTGTAATAATATTTGCTATGACTGAAAGTAAACTTTTTGTAGAGAGAGGACTGACTTTCAAGTGAAGTAATGCCTGGATTTGAATCCTAAGTCAATTAATTAAAAAGTACTTAGTAAGTGATTACTTTGAGTAAGGCTGTTAAAGGTTAACTAACTTGTCCTAAGTCATACGGCTAGTGTCTGAAGTAAAATCTGAACTCATGTCTTCCTGACTCTTGAGTCCAGCCTATCCACTGCGCCCCCAAGCTGTTTTTTTACAACATTCTCAGATTTCTCCTCTAATTCTCTTAATTAAGCTGTTTCATTCAAAAGAATTTTAATTTAATAGTGAAGATTATTTGTGCTTAGTGCAGGGGATACAAAGAAGAGTAAGATAGTCCCCCTCCTCAAGAAGGTCTTACTCTGAAGTAGGAGAAAACATGAAAGTAACTAGAAACGTAGTAGATGAGAGATAATCTCAAAGCAGATGGTGCTAATAATAGCAAGGAGACTGGGGAAAAACTCTTGCACAAGGTGGGGTTTAAACTGAGAATTTTAAGGAAGCGGTGAAAACAAGTATGAAGGTAAGTAGAGGGAGCATTCCAGGCATGATGAATAGCAAAAGGCAATGACATGGAAATGGGAGGTAGACTGTCATGTTCAAGGAATTGCAAGTAGGCCAATTTAACGTGCAGGAGAGTAAAGCAGAAACAAGACTAGAAAGAAAAGAAGGGATTAGATTTCAACCCAGGTGGAACTCTTCTTTCAGTTCAATCTCCAAGAAACTAATTATGTCTCCCTATCATTCCATTTCACCTCTGATGCACCTTTTTGCTACTTCTCTGATGAAGTCCTGCTACCATTTGCTGGAACTGTCATTTGCTGATAGGGCTTCTTCCTTAGAAGGAATGTTGTCTCAGATCAATATCCCTGGGAGTCATCAACCCACTCTTTTGTTGGAACTATGGATGATGAGTGGCTGTCAAGACTTTTTTTTTTTAAATCTTCAACTACACTTCAAGCCCAGATTCTCATAATAGATTAGGAGTGCCTAATTTCCTCTCAGTTCTCTAACATTTATGTAGCACTCTGAGATTTATTAAGTGTTTTATATCATTTATCTCATTTGATACTCACAACAGTCCTGTGAGATAAGTGCTTTTATTTTATTGTTATTTTATTGTATTTTAATTTACATATTATATTTTAATTATGTATTATATTTAAATATGTATTTATATAATTATTATTTCATTATTGTATTTTAGAAATGAGGAAACTAAGGCTGATAAAGGTTAAGTAACTTGCCTTGGGTCATACAGCTAGTAACAATTTGAATTGAGATTTGAACTCATGTCTTCCTGACTCCAAGTCCAATCTATCCACTGTATCACCAAGCTTTTTTTTAACATTCTCAGATTTCTCCTCTAATTCTCTTAATTGAGCTTTTTCACAGAAAATAATTTTAATTTTACATAGTCAAGATTATTTATTTTATTCCTCTAGCCCTGATTTGGTTAAGTTATTCCACTAGACGTCGTTGTGAAAGGTACCTCTTTTCATTCTATTCTAATTTTATGTGGTACGACTTTTTATATTAAGGTCACAAATCCATTTTGAATTTATTGTAGCATTTGATATATGATGTTAGTATAAACCTGACTTGTAAAAACTGCTCTCAAGTTTCCCCAATAGGTTTTGTCAATAATTCCCTCAATAATTTATGTTCTTGGGTTTATCAAATCTTTTTTTAATTATTTATGTTTCTTGTTTATCTAGTCTGTTCTACTGACCTAAATTTTCAGTTGTTATTCTTTTTTTAAACACTAAAAAATGGTCTTGATGATTATAGTTTATAATATTCTTTGAAGTATGGTAATGCTATGCTCCCTTCATTAATGCTTTTGCATATTACTTCCCTTGAGATTCTAGAGCTTTTGTCCTTCTGAACTAACTTTATTATTTTGCTTATAAATATAAAATATGAGAAGTGACATGCAATAGTGGAATAGAAAACCAGAAGCAGAGCCAGGAAAATCTGCTAATGGTGCTAATAACAGCAAGGCTACTGGGAAAAATCTCTTGCACAAGATGGGGTTATCTAGTCTTAATGCATAATATCTATATGATCCTAGGCTTAACCTCTTAGAAGCAAGCATAGGCAATTCCCTAAGACCCTAAACTGAATAGAAGATGTGGACATATGTTGATAGAGGAAGTTCCCTCATGTGGAAGTTTCTTATGCCAATTAAATCATAAGTTCAGTTCCTGTTCTAAATACAAAGTATCCCTTTGGTAATTTGATTCTTATAGTATGAAATTTATAGATTAATTTAGCTAATATTCTCATTTTTATTATATTGGCATAACTCATGACCATTGAATATCTTTTCAGTTTTTTCTCCCCTTTTGTCAGGCATGGAAAGCTAGTTGTTTCCTCCACACAAAAGAAATGCTGACCACAAAAGATTTGCACATGTATATATTTGAAGAAGTAGGAGTAATCATTTATATTTTCTGTTACACATTCAAATAGAGTTATGTATTCATTTACCATCATCTGTGCTTGTGTTGCTGCTGTGCTTGATTTCAACTCCATCATCATCTTCATCATGCCCTGCCCAGGTCTTTATTATATAGTTTCATCACCAGGAAGCTCAACATTATGGAGATAGCTTCAACTTTGCTAGTCATACCTCATCAATACCTTCAGTGGCTTCTACCTTTCTGATTAGAGGGCTGGAGGGCAAAGCAAAAAACTCCTCCCATAGCCTGCCTTTATGCAGGATTCAGAATGTGAATCATCTCTTCATTTGCCTCAAGCTGCTCTGCTTGGTTTCAACTCCATCAACACCTTGATCATATCCCCACACTGGAAATATTGTGGCACTCCCTCCACCCTTTCCAGCTTTCCTTTTTTGTATTGTTTCCCTCCCTCATTAGATTTTAAGTTCTTTGAGGGCAAAAACTCTCTTTTTTTTTCATATTTGCATTCCCAGAACTTAGCAGGATAATTGGCACGTAGTAGGTGCTTAACAAATGTTTATTGTAGCCTAACCTGAGAAGTTGAGACTTAAACATAAGAACATGAAGGAATTTGTAGGACATCTACATCAATATTTTACATTTCACCTCAGCTTTGCATTGTCTAAACAAATTCCTTCCAAGTCTATGTCTTCTGGCATTGGGTTTATCCTCTAGCTGGTGGCTATCTCCTCTAAAAAATACTGTAGTGTATGTAGAGAGGGCAACTCCTATACCAACTGAGAACCAAGGATTTCAAGACCTCTTGAAATCGCAAGGTGAACTCAAAGGTTAGAAATGTCTATCTTAGGATCACTTCTTTTTCACCCACAATTATCAAAAGAAACACACAAAAAAGTCAAAGATATAGATGAAAGCTCTCTCATGAGAGCAGTTTCCATGCAGCCAGTGTGAAAGGGGGCCTAGCTCCCCACCTCCCTCCACCCCTTCACAAGAAGTCTCAGGGTTACATGAGAATTGAAGGTGGCATCATTTTTTTCTATGGTGGGGGAAGGAAAGGGAATAAGCATTTATTAAATGCCTACGATGTGCCCAACATTGTGTTAAGTGCGCTCCAAATAATATCTCATTTGAGTCTCTCAACAACTCTGGAAGATAGTGCTATTATTATCCTAATGGTATAGTCAAGGAAACTGTGGCTAAAAGAGGTTAAGTGACTTGGCCAGGATCACATAGTTAGGAGGTATCTGAGGTCAAATTCGAATCCAGATATTCCCGATTCCAAGTCCAGCACTCTATCCGTTGTGCTATGTAGCTGCCTCTATGTTAGCCTTAAATATATGCCTCTATGAGCCATCAGAAACTTTCAGGGCATGAAAATTGTTTAAGAAAGAAATCCTTTGGGGCATGTCATTAAGTAGTTATAATCTTACTGGGCTGACGAAGACCATCTTCTCCTCATCTTGCTTCTGACATTGGGATGTGATAGTGCCCATTGTACAAATTAAACACTAAAAAATACTTAGCTCTTTGGCATATAGTCCATATCATTGTGAACACATGAAATGATATCATAATTATCTTATACATTTCATGAACACCACACTCTTAACTGATCTTTTTCTGTACCACCACTATGGACTATCGGACGCTGGGAGGATGCTATCAATTAGCAACTCCTTTAGGTAGTTCTTGATGTCCTCCATCTTAGGTACAAGCAAGTTCCCAATACCAGTCTTAAAAAAAGCATTCCCAAGACATTGAGGTGAATTTTGTGTTCCATAAAGTAGCCAATATCCCATTCCTACAAGAAAACGCCACAGCTTTTCCTTTCCCCAACCACTGGATAATCTTCAAAGTCAAATTTCTCTACCCACCTTTAAAGTTTTTGTAATGTTTTCTGCTCAAAATTTTATCTTTTGGTATGCTTCCATAGAGGAAGCATGGGTAGTCATCCCTGCTGAAACTCTAGATATGTTTACCAGATACAGACAAATGAGAGCTATGGTGTCTACCTTCTCACTAACACCTGTAACTTCTCCAGAAAACTATAGACCCACTATCTTGTAATCCAAATATGGGTAGTCCACTCGGTTTACAGAAGCCTTACACACAGATATGCTGTGTGTCCTTCATAAAATGACTGGACTACAATTGTCACCTGGAATTAGTTGTACAAAGAATATACTTTATGTCTTCAATCTTCACTGTTACTGCTTTGTGGGTTCCAATAAGTGCAAGTATAAAGAACTCATGAAAGATTTCTGGGGTACAAATTAGATTCACTGGGGCCTATTGTGACTCCTTTCCCTGTCCCTGTCCAAAATGGAGGGACTAGGGAAGCTACTTATCAGAAAAGGCTCAAGAGAAATCCAGGCACCACTGCTTGGAATTCCATACTCCCATGTCAGGCTAGTTTGGTAGCTGTGAGTCCTCAGGACTCCACATGTTATTTTACAGGTGTTATTTCCTGCCACAGAAAGGGTGAAACATCAAAAGACTTACAAAGTATAGCCACATCAATGCCCAACAGATGGGAGAATCCCTCAATGTTTACCAGCCTCACTATGAGAAGATGCTGCCCATAAATAGCCTGTATCTCTGTGGCTAATTTTTCTGCTCCTCTCTTTCTTTGGTTAACATGCACACATCTCTTTTAGTTGCCAAATCCAATGACCTTCTCTCTATCCTCATTCTTCTTCACCTCTATGCAGCTTTGGGCACTTTTGCTCACTCTCCTTCAAGACGCAACCCTCTGCTGGTTCTCATCCTACATGAGTGCTCCTTCTCAAATTCCTTTGCTAGATCCTCTTCCAGATCATGCTTTCTAGCCATCGGTGTCCATCAAGGTTCAGTGCTGTGCCCTCTTCTCTTCTCCAGTAATAATAATAACAACAACAACAACATTCGCATAGTTTGTTATATGTCAGACATTATGATAAGCACTTTACAATTATTATATCATTTGATCCTCATAACAACCTTGGGAGCTAGGTACTATTATTATCCACATTTTTACATATGATGAAACTAAGGCAAGCAGAAGTTAAATAATTTATTCAAGGGTCACATGGCTGGTAAGTATCTGAGGCCAGATTTGAACTCATTTCTCCCTGGCTCCAGGTCCAGTGCTCTATCCACTTAGCATCTCTATGTTATTGATTCTCAAATCTTCCTATCTTGCTCCCAGTCTCTCTATTGACATCCAATCTCGCATCTCCAACTGCCTTTTAGACACCTCAAACTGGATGTCCAGTAGATATCTTATACTCAATATATCTAAAACAGAACTCATTATTTTCCCCCCAAGCCCTTCCCCACCTCCTACCTTCCTTATTACTGTAGAGAGCAACACCATCCTCTAAATCCTTCAGGTTCACAATGTAGGAGTCATTTTAAGTCCTCATTATTTCTCACCCCCCCCATGTCCAACCTGTTGTTAAAACTGATGTCACCTTCATATCTCTCAAGTATGTCCACTTTTCTGACACAGCTGCCACTCTAGTGTAGATTCTCACCACCTCCTATTTTGAATAGTGTAATATGCTTGCCTCAAGTCTCTCCTTACTCCAATCCATCCTCCATTCAGCTACTAAAGTGATTTTCTCAAAGTACAGATGTGATCATGTCACGTCTCCCATCTACCCCCAAACCACACTCACACTATTCCAGTGGGTCCCTATTACCTCCAGGATCAAATACAAAATGCTCTGTTGGACATTCAAAATCCTAAGTAACTTAGCCCCCTTCTACCTTTCCAGTCTTCTTGCATCTTACTCCTCAACATGTACTCTTTGATCCAGTGTGACACTGACCTCCTGCTGTTCCACAAATAAAATGCTCCATCTCTCAGATTAAGACATTTTTTTCTGGCTGTCCCCCATCCCTGGAATGCTCTCTCTTCTTCACTCTACCTACTGACCTCTCTGGCTTCCTTTAAGTCTCAATCAAAACCTTGTATATTACTCATATTTTTATCTCACAAGACTTCCCTAACCCCTCTTGGTTCTAAAGCCTTCTCTCTGTTAGTTATTTCCTATTTATCTGGCATACAGCTTATTTTGTATATATTTATTTGCATGTTGTCTCCTCTATTAGATTGCAAGATCCTTAAAGGCAGGGTTTATCTTTGGCCTCTTTTTGTATCCCAATGCTTAGCATAGTGCCTGGCACACAGTAGGTACTTTAAAAAATTATTAATTGATTGATCTCTTTCTGAAAACCCTACATCTCATCTGCTAGCCTCCCATGTGTATTATTTGGTAATATCATCACTTGCTCAAGTCTTGTATAGAATTCTAGGGGAAGAAGGTCAGGAACATGGACCCTCCTATACTTATAAGATGAATAAGCTAGTGCTTTTTAGTCACAATCTACTGAACTACGACAAGCTGAATGATTTTTAGATTGAAACGTTTATGAGCTGGGATGTACCAGAAGGTGAATTTTAAACTAATCTAACATAATGGAAACTATCAATTTGTGGCTATACTAATCTAAGAAAGAGATGGCTGCTGAAATCACATAGAGCCATTAAGCTTGTCATACAGAGCTACAAAGTAGTGTAACAAGTGTTAGGACAACTCCCATGTGTATTTTATGTGGGTATTGACAACCACACTAACTCTCACCTTTCTCTATTCCCTAAAGATTCTGCCTTATTTCCTTATTAATTCCCTACCTGGATTCTAATGTAATCAAGTGACATGCTCTGGTATGTCCTCAAAATTAATAGAAATTCATAATCTCTCTTAACATCTAATTAACTCAGAGTTCCTATTACAGTTTATAAATAAATTAGAAAAAAATCTCTTCTCCCAGTTAGCTTTTGCTGCCCCTCTTTCAATCTTAACCCTCTATTCTCATAGAATTAAATATATCCATGTTATTGCCTATATAATTTATTAAAAGTACAACAAACAATGCATATATAGATAAATATTTTAACAGTGAATCATTTGGGACAAAGATCATAGTCAGAGTCACCTCTAAACATCAGTTGCAATGCTTGATTCCTCCATAGGTATGTGAACTATAACCCCACCCTTTAGTTTTCTCAAGACAAAGTCTCTCAAGGATTCTTTTCAAGATATCTTCTCCACAATTTATCTTTTCAGCAGAATAAAAATTAAACCCAATTCCCAGCAGATGTCTCTTCACTCAATCATTTTCAAATAGTTAATTCCCTCCCCATCCAAAAAAAAAAAAACTGCAGGACCAAATGGATTTACAAGGAATTTCTATTAAACATTGAAAAACAATTAATTCCCCAAAGCACAAACTATGTATTAATAAGAAAGCATCCTTCCAATCTCTCCTTTTCTTTTTGATATTTATTTTTTTATTTTTGACATCAGCATCACAATACAAGAACAATAGCAAAAGAATGTACAAAGAAACTGACACAACAAAAGCAGCGATTATATAGATGAATCTATATTGAATTATATTCTCCATTTTTACTTGATTTTTGAAAGAAACAAAAGTTGTGTATATTAACCTTAACGATATATTCCAATGTACTTAACTCAGATTTTGTTTCTTTTTTATTGTTATTTTTGTTAACATATTTGTATATATTGTTCTTTTGGGTCTGCTTTCTTTAATCTTTATGTCTTCTAATAATTCTTTGAATTATTCATATTTTTATTTTTTATAATATTGATGCTAGAATATATATTTTTTCTTCCAGTTCTATGTACTTTACTTAATCAAATCATACCAGTCTTCCCAAGTCTCTTTTTTTATTTTTCTTTTTTTAATTTTTTTTTCATACAATTGGGGTTTAGTGACTTGCCCAGGGTCACACAGCTAATAAGTATCAAGTGTTTGGTGTGAGGCCGGATTTGAATTCAGATCCTCCTGACTTCAGGCTCTATCCACTGCACAACCTAGCTGCCCCTCCAAGTCTCTTTTAAATCAACTTTTTCCTAATTTTTTTTTATCACTCAAGAGTATTGCATTATATTCATTTACCACAATTTCTTCAGCCATTTCCCCAATTGATGTACATGCCTTCGTTTCTAGGGGTTAGGTTTTTCCTATGGAACATAGACAGTCTTGGTACTTAAACCACGGGAAGGCAAACTATAGGCAAATAGTACTAATGCACATTGACATAAAATTTTTTTATAAAATATTAGCAGGTAAACTACAACACCATATTAGAAAAATTATGTACCATGAGTGTTCAATTTACATTTAGAATGCACAGTTGGTTCAACATAAGTTAATAAGATGTTAATATAAATAATAAAAAGCATGATTATATCAACAGATGTAGGAAAAGTTTTTGATAAAACAAATACCTTTGTCTATTAAAAATTCTAGAAATTAGTGACAACTGGAACTTTCCTTAATATAATAAATACTATTTGTTGAAATCTAAGAGTAATTATGTATAATGGAGAAAATTAGAAGCTTTTTGAGTAATAGCCAAGATGAAGCAAGGATGGGCTTTACCATCATTACTATTTGACTAAGTACTAGAATGCCGATTATAGCAATAAGACAATTAAAAGAAACTGAAGGAGTAAGTATAGGCAAAGAATAAACAAAATTATCTCCTTTTAATAGATGATATGATGGTGTACTTAGAGAACGCTAGGGAGTCAGCTAAAATTATTTGTAACAATAGTTTTAGCAAAGTTGAAGAATATAAAACAAATCCACTTAAATCATGAGCATTCCTTATATATTACCAAAAAAGCCCAGCAGGAAACACTAGAAGTACATATTCCATTCAAAATGATTGAGGAAGCTATAAACTATTTGGGAGCACATCTAGTAAGATTCTCTCCGAAACTATATGAATCCAACTATAAAACACTCTTTGTGGAAGCTAAGACAGACCTAAATAATTAGAGAAAAATTAATCGCTGGCATGTAGGTTGAGCCAGCATAAATAAAATTACAATGCTATCAAATTAATTTGCTCATTCAGTGCTCTACCAATCAAACCCATAAGAATATTTTATTGAGCTAGAAAATAATGAGGAAATTTATGTGAAGTAATAAAAGATCAAAACTTTCAAGAATAATAATGAAAAAAGTGAGGTCCTAAAGACCATAGTTATTGAGGAAAGGATTCACTATTTTATAATTTGGCAGAAGATAGGCTTAGATTAACACCTCATACCACATTATAAGATTACATGAACTAAATATAAAAGGTCATCAACAAATATTCAATGATACAGGACTAGAGTTCTGTCATGTGAGTAGAACTTTGTATGCAGATTGCATACAGATGGTAGCATTATGTTCCTGTGATACCCATAAGAACAATAAAATCATCAAGAAAACGAATACATGGAGAAAAGAGTGCCCAGAGTAGAGTCTTAGGATGTTAAGTCCTGGAAGCGACATGTAAAGAATTCAGAGGCAGGTGACCAAGAGAGTGAAGGGCTTTGAGATCATAAACAATAAACAAACCAATTGAAGGAACTGAGATATTTAGCCTGGAAGGGAAAAAAAAAGATCTAAAGGGGGTACCATAGCTGTCGTCAAGCATTTAAAGGCCTGTCAAGCAGAAGAAGAATTACATATGTTATGTTTGTTTCCAAAGGACAGAACTAAGAAGATGATGCAGAGACAGATTTAGTCTAGACGTAAGGACAAATTTCTGAACAATTAGTTGTTATTGTTGATTAGCATTGTCTAATTCTTCATGATCACATTTGGAGTTTTCTTGGCAAAGATCCTGGAGCAGTTTGCCATTTCCTTCTCCAGCTCATTTTACAGGTGAGGAAATTGAGGAAAACAGGATTGAATGACTTGCCTAAAGTTACACAGCTAGTAAGTGTCTGAGGACAAATTTGAACTCAGGTTCCCATGACTCCTGGCCCAGCACTCTATCTACTGTGCCACCTAGATGTACTGAACAATTAGAGTTATTGCAAATTAGAACAGAATGGCACAAGATATACTGAATTCCTCCTTACTAGAGGTCTTTTGATGAAAATTGTGTGGTCATCTGTTGGATCTCTTGTAGAGGCAATTCTTCAGCTATGAATTGCATTTGACAGCTTTGGGGGTCTACCAAAGTGAGATTCTATGATTGTGATGTTTCTAAGTCTACTCAGGGTTGGGTGAGGAGGATGAGTGGGATAAAAACATTTATATACCTTTCCAAATAGAGAAGAAAATTCACCTCACAGTAAGATTCTGGAGTCAGAATTGTAGATGACCTCCTACAGCCAAAAATCTTAATTAAAAAAATTCAGATTTGTGCATCTGGGCAGCATAGACAAAATGCAGACCTAAGAAATATGCAAACTTTGAGTTTTTCCTGAAACTCTGGAGCTAAGACTTAGGATGAGTGATCCATGGAGCCTCTAAACTCCTCTTCCCAAGATTCCTAAGAAACAGAAAGAATAAGGAAGCTTATATCTGGCCAGGGCCACGAGGATGGCTGGGATGACTCCTCCAGATTCCTTTCCCAGCCCTGATGGTCTATACTTCTGACTTGGATCCTCCTTAGTAATAGAAAGTTTATTTAAAAAAAAACAGGAAAAAAGGTGATCAATCACAGAAGATCCAATAAGGAAACCCCCAAGCAAACCGAAAGTCTTCTAGCCAGTGACAGTCATTGCCACAAATCCTGCAAACAGTGGAAACACTGCCATGTTGCTCTGCCTCCTGCTACCTTTGTGACAGCACAGCTAGGCTCCTTAGTGGCTGACCACCTTTCCTCTCCCTGCTGGCCACCTAGCAGTCCTTTCCCTGATGCTCACGCTAGGCCTTTTCTTGACCCTGTGGTTTTGGTGCAGAACTGATAAATGATGATTGATTTTGGAGTCTAATTCTGGCTAGTAATCAATATCGCTTTGGGTGAATGAGAAGCTACAAAGCAATGGAGGGTGGTGGTTCTGCTGCTCTTAGTTCTTCTGTCTCCCTTTGCTCTCCCTGTTCTTTCCAAGGTGGATTCTAACAGCAGTACATAAGGATTATTTGCAAGTTCAGTGTGGTGTCCTCCACTCTGAGGTCCTCTTCCATAGGCCATTGTTGCCCAATTGTTTCAGCTGTGTCCAACTTTTTATAATCCAATTTGGGGTTTTCTTGGCAGAGGGGTGATTTGTCATTTCCTTCTTCAGTTCATCGGTTCATTTTACAGATGAGGAAACTGAGGGGAATGGTTAAGCGACTTGCCTAGGGTCACACAGCTGGTAAGTGTCTGACATCAGATTTGAAATCAGGGAGTTGATCCTTCCTGACTCCATGCCCACCATTTCACCCATTGCATCACCCATTGCTATCCTTTTCATAGGCTAAGCAGTTGTAAAAGTGCCAGAGCTCTCAAACCAAAGATTCATATCTGAGTCCTTATCCAGTCCTGGAATAGAGATGGTACAGATTGAGAACCTCAAATTGATAGAACATCCCCAGGACATAGAAGAAGGCCTTAGGGACTCTCAGGTCAAGGCTAAAAAGAATATTGGGTTCTAGTCCTGAGAGTAAAACTGTTAATCCCTCCACTACAGTCTTAATCTGCTGCTGAGAATAACAATAGATAGAATATTATTGTTTAGTCATTTTTTTCAGTCACGTTCCACTCTTTGTGATCCCCTTTGGGTTTTTGTTGGCAAATGGTTTGCCATTTCCTTCTCCAGCTCGTTTTACAGATGAGGAAAAAGAGCAAACAGGGTTAAGTGACTTGCACAGTCACTAGTAAGTGGCTGATGTCAGATTTGAACTCGGGTTTCCCTGTCTCCAGCACCTGGCACTCTAACCACTGGGCCACTGCCCAATGGGTAAAATACCTGGAGGGAATGTTAAGAAGTAAATCCTTCTGGTCCATAGATAAGACCCTCATTAATGGTAATGTGCCCTGTGTGGTGAAGACTTCCCACAAAGGGCAGGCTCTATTGAGAACAACCATGGGACTACCTGAAGGGGGATGGTAAGAAGTGAAACTTCTGGGTCCATTTTGGGGACTATTAGTATTTGTAATGTGGCTAGTGTTGTGGTAAAGTTCCAGTAATGGAAAGCTCTGTAAGAAGAGGGGGGTGGTCTGGGATTCCTGGCCCAAAACTGTTACCACAAGTGAGACGTGACAATCTTAAATGCTTCTGAATGGCAAAGCGGTTGTCTCTATACTATTGAAACAGTCCTATTGTTGGGGAGAGAACTTTCTGAGGTGGGTTTAATTCCTTTACATCATTCCCATTGGCACTCAAATCAGTGCTCATGGCAGTAAAGTGATTTCAGAAAGGTGGGAGGAGATACCTTAAACACCCTAAATCCTAGCAGAATCACAGGCTTTGCAGGTGGACCTGTGAATTGGGGATATAAATCAATTTGGGTCTCAGGTATGAATGGTGGTGACATGGAAAGTCAGAGGGAAACATGGGTGAAGTCCCAGGTCAGGGTGTGGATGACGGTTCCATGACAGGCCAGAAGGAACTATGGGGAAAAGTCCTAGGGCCCAGAATGTTTTGGAGGCCTAGAATTTGGGGCAGTCTTTGAGGAAGAGCTACTGAGCTGTGGAGTAGGACAGTGATGTCAAACTCAAATAGAAAAGAAAGCCACGTGAGAATCCTTACCAGATGCAAATTGACTTGGAAAACCATATATTAACATTATTTATGTTTTATTGTATTTTTTTAATTTTTAAAAATATTTCCTAATTACATTTTAATCTTGTATGGGCCACACTAGGAAGGTGTAACCTATGCCTGACATCTCTGGAGTAGGAGGTAGGGGAAGCAAGTGTGAGTAACAGCTTTAGCACTACCCACCTTGAAAGGTTAGAATCCCTCTGGACATCATTTACTTCTAGCTTGGGCTGACTCTGCTCCCCAGGTCTAGTAAAGGAGGAGCTGATCTTGGAGTTCAGAAAGTCCAACTGAGCAAATCCCCTTGAATTTGGTCTCAGAGGAAGACTATGCAGATCATGGTGACCCCAATTGCTTTTAGTTTTTGACCAATGGTGATGAGCCCTGCCCCACAAAAGATAATATTCCATAAAACCGTATGATTCGGGGATAGGATAGACAGCAATTATGTGATCCAACTGCATTTTGCACATAGGAAAACTGAGGCTGAGAGATAAAAAGGCTTGCCCAAAGTCACAGATTCTGTCAAAGTAAGTGACAAATCCTTAGTTTAAAGTTAGGTCCTCTGATTCCTAATCAAAACCTTTTTGCTACTTTGCAATAGACTGTCTGCCCTCTTAGCCAGTAATCAAGCAGGACTGGAGCTCTTGGAATCTGAGTATCATTGAACATTTTCTGCACATTTCACTCTTGATAGGGGAGGAAAGATCTTGTTCTGTTGCTTGATTAGGCTTCTGGCCAATCTGGCCAACAAAGGCTTTAGAAAAATTTAGCTAGTGGTGTTCCAAATGACTGAACAATGGGCAGCATGAGATAATTAGATTCCCATTTGGAGTAGCTGCCCCCATCCTAACCCCTACCCTAACCCCCACCCAACTCCAACTCAACCCTTCAAATCAGCTTCTTTGAGAGGCATGCAAGGGGTTTGAAAACAGACATACATTTACAAGCACATACATATCATTTTGGTGAACACCCAATAAGTCCCAGGCAGAAACATCTTGCAAATGAGACAGGTCAGCTATGACAAGTTCATTCAACTGAAAAACCTGATTTCTTATAAAAATGAGCAACCTCTGCCCACTTCTCCTCCACCCACCCATTACAGCTCAAGCTTCCTCCTAACTCTTAGTTTTAGGTCTAAAAGCAAAAAAGGAATTCACTAAATAATGTTTCCATCCTTTCTTCCTTTCCTTCCTTTCTCATCAAGTATAACCCTCAGTGTAAGACTCAATGGAACCCTACATTTACTCATGGAAGAGAAAATCAGAGAACAGAAGGCACAGTTTAAATTCATTCTTGTCATTGAGTTGTCGTTTGTGTCCAACTCTTCATGACCCTATTTGTGGTTTTCTTGGCAAAGATACTGGAGTGGTTTGCCATTTCCTTCTCCAGCTTGTTTTACAGATGAAGAAACTGAGGCAAGTAGGGTTAAGTGACTTGCCCAGGGTCACACAGCACAAGTTTGAGGCCAGATTTGAACTCATAAAGATGTCTTCCTGATTCTAAGCCCAGTGCTCTATCCACTGTGCCACTTAGCTGCCAAATTTGAATTCATACTCCCATTCTTTGCCACCACAAAAAGAGCTGGCACTGGTATTTTCACATGAAATCTTTGAATAGGAAAAGACATGAGACATCATCTATTTTGCCACCTTGATTCCCATCTTATATTTGGCAAGTAAGGAAACTGAAGTCCATGGAAGTTGTGTGAGTTGCCCAGAGTCCCACAGATAATAAGTGGCTGAGCCTTTAAGTCTTGAACCCAGATCTCTTGATTCCACTCCAGTTCTCATTCCACTACACTATATAACCTTTCTGCTCATGTCTCTGTCCCAAATGTGACCTTAACCAATTGAAAGCTTTAGTGTCTAGGATATGGCACAATAATTCTAATTAAACTGTGACAGATTGTTGAAGTAGCCAGTTCAGTGCATGTAAGCTTTATGCAGGGCCAATTTTGTTGGTTTTTTTTTTTTTTGTAGTAAGATCCCCTAAACTCACAAACATCTATGCCAGAAGGGATCCTAGCAATGATCTCTAACCTTTCTCATCTTATAGCTAAGGATACTGAGTCTGAGACAGGGAGTAGGACTTGCCCAAGATTACACAGCTAGAAAATGGCAAAGCTGAAATTACACATCTTTCCCCTACATGAGGCTATCTCTCTTCGGAGTAATGAAGATAATAAGACCTCAACAATATTTTTTTTCTTCCTCTGTTCCCAGAGCTTAACACAGTTCCTGGCACATAGTAATTACTTAATAAATATTTGTTGACTGACTGGTTATGTGATTTAAATGGTACAATGTTCCAAAGGTGCCTTGAAAACTTTAAATGCTAGAAATAGTGATATTTATATATGATACTTGAAAGTTTACATACATTATCTACATTGGATCCCACAACAACCCAATGATGTAGGCACTCTGAGTTTTGTGGTTGAGGAAACTGAGACTCAGGGAAATTAAATAATTTGATCATGGTAAATGTCACCCATAATCAACCACATCATCATCATTATTGTTATTTTCATTTAGATTCTTTGTTCAAATGCATTGATTAACTACGGACAAGACTTTTCAGTTTCTTCATCTATGATGTAGGAGAAAAATCATATCCCTTTCTCCTGATCTAATTACCTCCTATGTTTTGGAATGTGATGGAGGTGAGTGGATGGACCTGGAACTTCCTTCAGATTCAGACATTGGCTGTGTAACTTGGTGCAAGTTACTGAATCTTTCTGGACCTCAGTTTCTTTATCTGAGAAAATCTTGCCCACTTGGGTCTTGTGAGAATTCTGCAAAGATAAGTTGGTATTGTAGACATGTGAAAATACCAGTGCCAGCTCTTTTTGTGGTGGCAAAGAATTGGAAATTGAGAGGATGCCCATCAATTGGGGAATGGCTGAGCAAGTTGTGGTATATGAATGTAATGGAATATTATTGTTCTATAAGAAATGATGAACAGGCTGACTTCAGAAAAACCTGGGAAGACTTATGTGGTCTGATGCTGAGTGAAGTGAGCAGAACCAAGAGGACTTTGTATATAATAGCAGCCACATTATACAATGACTAAGAATGTTAAACTGAACCCTTCTCAGCATTACGAAGATCTAAGACATCTCCAGAGGCCTCGGAATGGAAAATGCTGTCCACATCCAAAGAAAGAACTATGGAAGTCGAATCGCTCTCACTTATTTTTACCTTCAGTTGAGTTTTGTTTCATCTTTCTGATGGTTCCTCTTATTGGTTTTAATTTTTACTTACAACTTCACTAATGTGAAAATATATTTAATGGGTATGTAAATGTAAAGCCTATGTCAGATTGTGCGCCATCTTGGGGAGGGTGGGGGGGGAGAAAAAGGGAGAAAAAATTTTCAACTCAAAAGCATATGGAAAAAAAAATTAAAAAAAAAAAAGAATGACCACAAAAAAAAAGAAAAAAGAAAATACCAGTGCCAGCTGCAGAACTGCTGAAGTGAAGTGGATAAAATCCACTCCATTATTTCTTTGATTCTCACAGCAGGCCTGTGATGGAGGTAGGGCAGCAGGAGTTACCCCATTTTACAGATGTAGCCTATTAAAACTCAAGCAGTTTGAGTGACTTGCTGGCAAGTGGTAGAGTCAAGACTCAAGTCCAAGTCTTCTGATTCTGCACCCAGAATTCTTTCCAAAACAGCAGACTTTGTTTTCCTATCATCTTCTCTCCTCTTCACAAGTATCCCAGCCTTGTCCCATGTTAAAGTTTGAATTCCTAGGTCCTCTTGGAATTCACGATTCTCCAATCACAATCCTACATACTCCAAATAAACCAGCATATCCATTCCTTTAATGCTTCTGTGCCTCTTGCCTGGAAAAGCAAACTGTTAATACATTCATTAGTCAATTAATAGACATTTATTAGATACCTACTATGTACCACGTACCATGCTATGCACTATAGATACAAAAAAGAGGCAAAAGATAGCACCTGCCTTCAAGGAGCTTACAACAGAATGGGGGAGACACCAAGCAAACAAATGTGAACAAACAAGCTATATGCAGGCTAATTAGGAAATAAGTAACAGAGAGAAAGAACTAGAATTAAGAAGAGTTGAGAAAGGCTTCCTGTAAGGGACCCTAGACACAGTACTTGGTACTTAAGTAGATGAAGGCTAGAGAGGAGAAATGCAGAATGAAAACTTTAGGAACTTTTTTTCCTTTAAATTATCATTAAACACAGATATAAATATATCAACCAAACATGAACATATCATTGACCTACATATTTTAAAAATATTGAAAATTATTATTTATCAAAAACGTAGTAGGCCAAGTTGCCTGCCCTCCCAGATGGTCTATATTCTCATTTAGCTATACTATTTCAGCTTGTATAACAAATTGAAGACATTTTAGATTTACAGGTGATCACTTCCCTTTCATTTTTTTTTTGTTTCCTTTTCAAGCTGGAAGCCCAGGAACTATTTGGACTTCCAGTCAGAAAATAAACATTTTTAAGCACCGTCTAAGTGCCAGACAACTGTGCTAAGTTTCTATAAGCTCAGTATGAGTCAACAATATTGCCACAGTGGCTGGTAAAGAGAAAAAAGAGAAAAAAAAGACTTAGATATTAGGCTCTATTAAGAGAGGTGTGGTGTCCAAAAAAGAAGGAGGTGAGAATCTGACCACGTAGAGATATAAAGGCAAAAGACAGTTCCTACTCTCAAGGAGCTCACAATCAAATAGGGGAGAAAACATGAAAACAACTATGTGCAAATGAGACAGGAGGGAGTTAGGTGGCACAGCAGACAGAGTGATGGACGTGGAGTCCAGAAGACATGAGTTCAAATGTGGCCTCAGACCCTTAACTCTATGTGTAACTCTGAACAAGTCATCTAACTCATGTTTGCCTCAGTTTCCTCATCTGCAAAATGGAGATGATAATAATAGTACCTACCTCCTAGGATTGTTTTAAGGATAATATGAGATGATATCTGTAAAATACAAAGGAAAGCTTAAAGCACTATATAAATGTTGGCTATTGATATGTATACAGGATAAATTGGAAATAATCCAAGAAGGATCAATACTCCAATCATCCAAAAATGAAGGTATTTGCATTAAGGAGAATCAGGAAAGGCTTCCTGTAGAAGGCAGTATTTTATCTGGGACTTGAAAGAAGCTCCAGAAGCCAGAAGGTGGAAATGAGGAGGGAGAGAATTCCAGGCATGGGGGACAGCCAGTGAAAATGCTCAGAACTGGAAAATGGGGTGTGGTGTAAAGCAAGAGCAAGGAGGCCATGTCAAGTGAGCAAGATATAATGAGAGTAAGAAGGGACTAGATAATAAACATCTTTAAAAGCCAAACACAGGTTATTTATTTAATCTTGGAGGTAATAGAGAGCCACCGGAGTTTATTGAGTGGGAGATGGGAGGGGTGACATGGGCAGACCTGAACTTTGGGAATATCATTTCAACAGCTCAGTGGAAGATGGACCGGAGCGTGAGACCTGACAGCAAGCTATTACAATGATCCCAGAGTGAGGTAATGAGGGTCTGAACCACTGTGGTTGCAGCATCAAAGGAAAGAAGGGAGGTGGGAGTGGGAGGTATTTATGAGACTATAGATAGAAATTGGCAAGAGTTGTCTTTATATCTCCAGCACCTAGCACACATAGTAGAGACCAAATAAGTTTTTGCTCAGTTGAACTGAAGTAACTTGCCTGAGTTAAAAAAGTACTGTGCCCAACCTAGTACACTGAAATTCAATAGAAATCAATGAATAGTTTTTTTTCAAGGCAGCATGACATAATGGATAGAGGGACAGGCTTGGAATCAGAAAGACCTAAATTTTGATCCTTTCTCTGATACTTAAGAGCTATGTGACCCTGGGTAAGTCCCTTAATCTCTACATGGCTGAAGCAACTTCCTTGGTCCTATTTACTAACCATGTCCTGTTGGAGAAAGCATTCACACAGGGACTTTCCTCACCAGTACTTTCCCACCCCAAGTCACAGCTCCTTTCTATATTTGTATAAAGGTAAAGTCTTCCAGTTATGTCCCAAAAGTCAAAATTGCAAGTACAACATGGGAGGGACAAGGCTCAGCTATAATAGTCTACCTAAAAAAGATCTCAAGATTTCTGTAAGCTCAATATGAGTCAAGAACACTGCTGGTAACGAAAAAGAAAAAAAAAAAAACCTGGTCAGATCTTAGGCTATATTAAGAGAAGCATGGTGTCCGAAAGAGAAGGAAGTGAGAATCTGACCATACTTTTCTCTGGACTAGCCATACCTGGAACATAGTGTTCATTTCTGAGTGCTACCATTTACAAAGGCTATTGATAAGCTAGTGTCTAGAGGAAGGCAGCAGAGTTGTTGAGGACCTAGAAATCATGCTATCTAAAGATCAGTTGAAGGAAATGGGGACATTTTACCTATGAAAAAGGAGAGGTGGTAGGGAGAAGGGGGAGAAGATAAATAGGACATGATAGCTATATGTGAAGGGCTGTTGGCCAAGGTCATATAAACAGTATGGATGGGATTTGAACCCTGGTTTTCTGACTCAAGTAAAATTCAGTCCACAAGCATTTATTAAGCACCTACTATGTGCCAAGCACTGTGCTAAGTGCTGGAACTACAAATACAAGCAAAAAGAAAAACAGTCCCTACCCTCAAGAATCTAACATTCTAATAGGGAAAGACCACACCAAAAAAAAAAAAGGTGAAGAATTTGGGCTGATAGAATCCCAAGAATGAGTGGTGGCTGCTTTGGATTCTTGTGCCAAATGGAGGTACTGGGAAGAACTCATCAGTGGGAGAAGGGACCTGCAGGGGCAGAGGGAAGAGGCAGTTGAGGCATACTAGTGTAATTCAGGGAATGAGGGGATGGCTGGTGCTTTTCCCACTATACTGTATTGACTCTTTCTTTTTAAAATATGTTACAATAGATGGTTTATTGGGTAAGGGGTGGATTAGATATATACTTGGAAATGAACATGCTACAAACACAAATAGTATCCATAAAAATAAGATTTTTAAAAAAGATGCTTGGAATCAGTATTGTCTGAAGTCAAAGGAATGCCTCTCTAATCATTGTTGCCTAGAAATTAGGGATATAGGTTTGATCTCAAACTATAATCAAGTTATTATTTAAACATTTTAAACATATAGTCATTATTAATAATTATTTTATAGTTCTTGTTTTATCCTTCCCTGGTTTAAGTATTAGGACAATATTTGTCTTTTAAAAGGAGCTTAGTAGAGTTCTTTATCAATTTTTGAGAATAATTTGTGTAGTATAGATATTATTGCTCTTATTGAGTCATTTCAGTTATGTCTGACTCCTCGTGATCTCATTTGGGGTTTTCTTGGCAAAGATACTGGAGTGGTTTGCCATTTCCTTCTCTACTCATTTGACAGATGAGGAAACTGAGGCAAACTGGGTTAAGTGACTTACCCTGGGTCACATAGCTAGTAAATATCTATGGCCAGATTTGAACTCGGGTCTTCCTGATTCCAAGCCCATCTACTATGCTACCTCATTGCCCAGAATAGATATTAGTGTACTTTAAAAGTCATGGAATTTACCTGTAAACTCATTAGGAACTCATCCAGTTTTCATGAATCATTTCACAGCATATAGTTATTTGTGTACATGTCATATCCCACTCAATCCCCCATCAGATTACAATCTCCTTGAGAATAGCAACTGAGACATTTTTCCATCTTTATCTCTCTAGCACTTAGCATATTGTAGGTTCTTAACCCATTTGCTGGATTGAGCTGAATCATGAACAGATCCTTATTAATTATATGTTATCTTCTCTCTGTTGTTCCTGCTCTAGTCTTCCCCCAATTCTCTTAGTATCTCCAACAACTGGATGATCATTAAAGTCCCTTTATTTACAGTCATTATATTCTTCTGTGTGTGGCTAGTATTTTGAGGTGGGTTGGAAAAATCACTCCATTTAGTTAAACTCCTCTTCCATTTATGCAGAAAGGTACTTTGAGTCCCTAGGGGGAAATGTGGTTTCAGAAATCTATGGTGGTGTTTTTTATTTGGTTTTATGATGAAATACAAGATCTTTGAGGGCACAGGCTGCTTTGTTTTTGTTTTTTGTTCCCCCAGGTCCTAATTAAAGTACCTTGGAACATAGGGAGAGGGAGAGGACTTGGACCTATGATTTCATTGATATGGATAACTTCTGGGTGAGAAAACATCCACTGCCAATGCAGGTCAGTATATTCTCTGCAACATATCCTTAGGTTGCCTAGAGCACTGAGAGAATGGACCTGTCCAAGGTCACATAACCAATCAGAGGTCTTCTTGGTTTCCAGGTTATGGGCACATAATAGGTGCTTAATAAATGACTGTTGATTGATAAGTCCTAAAGCTGAAAGTGTTTTGAAGAGATCATCTGGTCCAACCTTTTGGTTTCATACTGGGAAAGTAATATTAAGCAACTGAGACTCAAAGACTTTAAAATGACTTGGCTGAAGTCCTGACCCTGGGGAGAGGGGTGGTAGAACAGAATGTAGGTGTCTACATTCTAGTCATATAGGATTTTTTAAGTTTGAAGAGATATTGGAGATTAGTTCAATCTCCTCATTCATACAGAGGAGGAGACAGATCCAGAGGTGCTAAATGACTTGCCCAAAGTCACACAGTCAAACTGAAGAGGCAAGGTTCCATTTTAAATTCACTGCCCTTTCTACTACCTTATTCTACCTTGACAGTAGTTCAATGTCTCTAGTATAGCAGTTCTTAAACTTTTTGGTATCAGGGCCCCTTTTCACTCTTAAAAATTATTAAAGCTTTTGTTCATATGAGTTATATTATTGATATTTCTCGTCTTAGACACAAACGATAAATATTTAAAATACTTATTAATTCATTTAAAATAATAAACCCAGTTAATGTTAATATGAGTAATATATTTTATGAAAATAACTATATTTTCCAAAACAATAAAAGCTAATAAAAAGGGTAGCATTGTTTTACATATTTTTGCAGATCTCTTTAATGTCTGGCATAGAAGATAGCTGGATTCTCATATATGTTTCTGCATTCAACATGTTGTGATACTTTGTTTTGGTTGAAATATATAAAGAAAATCCAGACCCAAATAGATATGTAGATAGAAAAGGGGGGAGTAATAGTCAATTAATGCCTTAGTATTAATATGACAATAGTTTTGACCTCAAGGATCTCCTTAAAAATGTTTCAGAGATCCCCATATTTTTTTAAATTACATTACATTTTTTTGACCCCACAGTAGGGAAGACCACCATTTGACACAGATATGGACCACCTTTTAAGAATGGCAGCCCTAGTAACTTTCAGCCATAGAACTCCAGGCTTTGACTACTGATCATTAATTAGTCATAGATTTACAAAAGTATGGAGTCCCAGAGTTGGAAAGAACCCCAGCATTTATCCATCTCACCTTTAACCAGAGCATGAATTAAACACAGAATGTAGAATCAGAGAAAGTGATGAAAGGGATTGTAGAGATCGTCTACAGGGAGGGAGGTAATATGATACAATTGAAAGAACCGTGGATTTAGAATCAGGGTTCAAATCTCATCTCTGATACTTGCTACCTGTGTGACCATGGACAAGGCCTTTAAGTTCACTGGGCCTAATTTCCCTCAAATGATGGGTTTGGAACTGGCCTTTATGAAGCTTCTGAACTAACAAAACCCATCCTGTTCTCAGGATCTCAGTGTTCTTCCGAGGGTGAAGGAGGACTCAAGACAGCAGGATCATGGAGATGATGGAGGGAGAAGTGAACTTCGAAGCATATCCTTTGGCAGATGCCAACTTTACTAAGATGCTCTTGGACCTGTAACTTATAGTTACAGCACCACGAAGGTGCAAGGGACAGTACCAAACCCTCAGCATTTCATTGTGGTGGTGGAAGGAAGATGCCAGAATTTTTGGAAATCTTTTTCCCGTTGCTATGTGAATACAAGATCATGCACTATGTATCTTTACACTTCTGGCAAGCCCTAGGACTGGCATGTGGTATCCCCTAGCCAGTAATTGTATGTTCATCAACATCAAGGAATGCTGTCCCCCAGATTTAGTCCACTGAGCAATTATCAATAGACAGACTCTTTCTAAATCAGAGGTAGCAAACACTCAGTACCCCTTTTCCCCAAACCAGATTAAAATATAACTGGGAAATATTTAGCAAAATAAATAAAAATACAAGAAAACATAAATAATGTTAAAATGTGGTCTTCTAAGTCACTATGCAACCAGTAGGCATCCTTATATACCATCTAGTGGCCCCCATCTCTGTTTGAGTTTGATACCATTGGTCTAAATCAGCACACCCCATTCCATTTCTTTACTGAGACTCTCCTTGTGGTTCTGATTTGGAAGAGCTGTGTTCATTCAACAAATTGTGTACAAAGTATTTACATTGTCAGAGACTAGTCTTCAAAGTCAGAGTCTTCTAAAAATGTTTTTATTGAAGTCTTTCATATCATTATAGTTTTCTCCATTATCTCTCCACTTCCCTCTTCCATAGAGCCATCCACAGTATTTTATAAAGACAAAAAAGAGGAAAAAATTGGCACAACTGATCAATACACTGAAAAGGTCTGAAAACATGTGCAATGTAAAATTTCCATCTCCATGAAGAGATAGGTTAGGAGTATCCTTTCAATATTAACTTTTTTATTATCATTAAAATAAAATGAAATAGAAACTAAAATTAGTAGGTTAGACTAGATAGTTTCTGAGGTCCCTTCCAGCTCTGCACCTGTATTAGAATCCCCACTCTGCCATTTACTACCTACTGGACCTCAACCAGGTCACTTAATCTCTGGGCTTCAGTTTACTCATTGATAAAATTAAGGAGTTGGACTAGATGATTTCTAAGGTACCTTCCAATTCTAAAGCTATGATCTTAGTCATAGGAAACCCTGAGAGAAATAAGAGAGGATCCAGGGTAGGAGGAGGGAGAAGGATGACTAAGAATTCCTTTACGGTGGGCTGAAACCTAGAGGTTTCAGGTCTACTTTCCAGGCACCAAGGAAGGAGGAGATGGGCTTTCCAGTTACAAATGTTTCCTATCACAACAAGCTCTTATACACAGCAGATAGCATGAATCACAGGCCTTTGCTGGAAAAAGACCCATCAGACAGCCAGGTGTTTTCAGAGGCTGTAGCTCCTTGCCTTTGGATGCTAAGCCACTTCAAAGCTTTTTACTTTCCACTTCTGTTGTGTGCGGAAGATTCTTAAGTCTCCTTCACTAGGCCTGGCCGCTCACTCTCCACTGATCTGGAGGGTCAGTGTTTAAAGGAACTGTTGGGTAGGAGATAAACTGGACAAAGGTTCTTACTTGGGCTGCTTCACTTCCACCCCCATCCACTACCCCCATTTCTAACAAGGCTCAAGTCTCTCTGGAACATTGCTCCTCAGCACCCCTCTACTTCCCCTCTTCTCTTTCCCTCTTCTCCTCCTTTCCACTTTCTTCTTCCATTACCCCCATCTTCCTCCTACTTTTCTCTTGCTCCTCTCTCCACTTTTGAAAGTAGCCATAAAAGGAAGGAGATGTGGTGGTGTCTGTACTCAGGCATGGGATTCCTTTCATTTCCCCTTTTCTCTCACCTCAAGAAATATTATCTTTAATATCTCCTCTTGCTTGTCAGCCTGTGATATGACTGTTATCACTTTAGACTTGGAGCTTGGAAGTTCAGCTTGAAGAAGGTTGCTTATTTCCTCTGAGCTTCAATTACATTTCCATAAGCCAGTCTAGTTAAATGGGATAGTGAGCAAGTCCTTTTACCTCTCTGTACCTCAGTTTTCTCATCTGTAAAATGGTACACTTGGATTAATTCAAGGGTTATTAACCTGAGGTCTATGAATTTGTTCTATTACTATTTGTATATCTGTATTTTGATGCAATTGGTTTCCTTGGTAATGCTATTTTTTAAAAAAATTATGCATTTAAAAACATCACTATGAGGTTTCGCTAGACTGCCAAAGGGGTCCCTGAAATAAAAAATGTTAAGAACCCCTGGTAGCAGATTTCTAAATTCCCAGCTTTAAAACCTATGACTATGAGAGATTAATACAGTTTTCTATTCATTTACTCCTTTCATTTTGTTTTGTTTTTAAACAAAAGTAGAACTATTTATTTTTAAAAGCTAAGCACAGAAAGGTTAATAATATTACTTTTTGAAACATCACATAAAAAGTTAGATTTAAAGAAACAAACTTGTAGGTGCTTTTCTGAGTAATTTTTAAACTAGCATCAATCACTACTCACCTTAACTTTGGTTTAATCCCATTTGGTTTAATCAGTAGAATGTTTCATTCTAACTTTGAATCCTAATCTTAGAAGCCAACCACTCCCAGGAGAACTCTGGGACTTCAGGCTACCTTCAGATCCAAAGGCCTTCTTTCTGGCTAGTTTTTTATCTGCCTTGACACTAAGCATACTGTTTCTCTATATGAGGCTTAGAGCATTAATAAAAGTCATGGTCTCCTCACCTCCTTAAGCACAGGGCATGCCCACTTCTGCCTTCTCTACTCTCTTTGTCACACAGCAAAAGGAAGAGAGATATTAGTCAGCTTAAATCAAGTCTTCTGCACAAACCCTGGTTACTGGCTTTTCCAGGACACCTTTTATTCCAGAGGAAGGAGAGTGAAACAATATCCCCTCCTTTAAATTTTTCACTTCCTTACCTGAGTGTATGTGATGGAAAATCACAATGGCCAACACATTCAAAAATGCATTCACCACATCCCCACCCCATGCCACAAGCCATTATCCCTACCCTTCCCCTTTTCTCTACTATTATAAGAAATACAACCACCTTTTAATGCAGATTTGTAATCTTGAGGTCGCTTCATTATGGAGTTCTCTTTCACTCTCCCTATCTAATCATTATAAAATGGGAAGAGTGTTGAATTAGAGTTAGGAGGGGTGAGTTTTAGTTCCAGCTAGACCACTAATGAGTTTTATGATGTTGAGTAATTCACTTAGGCTGTCAGGTTCCTCACTTGTAAAGTTTGGACTAGAATCTAGTCTAGTTCTAGACTCTTTCTAGTCATTCTAGAATGGTCCCGGATTAGAATGGTTTTTACATTTTAAAATAAAGTTTTATGTGTTTTTTTAAATATGAGTATTATTCTAATTTTGAGAGCCATAGGAAAATAAACAACAGGCCAGATCTCTAAGGTTCCTTCTAGCCCTACGGTCCTAAATTCCTTCCTGTTTTCATACTCCATTACTCTGGTCCTCATTTTTTTTTTTTTGCTGAAAGTGTTGTGACACATGTTTCATGTGTGTTTGTCTTTATCACTCCCATCAAATTATAAAATGCAAGTGGAAAGAACATACCTTCTCTATCTTCTTCTCCTAGGTTCTAGACCATCAACATGATATCTGAAACTGTATTGATTAATCAATTCCATTTAACAAGCATTTATTACACACTTACTATGTGTAAGTCACTGTGCTAGGTACTGGGAACACAAAGAAAATGTAAGCCCTTAATCCCAGGGTATTTAAATATTTCCTCAACATATACGGAGTCGAATATATACAAAGCAATTAGTTGATAATGGATGAATTAAAGAAACATTTTAAAACTTTATTATTATACTATTATAATTTATTATATATCATATTATTATATATTACTATACTGGCTATCTCCTCATGCCCAGAATGTTCTTCCTCTTCTATTCTGACTACAGACTTCCCTGGCTTCTTTAAGTCTTAACTAAAATCCTACCTCCTACAGAGAGCCTTCCCCAACTCCTCTTAATCCAGTCCCTTTCTTCTGTTAATTATTTCCTATTTATCTGCTATATAGTTATATATATGCATATGTGTGTATATATGCATGAATTTGTTTGCATGTTGCCCCCCCCATTAAATTGTAAGCTCTTTGAGGCCAGGGACTCTCTTTTGCCTCTTTTTGTATCTCTATCACTTACTACAGTGTCTGGAACATAGTAGGTACTTAATAAATGTTTATGGAATTGACTTGATAATATATACTATATTTTGTTACCTTATTACTATTATCAAGAATTTATTACTATGTTCCAAGCACTGTGCTAAACATTGGGATACACATGTAAGAAATGAGATAGTCTCTGTTACATTCTAATAAGGGAAGACAATATATGAAGGGGAATTAAATTTGGGGAAAGGTAGAGAAGGGAGGGTACATGTACTGTGGCATGATTTGGAAATGTCAAGGACCAGGAGGCCTGGTCCCAGAAAAGGTAAGTTTAAAGCTCATCTATCAGACCCCAGGGTCCAAGGAGCAGAGCCTAAGTTCCACTTGGAAGAGGAAGAAGATGGGTGAAATGTAGGCAGCATGGTTTGGAAATGATTGGGAAGAGCAGTAATAAGAACTTCCCCGAGCCTAGAACAGAGCTAGGCCAGAAGGGTAGTGGCTGTAAATCTGCTGAACCTTCCATCTAGTTGGTAAGTGCTGGGGTCAACTACTGTTTACTGGAGTGCCACGCAGTTGTGGTACTTAGACTCAAACCATGGCCTGAAGTCCAGAAAGCCTAGAATAGGAATAGCAATCAGACCATGCCCTTGATGTGACTGCAAAGGACCCACTAAAAGTTCACAGCTTTCTTGTTCAAGCTGCCCTTGAAACACATAGAAATCAATATCCAAAAAACACAAAGCAGGACCCCAGCCAAGATGCCAAGGACCATGCAAGGCTACAGTAGACCCAACAAGAAAAGTGAAAAACTTCGCCCTAACATGAAGTCCCAATCTAGGAAGCAGGGCTAGAAGAATTAGCAATTAAAAAATAAATAAAAGAGTGGTTATAATGTTAAGGACATCCAAGACACAAATCCAGAAGAAGAGAATAACTCCAACACCTATAAGCAAAGCCTCAGAGAAAAACATAGCCTGGCCATAAAGTCAGTTTTTCCTAGAGGAAAAAAGTAAAAAGAAAAGCTTTTTTTAAAAAGTTTTGAATTAAATTATTAATCAGATGAGAAGAGTAAAGGAAAGAATTGGAAAAGAAATGGATTGAAGGAAAGACTTAGAATTAAGAGCTTGGCACAAGAGTCACAAATAACAGCCTCCCTGAAAATGAGAATAGACCAAATATAAGGAGATGGCTCCATGAAACAACAAGAAATATTGAAAACAGAGTCAAAAGATCAAAAAAATAGAAGGAAATGTAAGATTATATATATACATATGTATACGGATGTATATATTAATTAAAAATAATTGAGCTGGAAAACATACAAGAGAGATAGTTTAAGAATCACTGGCCTACATGAAAGTCACAACCAAAACAAAGAGCCTGAATACTGTATTCAAGAAAGCATGAAAGACGATTTTCCAGAATGTTAGAACAAGGAAGCAAAGTGAAAATAGAAATAACCCACTAATCCACTCCTAAAAGAAATCCCAAAGTGAAATATCCCAGGAATGTAATAGCCAACATCCAGAACTTCCAAGTCAAGGAAAAAATACTGCAAGCAGACAAAAAGAGAGAATTCAAGTACTGATAAACTATATTCAGAATCACACAATATTTAGCAGCTACTACCATAAAGGAACAGAGACTATGGAGTATGATATTCCAAAAGGCAAAAGATGTAGGGTATCAACCATGGATATCTTACCTCAAAACATTGAGTATAGTTCTGTGGGTGGAAAAAACCATCCTTTAATGAAATGGAAGACTTCAAGGCATTCCTGATGAAAAGATTGGAGCTGAGTATACAAACAGGAGTAAAGAAAAATATCTGAAGTGTGGATGGCTAGGCCAAGCTTCTTTAAATAATCCTGAATCTCATAGAGAAGATCCTAGAGTGTCCCAGGGCAGCATGCAATAAGAACAACACAATCAATGGAGAAGAGCATTTGGAGACTCCATTACTTTAAATTTTTCAATGTATCATTTCCAGTACAGATTTCTAATGCTAGGTACACTTAGTCTTCCCTACTTCAGCTTCTTATGTGTTGTTGACATTTCTTTACACAGTACATTGTGAAACCAAGTGGCAGAGACTAAATGTTGTTTTTCCATTACAATTTCTGATGGTATTATGTAGTTGTACAAATCCCAATAGATCTGTTCCATTTCACATTGTATTGTTGTCCTCTTTCTGGTTTCATTTCGAAATGTTTTTGGTAGGTTCTGGTCTATTTGATTGTCACACAAACTATCTACACAGCCCTCAACTGCTTGTAACTGATTTAAGAGGGGACACTGCTTGTGGTCTTCTGTAATTCAGTGATGCAAAATGCCTATGAGTCTTGCAACAGCATGATCTCGAAGAATATAAATTCCAAATGAATGAATGACAATGGAAAGACACACAGAGCCTAAGACAGCAGAGATATATTACCAACACTGACTTTTGTACAAGAAACAGTAGGAGGGAGAGAGAATAAACTTTCAAAATGCAATGATCTTAACAAGAGAAAAAGATCAATAAGCATTTTTTAACAGTCTTACTGTTTTAAGCATTGTGTCAAGCTCTGAGAATACAAAGAAAAAGCAAAAGAACCAGTTCCTGCTCTCAAAGAGTTTACATTCCAATGGGAGAGTCAACATATGCATAAATAAGTATATACAGAAGAATGAGAAAGGATTCCAGCAGAAGGTGGCATTTGAGCTGAATTTTCAAAAACACTAAGAATTCTAAGTGTCATAGGTGATTAGGGAGAGCATCCCAAGCATGGAGGTCACCCAGTGCAAAGGCATCATGATGAGAGATGGAATACTGTAGATGCTCAAAGCCTTCAAAGCTAAGAAGCCAGATTTTGAAGAGTTTTTCATGCCAAATAAAAAAGCTTATATTTAATCCTAGATCTAAGGAGAAATAATCTTATATATACATGTGTATATGCACATTGTTTTTCTAGTAAGCACTACCAATTCATTTCCTAATGTTAGGAAGGGTGGTATGTATAGAAAGAGGCAAAAATATGTTACATGCATAAGAAGGGTTACAAAACTCACAAATTGACATTATGAAATGAAGAGAGAGAGAGAGAGAGACAGACAGACAGACAGGGAGAGACAGAGAGAGAGAGAGAGAGAGAGAGAGAGAGAGAGAGAGAGAGAGAGAGAGAGAGAGAGAACAATGATATCTGAATAATCTGTGAAGGTCTCATGAAGGAAATAAGATTTTGGTTGAAACTTGAAGGATGGGGGTAGATAGAAGAGGGGGTCTCATTATTTGATATGAAGGATGACTGTCATTCTTTCAAACAGAAGGCTGAACAGATGTTATTTAGGAGTTTATACTGAAATACTTGGAGTACAATTGTTACTATGTAAAGAGTGCTACTACTTCCTCCTCAAACATGCTTCAGTGGCTCTGTACAGGAGAGAAATCAGACCTGGTTAGACCTATGGATTGACCACACATAGCATTTCTTATGTTCTAATATTCTCTTTGGTACCACAGAGAGAAATTGCATTGACCAAATGAAGTCAAGGAGCCCATGAGGAGCTAATCATCTTTACTACCTGGCAGTGGACATGGATGACAGGTGGTAAATGAGGGGAATCCAGCAAGATTTCACCCTTAATCACAACAATTTTTGAGGCCATGATTGTGAAAGCTCCTTAGAGTACCAGGAAAGTCCAGAAAAGGTACTGGGAAAGCCCCTCCCTCACAATGGCCCAGTCTCATATTGAGTCACACCATTTAATATTGTGGTATAAAAGATAAAGAATTAGGCTTGGAATCAGAAAACTTGACTTTGGGTCCTTTCTGCAATGTTATTTTAAGAAATGTCCTTTAAAGCCTATTAAACTACTCATCTGTACCACTATTAGGCCTATATCTGAAGAGATTTTTTTAAAAGAGGAAAAGGACTCATATGTGCAAAGATATTAATAATAATTCTTTTTGTATTGACAAAGAACCGGAAACTAAAGAAGTGTCAATGAATTGGGAAATGGCTGAACAAATTACAGTATATTAATGAAATGTATTGTAAGAAATGATAAAAGGTATAGTTTTAGAAAAACCTGGAAGACAAGTATGAGCTGACAAGAGTGAAGTAAATAGAACCGTAAGAACAATTTATACCTCCACAGCAGCATTGTAAAGACCAACAACTTTGAAAGACTTAAGAACTCTGATCATTGGAATGATCAATCATGATTTCAGAGGACTGATGATGAAACATGACTTCTGAGAGAGAAGTAATGAACTCAGGGTGTAGAATTACACATATTTTTTGGACATGGCCAATGAAGGAATTGGTTTTGCTTGACTATACGTATTTGTTTATAAAGGCTTTGTTTTTTTTTTTCTAATGGGAGGAGGGAAGTAGAAAGATGGATTTTGTCTATTAAAAAATTAAAATAAAAACATTAAAAATAAAAGCTATATAATTGTGAATTATTAGTGTTATCTAACCTGTCATGAATTTCCTCTCCCAGCCATTTTAAGGCAAAATATAGCCTTCTGCCAATCTATTATGTCCGTCTGGCAAAGCTCTTATGCTCTTAAATATATTCAGAGCCTGTCCCATCACAGACCACTGGATAACTCTTCAAGAGCTGAAAATACACTTCAAAAAGCATATTATATGCTTGGCCCTGTGCCCCATGGACTGCTTTTCTTTAACTTGACAGCCCCAAGGGATAGATTGGTCCAAAGTTCACCTCCCTGGAGTAGTGAGAATCTCACCTTGTTATTATCCTATATGCTAATTTTCAAATTAGCAAACTCTTTCTTGGTCTCTGGCTAGGAAATCTCTTTTAAGGAAATGTCATCCAACAAGTGAGCATCTTATATTGAGAGTGGGTGCCAAGGGTCAGTACAAGGTTGGATGAAGGTTTTGAAGGCCCTCATCTACAAAATGGAAGGAGGTCAGGGAGAGAAAGAGAATTACTTCTCTTTCAAGCTTTCAGGGAGTAGAAGTCAGGTGGGGTGCAGCAATATTAGAAGACAGAAGGTTCCAGGCACAAGGCCTGAGTTAGTTACACCATATTTTCAAAAGGCAACCATCAACCAGAACATCTAGAGGAGGGACATCAACATGTTGAGGTATCCAGAGATCACACCACAGAATAGGCATTTTAAAGAAGTAGGAACGTTAGTTAGCCTGGAAAAGAGAAGACTTAAGTGGGTTGTATTAATCATCTTTAAATATTTGGAGGTCATTCATTTTGTTGTTGGGCAGCTAGATAGCACAGTGGATAGAGTGCCAGGCTTGAAGTCAGACAGACCTGAGTTCAAATCTGGCCTCAGACACTTACTAGCTATGTGACCCTGGGCAAGTCATTTAACTTTGTTTGCCTCATTTTCCTCATCTGTAAAATGAGCTAGAGAGGGAAATGGCAAACTATTCTAGTATTTTTGCCAAGAAAACTCCAAATGGGGTCACAGAGTCAGACATGGCTGAAAAACAACTGGATACAATAATAAAAGAAGGGGAACCTCATTTGCCTTAGGCAGACCATTCTCCATTTTGATAGCTTTAATGACTCTCTGCAATATCTATCAGTTTTTCCAAGTTCTGCCCCCATGAAGAACCAGAACAAATCTCACCTCTCTTCCTAATTATGTCTTCAATTACTTATAGTCACCATGCCACTGTAAGTCATGTCTTCTTCAGATAAGCCAGTCCTGGTTTCTCTAACTGATCCTTCTTCAGCATAGCCTCTATTGCCCTCACCATCCATTTAACCCTCTCAGAACATGTTCCAGTTTATCAATTTTCTTTCTAACAGGCAATGCCCATAAGTGAACACAGTACTTCAGATCCTATCTGACCTGGTCAGTGTACAGTGAAACTCTCACTTCCTTTGTCCTGGGTCTTTCTTAACACAAACTAAGATGATATTTAATGTTTTAATTTTGATTTTACACTGCTGACTCATGTTAAGCTTTTTTTACTTCCAAGTTACATTATTGACTCATATTGTTCTTAACTAAATCCCCTTCCAATCTTTTTCAAACTTTTATTTAGTCTCAACTCCTCCATCTGGAAATTAAGTTAAATTTTTTTTTAATGTAAGATTTTATTTCTGTCTATCAAATTTCATCTCATTGGATCTGACCCATCACTCTAGTCTGTTAAAATCTTTTATAATCCCAATCTTTCCATAAAACATGTTAGCTAACCCTCTTAGTATTATGTCATGCACAAATTCAATTAGCATGGCATTCATATCTCATTTGAATAATTGATGAAAGTGTTGAATAGCAGAAAACATAGATTTCTGAGGTCCTCCACTACCAGAGACTTTCTTCCAAGTTGCTATGAATCTGTTAATTGCTATTCTTTGGTCAGCCAACATCTGTTTAGCTTTTGGACTTGTTCTGTTTGGTTCCAGAAGATTAAAAAACCCTGGATTCACTGAGTTCACACTGTCCTGATGACTTGAACTTATTGAGGATAGCTAGAGATGTTTTCTTTTGTTTCATTTTTGTTTTTAATATCAGGCAATTGGGGGTTAAGTGACTTGCGCACAGTCACACAGCTAGTGAGTGTTATGTGTCTGAAGCCCAATTTGAACTCAGGTCCTCCTGACTCTAGGGCCAGTGCTGTATCTACTGCGCTACTTAGCTGTCCTTAAATACATTTTCTTCCTATGTTCTCACTTACCTTGGATTTCAACTCCCTGTTAACCAATATGGTTCTTTTCCCACTTTCCAATGAAAATATAATTTTTCTTAGCTGAAACAGAATAGAAACGAAATAAGAATTAAGTAGATTTGTCTTTTCTCTATTATCCTTTTCCCTTTTACCCTAAGCAGTCACTCCATACTTTCTTTGATCCTTCTCTTAAGTGAGACATTTTTTCACTAGTCTTAAAATGTCATATTGGTAGCTGAGTGGATGATGGATTGGAGTGGGGAAAGATTTAAGACCAGTTAGAAAGTTATTGCAGAAGAAAGGTTAATCCTGATGTGGAAACTTTCTACTACAAAAGAGTAGTACCTACTCTGCAATGTGTAGTTTTAGAGAGTTGCCTAGGGGACTGAAAGGCCAAATGATTTGCCCAGGGTTAAATAGCCAACATGCATCAAAGGCAAGATTTGAACCCAGACCTTCCTAACTCAGACCAGCTTTTCATTCACTATGCAATACTGCTCCCAAAATAAATTTTTTTTTAGGTAAAACAATCTTCTTTTATCTTTATTTCTCCTCATCAGCCATAGTTAATTCTCCCCAAAAGCTTTAGACTTACGAACTTGGGTCCTGGAAAGCAGAATTAGGAAGAATGATTGGAAGTTGCAGGGAGATGAATTTCAACTAGGTGCACAAGGAGAAAACTTTCTAATAACAAAGCAGTTCCAAAGGGGGATGATTAAGGGGCAGCTAGGTGGCGCAGTGGATAGAGCACCGGCTCTGAAGTCAGGAGGACCTGAGTTCAAATCCGGCCTCAGACACTTACCAGCTAGTGTGACCCTGGGCAAGTCACTTAACCCCAACTGCCTAAAAAAAACCCCAAAATGGAATGATTGGGCTGCTTCTGGAGGAAGTGGGTTCCCTTTCACTAAGAATATGGTATTGAGAGAGTGTGCCTTTGGGGTTAGTTCTTTCTTGAGGAAATCTATTTATACAGAACATTGCATGGAGCTTCCAATGATGAGCTTAACTAAACTATTCTGAATCACATGCTTTCCTACTAGTTGCAGAAGTAAGCTTTAGCCCTTACCCTTTCTGAATCTAAAGAGTCTGAGGCTGTTTGTAAGTTATATCTAGTCGTTCTACAACCAATAATCTGGGATAGTGATACTAAAGTATTTTTTAATACGCATTAGTGATAGAAGCAGTGAAGAGATCCCTGGCCCCAGAGTCCTGACTCTAGTAGTACCAAGCTGTGAGATGTTAGGCAAGTCACTGCCCAATCTAGACCTCAGTTTCTTCATCTGTGAAATGAATGAATTAGACTAGGTGATTCCTAAGAGTTCCTTTCAACTCTAAAATATTAGGCTATGAAAAACTCAGTTTGGCCACCAATATAAGAGGTCTCAATACAATATAACATCACTAGCCTATGTCTATAGATTTGCAGATTACACAGAAGTCCACAGGAAGGAACCTCAGGAAGTCACGTAATAGTAATAGTAGTAGTAATAGTGGTGGTGGTTTGGGCAGCTGGGTGGTGCAGTGGATAGTGCCAGGCCTGGGAGTCAGAGAGACTATCTTCCAGAATGCAAATCTGGCCTCAGAGATTTACTAGCTGTGTGACCCTAGGCAAGTCATTTAACCCTATTTGCCTTAGTTTCCTTATGTGTCAAATGAGTCAGAGAAAGAAGTGGCAAACCATTCTAGTTTATTTGCCAAGAAACCCCCAAATGGAATCACAAAGAGTTAAAAATAACTGAACTATAACAGGTAATAGTAGTAGTAATACCACTACTTCTGCTATTACTATTATGACTAAGACTACTACTATGACTGTTACTACTTATTACTGATAATAACTAGCCTTTATATAGCACTTTAAGGTTTGCAATGCACTTTACAAATATTACCTAGTTTTATCCTCCCAACAACCCTGGGAATTAGGTGCTATTATTATCCTTATTTTACAGATGAGGAAACTGAGGCAAATAGTGACTTGCCCAGGGTCATACAACTAGTGAGTGCCTGAGGGCAAATTTGAACTCCTGTCTTCCTGACTCCAATTCCAGACCTTTATTCACTTGCCAAATAATACTTTGTGTTCATTATCTTATTTGAGCCTCCATAACTATGCGCTATGGGTATTATTTTCCCTCTTTCACAAATTAAGAAACTAAGGCCCAGAGAAGCTAAGTGACTTGTCCAACTCAAATCCTAGACTGTGATCCCAAATTTCATGCTCCTTCCATTGTATAACATGGTCCAGACTTACTTTCCTTCAATCAATATCATACCTAAACTATACCATAGACCAGGTGGGAATTCCACAATCTGCATTAAAAGTCTGACTTAGATTCCTTTTTTGGGGGAAGGGAAGGCAGTTGCGGTTAAGTGACTTGCCCAGGGTCACACAGCTAGTCAGTGTCAAGTGTCTGGTCTGAGATGGGATTTGAACTCAGGTCCTCCTGACTTCAGGGCTGGTGCTTTATCCACTATTCCACTTAGCTATTCCTATCTTAGCTTCTAATCTGACTTCCAGGCATGCTGTTTTCGTTATTTTAACTTAAAATCTTCATTGTTGATGGCACCATAGCTAACAATTTTTATACCCAGAATTAGCAGCATGAAAGAAGTCCTCAAATGCTGTTGGCAGGTTGGGGCAGTTGTAACCTGCTTTTGGTAGGCCAAGGAAGAGTTTGCTTGGGCTGGGCTACTGAGAGATAATATAATACTCTTCTATTGTAACTAGTTATTCCTATAAACTAAGTCCTAAGTTCAGGTATTTCCTAGTTGCAAATGTTATCTGTACCTTATGAAGTTTATCTCCCTAGTCAATCAGAGAATAGTCAGTCACCAAGATCTTAAAAGAGCTTACTGTGCCAGGCATTGTGCTAATCCTGGGGATACAAAGAAAGGAAAACCAACAACAACCAAAAATACCCAGTCCCTGACCTCAAGGAGCTCACATTGATTGAGGGAGAAAACAAGTCGATATCTACGTAGATATAAGATGTAAGAAGAGTATAGAAAGATAACCTGAAAAGAGAAGGTATTAGCAACAGGGGGATGGGGGAGACCAAAGACTTCCTGAAGAGATGAGAGTCTTAAATGAAACCAGGGCAACTATGTGCTAGAAGTAAAGGGGCAGAGCATTCCAAGCATTGAGGACAGCAAGAGACAAGGCGTAGAATCAGAAGTTGGAATGTTATCTGTAAGAAACAGAAAGTAAAACAATGGGGCTGAATGGTAGATTATATAGAAGAGGACTAAGGTATTAGAAGGCTGGAAAGGTAAAAGGGGGCTAGGTTATAAAGACCTTTCAATGCCAAATAGAGGAGTTTATATCTGATCCTTAAGGTAATAGTGAACCGCTGGAACTCTTTGATCAGGGGATTGACATTGTCAGACTTAAGTTTTCGAAAAATCACCTTGGCAACTAAGCACAGAGGGAGACCTATTAAAAAGCTGTTACTGTAGTTAAGGCTGTAGTAACTTAAGAGGTGATGATAGCCTGAACTGGAGTTGTGACCCTAGGACAAAACCCTAGTCACCTTACCTTGGTTATAACTCTGAAAGCTGAATGGTGTCAATTAAGGACTCCTCTAAAAATAAAGTTCCTTTATCAGCATAATGGACCAGGAGGTTCCTATACCAATGAAGATAGGTCCAGTCCAAAAACAAATCAAGAAAGTGAAATTAATGATATTAAAAAATAAGCAAAAATATGTCATAAATTACAAGAAACCGTATTAGCATGGGTCACTGGCAGACAGACTACTGATTTTTTTTTTCCAGAAACGGGTTGTAAAACGGACAGGGGCCAGCCACAGTATTTATTAAATAAGATAACAGCTGGAATCCTAATGTCATTGGTCTAGGAAACTCTCAGATAAGGAAACTTCCTTTACCAACCTTTACTACAACTTATGGAATGATTGCCTTGAGAAATGAGAGGTTAAGTGACTTGCTTGGGTTCATATTAGTGAATGAATCAAGCATTTATTACACACTGTGCTCAAAGCACTGTGTTAGAGAGCCACAGAAAAACAAACAGCTGGAAGGTATTATTCCATCTTATTCAACATACAATAGCTTTTAAAAGTTAAATATATAAATTCATATTAAGAAACATGTTTTGGGAGTAGGTAGGTGGCACAGTGGATAGAGCACTGGCCCTGGAGTCAGGAGGACCTGAGTTCAAATCTGGCCTCAGACACTTGACACTTACTGTGTGACCCCTCCTCCTGGACCTAAACATCTAAATTGATGGTTATGAAAGAAATAAAAAGATCTTTGGCATTTCTGTATCATTGGGATTCTGAGGATCAAAGACCTTACCCTAATATTCTCTGTCTCTACCAGGTCTTAATACAGGACCCTAAACCTCCTTTTCAGGAGCTATTTGCTTATTTGAAGAATGAGAATGACAATATTGTACTCTCTACTTCAAAGTATTGTAAAGACAATGTTCTGTAAATCTTAGAGTGTTCGAGGAAATTTATTATTATTATTACTATTATTATTATTATTATTAACATATGCACCCCAAATCTGTATACCAAATTTGTATGCCAGCTGAAGCTAGGCTCTCCATTTTGCAGATGGTGAAGTGGGAAAAAAAGGCAGGGATTTAGTCAGAGGGTCTTCCATTAAGGGCATCAGTCCCTATGCAATTTCCCTAACAGCTAGATTACTATCCTCAAACAAACTTAAGAGAAGTGGCAGCCCATAATCCACAACAGAGATAATAGAATCATGGATTTAGAGCTAAAAAGGATCTTAAAGACCATCCAGTTCAACAACCCTATTTTGCAAATGAGTAAACTGTGACCAAGAGAAGGAAAGAAATGATCTGACTTAAGAGTTCTTTGAAAATGAACAAAGCTCAAAAAAGAAAAGAAAAAAAAATAAAGAAAATGAACAAGCTTTTCCATGTCTATACTGAAACCCAAGAGGTTACATATGATTTCTGAGCATTAGCTTTCAGTGTCTTCCAGGCTCCACTGCATGACTGAGCAGAAGTGGGAGAGAACCAGTGTTTTGACAGGAAGTAGTGGTTTGAAAATGGGAACACAGGTGATGTGTTGAGGGCTCAGTGTTGCTTTTAACTCCTACTTGATTTTTGTCACAGATATAGCACCTGAGGATTCCACACAACTTACAAAGTGAGTCCCACCTCCCCATCAGAAATAAAACTATCTTAGATTCATGGTAGTCCGTGGGACTACACCCTCTCAAAACCATTGCTTAAAACCCCTACCAATGTGTTTACCTTTATTAATAAGCCAGGTGACATAATTAGTTCAAAGCAAATGAATTTAAGGAATTAACATAGCAAAAACAATGGCAATTTCCTCAAAAGTTGGGGCATATTTTCCCAGAAATATCATGCAATATATCAATCAACAAGCATTTATAAGCACATAATATATGCCAGGCACTATGCTAGATGCTGGGGATATAAAACAAAATGAAAGGAGCCAAAATTCTACCTGTGGAGAAAACGTGTAGATATAGAAGTACATAGAAGAAATAAATATGAGGGAATTTAGGGAGGGAAGGAATATTGGCAATTGAGGGGATCAGGAAATTCTTCACATAGAAAGTGAGTCTCACTCACATAGGTGAGTCTTGAAATAAGTCAGGGATTCCATAAGGGTGAGATGAGGGAGGAATGCATTCTAGTCATGAGTGATGATCATATTGGACATGGAACTGGTAGGTGTAGGATTTTGTGTGAAGAACAGCAAGGAGACCAGTTTGACTAGATCATAGAGCATAGGAAGGGGAGTAATGTGAAATGAAGCTTGAGAGTCAAATTGGGGCAAGGTTGTGAAGAAGATTTTATATTTTGACCTAGAAGTGAAAACAAGCCAGTGGAGTTTATTGAGTAGGAAAGTGATGTGCTCATACTTGTGTTTATTGACAATGATTCAGGCAGATTTGTAAAGGATGAATTAGAGTAGAGGAAGCCTTAGGATGGTGTGATAAATTATAAAGCCCTTGCAGTAATCCAGAGAAGTGATGAGTACCTCAACTAACATCATATGGTCATGTGAGGAATTGAGAATGATGCCTGGAAAAACCTATGGGAGTTAATGAAGCCATCCAGTGACAGAAGAGAATCCAAGACAGAATTCCATCAGTAAGAATAAAGAGCATATTCAAGGAACAGGCACTGAGAGGTGCACATGTATAGAATACACTGAGTCAGAGCATACATGTGGAGGGCAATTCACGGCTACTAATATCGTCTGGTGATAATGTCATTTTGTTCCCATTAGGCCAGCTCCTAGAATCTCCACCACAAGTATGGGGATGATATGTTCTCTCTCTGTCAGGTGATGCTATTCCCTGCTAGTCTCACATTGTCTTTATGCCCTAATACTTGGTCAATGTTTGTGTTGGTGTCATGTATTGCTGAGCGAAAGACATATTTCTTTCTATTCCCCATTCAATTTTTTCCAGAGGTCTATCATATATAACTTTTCTAAAATTCTATTCACCTTCTTAACTTCTTTCTTATTTATTTTTTGTTAGATTTATCTAGTTCTGAGAAGGGGAAATTAAGATCTACCACTAGTATAGTTTTACTATTTCCTCCTATAACTCATTTAACTTCTTAAAAATTTGTATGCTATACCAGTTGGAACACATTTTGCTCATCATTGTCCCACTGGTCCTGTGGCTGCTGCTAGTCACTGCCAGCCATGGTTTAACTGGGCACCAGGTTACAGAGTTCCATTTTGTTCCTAGCTTCTGCCTTGATGTGTAGTACTCCACTGAGATTCCACCTCTTCCTCAAAATAGGAGGTGGTCTGTACTAGTGTTTTTAATTGAAAGCAGAAGTTGTGTGTGTGTGTGTGTGTGTGTGTGTGTGTGTGTGTGTGTGTGTGTGACCATGGGCTTTTTAGAAAGTAAAAAGCTTTAAAGCACCCAGTCACCAGTCTAACACTAATATGTCATTACCACATCTAAACCCAGGGCTCCTTCCTCTGTATCACACCACATCCCTACTGAGCCTTGCCATTCAGGTGCCTCAAACTTCAATATTCCTTCCAAAAATAGGAGACCTGACAATCTCTTCATCCTTTTCATTCTGTCCAGTGGGAATTCAATTCAGTGCAGGTTAATTCAACAATGAGCCTATTCCTATCTTGGCACTTGAGGAGAATACAAGAGAATAAGACATGACCCTTGGCCCAAAGGCATGACTTAACATATTGTGAGGGAGACAGATCTTGCCCATGTGAAACAATCAGAGACAGATAAAACAGTATTTAACCTAGTGGAGGCAAAGTACTTTCATGCAAAGTGTATTGGATCAGGAGTCTAAGGAATCAGCTTTGGAGATAGAGACCTGAGTTTACATCCCACCTCTGCTGTGTGACCTTGGGCAAGTCACTATACCTACTGGAACCTTAGTTTCCTCATTTATAAAAGGAAGATGTTGAAGTAGATGACGTTTGATATACCTTCCATCTTTAGGTCTGGGATGCTAAGACCTTGGTTCAAATCCTGGCTCCTATTACTTATGGGATATTGGCTCAGTCACTTAACTTTTCTGGGCCTCAGTTTCCTAATCTATAGAATTAAAAATCTTTTATCCTATGATCATCAATTATACTGCGAAGGCATCTGTTCCCTTTAGAAATGGAGAAATGAAGGCAAAAACAGGAACAGGCTCTCAGACTACCTTATAATGTGTTAGGGACTAGATAAAGACCCATCCAGTTGAGGTTTGAGCCAAGTCCTCCAAATTTTGCTGCTTATAATTTTGGTCAGTATAATGTAGTGGAAAGAGTGTTGAACTTGGAGTCAGAAAACGTGGGTTAGAGCTCAGGTACTTAACAGCTATGTAACAAGGGATAAATCACTTAACCCTTCTGAACCTCAATTTCTTCAACTGTAAAATTCACTATCTACCTCTCAGGATTACTGAAAGAAAACTTTGTAGATCTCAGGATGCAATATACAGCTGATTCAAACCAGCTCAAACTTTCTCAAGAGAGCTGATTTTAAAATTTTCGGTGTAAGCATTTACACCTCAGAAATTGACAAAGGTTTCAAATCAGGGATTGATTTAATATTTTATTGATGTCTAGACTTAAAGAAGTGATGGAGAAAATGTTAATGCAATCTAAACTTAAAAGTGTGTCTTGCTCACTTATTTTTTTTTGGTAGAGCCAGTTGTTAAATATCTATCAATAGAACACTAGTGTTATATAAATTATTAACAAGTACTTACTGAGTCTCTATAACATGCAAGAAACTGTCAGGTACAATGGAATAAAAACATAAGAAACGACATTGTCCCTGCTCTTTTTAAATGCAGAGGCAAGGATTGGGGGAGAGGGGATTGGACACGTGGGCATATGGAACTCCCAGAGAGGTAACTTCCTCTACCACTTCAGCTTGGCCCCTGGTCTGCAACTTATAGTCTTAGAGAGTTGTATAGGGGTACTTTGAGTTTAAGCAACCTGTCCAGAGTCATACATGATTATGTGATTATGAGGGAATTTAACCCAAGGTTTCCTCACTCTAAAGCTAAACAAACATAAAACAAAACCAGGAAATTTTGACTATAGATAATTACATTCTCAGTTGTATAGTCTAGATCCCAGAGGTTCAGAGATGAAAGTGATCAATAAGGGCTAGAAAAGTCAGGAAAGGCCTCATGAAATTGACATGACTTTAGCTGAGCCTTAAAAAGATAGGAAGAATTTGGACAGGAAGAAGGTCAAGACAGGGCATGTTCCCAAAAACAAACTGATTGAACTCAGTTAGTACAAACTGCTTAAACCATCCAACCACTCAGATACTGAAAGAAGAAGCAGAGTTTATAAGATGCCCCACCTGTAAGACGTCACTGTGTGTTTTTCATTCTTCTGGACTAATAAACGCAATGTAGTCATTTACATAGTGGAATAACAATAGCACAACTAGTTATTTCTTCTTCTTTTTCCAAATAGGAAAAGCAAATTTCATCCATCCTGATTTCACTCTGAAGAATAGAGAACTGGCAAGGTATAGATATCCACTTTACAAAAAGAGCCACTTTCAGAGATGGAGAATTTAAGAAATATGTCCAGAATCAAATATTGATTTGGGTGAGTCTGGCAAAGCTGAGATCCCAGTTGGTCAGTTCTCCTGGTCTATGAGGGCTCTTCAGAGACTCAGTAGTATTGAAGAACAGAGATACTGGCCTGGCTCATATTATAAACCAGTTTAGGTGTATGTCTGACTGCCTGTCTGATATTTTCTGTTCTTAATGGTGCCATCTTATTTATAAGATCAAAATGGAAACTTGTGTGCTATTTGGGGAGTTTTATGTATAACACTTGAAATTTTAGGGGTATTGTCTCTCTTAATTATATAAATAATTGTGGGTTCTATTTTTAAAATAGACACTGTTGTGGAAATTCACATGCAAACCCACACATGACAAGAAAAAGAGGAAACAGCCTCAAAACAGGAAGTGAGTTGGATGTAACGCTTTAGCTGGACAAGTCATAGCGCTATAGAATGGTAGAAATGGAAGAGACCTCTGAGGTTATCGAATCCAACCTCCTCACATGACAAACAAGGAAACTGAGGCCCAAAAAAGTTAAATATCTCGTCCAAGGTTATATAGATTAAAAAAACTCATTGGATTAATAAGTTGCAGAGTCCAATGTGGATGCAAGATTTCCAACTCCAAAATTCAAGTATTTTTTTTTTTTAATCTGCACCATGCTGCTAAGTACAGGAAGTTGGGTTGAAGCCACAACCCAAGAACTTGTAGTATTTATTCTGGGAAATTAGGGCCTTGGAACCATAGCCCTTTCTCCTTTGCTCGACATCCTCAGAAGTAAAGTGCCCATTAGTCATCTTTATTGTACAAACCCTTGTCCCTCAGACATGATTAGGGCACACCACATATTTCTAGTTTAAAAGATGCCATATATTATATTACTTGGTCTTAATACTTCTGTCCATTCCCTTGAATATAACCCCTTTCCAACCCAGATCTTCCTTACAGAATATCAGAGTTGGAAGGGACCTCAGAGACTATTTATTTTAAGGGCCAGAAAACTATGGGCAGCCCCACAGCCTCTTTTTGTACTGTATGAGCAAAGAATGGTTTTTACATTTTTAAATACAATATAACTTTATTTTAAAATGTAAACACTATTTTACTTGAAGGCCATACAAAAACAGGGGGAGCCTCAATTTGATCTAAGAGCCATAGTTTGCCAACTTGATTATCCAACCCACTGCTGAACAAGGATCGCCTCACTTAAAGAATGAGGGGGGACGGGGATCTACCACCTCCAGAGTGATCCATTTAGAATAATTCTAAGTGTTAGGAAGCTTTTCCATGCATCAAATCTAAATTTGTCTCTGTAAAACTTTGGTAGGAATTTGTTTTGCTTTGCTATGCTCATTAGTTACAAAGGTTTTGGTTTTCTTTTCTTTTTTTTTCCCAATGGGGTCAGAGGGGAGGTGTGAGGAGAGAAACAAATTTTCATTAAGTAAAAATAAAATAAAATAAAATAAAATAAAAACCAAATCTTCATATGACCATTCTTGTTATTATCTCCAGGCCTTTCACCATGCTGATCACTTCCTCTGGACATTTCCAGCTTTTCAACATCCTTCTTAAAGTATGGCACACAAAATTGAATGCATGTAACTCCACTAAGTTCTCTAAGACATTTGTCATATTTTCTCCTTTTCCTTACTCTTAGTCCAAGTTAAAACGCTTTTTCTAACTTACACTGAAAGAGGTTATGCTCACTGTTTCCCCAACCCCTTCTCATGGTTCAATAGTATTTGGCATTTCTTTCAAATTATAAGAATTCATAAATTCATCAGGACAGGAGTATATTTTCCTTAACAATGGAAATCAACAATCCCACAAGGCTTTAGCAGTTAGACTATGAGTTTCCGAAGCCAAAAAAAAATTTCCAAACTAAAAATTATCACTTCTTGTTGAACCCTTTAATGATGAACCTGAGTCTTGAGGGAAGAAGAAGAGAAAAGTTGGTGGGGGATGGCACTTCTATCCTCTGCTTATAGATTTGACCTCCATCTCCTCCAGTACCATTTCTTGCCAAATCTCCACCCTTTGGAGGGAAGATGAGTGATGAAGTAGGACCTTCTATCTGATCATTTGACTGTGTGCCTCCCATCTATGCTACACTTTCCTCCAGCCTCCTTTGGGAAGTGAAGTAGCATTCTCCGCTCAGTGATGAACATTCTCACACTTGGTCATACCATCTACATCCCAGTGATTTTGAACCTCAGGTCATCATCCAAACCTCATTCCCCACCCCCATTTCCCAATTCCTTATTCCTCTTTCCCTCAACTCTCCTATCCCAAAGTCAATCAAATACCACACAACCCTTTCACTGTGCCCTGTGGAATGCCTGTTCCATAGGTAACAAACTTACTTTCATTCTAAATATTTTCCTCTACTACTCTTCCACCTACTAGTTGTTACTAAAAGACCTGGCTCTGTCCTGATGACACAGTCTCCTTGACAATCCTTTCTAGTCCTGGCTACACCTTCACTCATTCCCCTCAGCTCACTGGTTGAGACAGGTAAGTTAGAATATTCCTTGCTCCCGATTGTCATTTCCAGGTTCTCCTTCTTCTGTCACTCAGGAACCTCTCTTCTTTTGAAGTTCATGCTATTCATATATACTTCCCAATCGAAATCCTGATAGTTCTTGCCTGAAGATCTTCAGTTCACTCTCCTTCCTCCTTCAATGAGTTTGGTACATGGCTCACAATTTGTTTCTCCCTAACTCCTGTCCTCACACTAGGGGACTTCAATATATTCTCCCTCAAACACCTTAACCACTCAGTTCCTCAACCTACTCACTTCTCATGACCTACTACTCTGCTCCATCTCAGCCACACACAAAGATAGTCATATCCTTGATCTTACCATAGCCCACAAAATGAAACACCTCCACATTCAAAAATTCTGAAATCCACTTGCTGACCATAATCTTTTGGTTTTTCAGCTCTTCCTCTGTCTTCCCTGAAAAAATCTTACTTTTCAACTACATGACTGCCAATCCTTTAATCCCTAAATTTTCTTTCAGGCCATCTCCCTTACACTAACCACTCTTTCCTCTTATCCCCATCTTGATCCCTTGGTGAACTAATTCAACAGTACACTCTCCTCCTCTCTTGAATCCCTAGCCTTCTTATCATCCAACCCATTATGCCTTGTCAAGCTTCAGCCTTGGATCATGCCCACCATTTGCTACCTTCACTCCTATGCTCATGCTGCTAAACAAAGATGGAGAAAATCATACAACCATGCTGACTAGGTCCATACAAATTTATATTATACAACCTCAACTAAGCCCTCTCTGCTGCTACATAAACCTTCTATACCTGCCTTATCAACTCACTATCCTACTCTCCAGACAGGCTCTTTCAAACCTTTTTCATCTCTCTTCAAACTTCCCATGGCTCCCCTACCCTGCCCCCACTCTCTCAACTGAGAAACTTCCTCATATTTTACAGAAAACTTTAGGTCATTCACTGTGAACTCTTTTTGCCCCCTCTTCCCTATCTCATATCACTCATTTGCCTTCTGCCACTATCTCTTCACTCCTGTCTCACATGATGAGGTGGCTTTACTCCTTACTAAAACTATTCCATCTGCTTGCTCAAGCAACCTTAATGCTTCCTCTCCTCCAACAGAATCTCTGCCTTTGTCATCCTCATTCTATCATTTATTTTCAATCTCTCCCTGTCTACTGGTTCATTTCTCACCACCTACAAACATGCTCATGTTTTTCCTATCCTTAAAAACCTTCACTCAATCATTCCATCCCTGCTAATTATTGTCCCATATATTTTCTGTTCTTTGTGGCTAAACTCCTTGAAAAGGTCATTTATAATAGGTGAATCCACTTTCCTTTCACTCTCTTCTCAACTTCTTACAATCCAGCCTCCAATGTTATTATTCTACCAAAACTATTCACTCTAAAATTACCAATGATCAGTTAGTTGCCAAATCCTTTTTTCTACTCTCATTCTTCTTGACATCCCTGCAGGTTTTGATGCTGTAGATCACCTTCTCCTCCTTGATACTCTCTTCTCTCCAGATTTTTGAGATACCACTGTCTCCTGGTTTTCCTCTTACCTATCTGATACTACATCTTCTCAGTCTCTTTTGTTGGGTCTTTATCCAGATCACACCTTCTAACCATAGGTGTCCCATAAGATTCTGGCCTGGACCCTCTTCTCTTTTCCATCTATGCAACTTCATTTGATGATTAAATCAGATCCTGTGTATTTAATTACTGTTTCTATGCTGATGTTTCCCAAATCTACCTACCCTTCCCCAACTTCTCTGCTGACCTCCAATCTCTCATTTCCAACTACCTTTCAGATATATTCAACTGGATAATCCAGTAGACATCTTAAACTTAATATGTCCAAAACAGAACTCATATTCTTTCCCCCTAAATCTTCCCTCACATCCTACCTTCCCTATTACTGAAGAAGGCCTTACTATTCTGTCAGTCTCTCAGGCTTGAAACCTAGGGGTCATCCTCGATGCCTCATACTCCTTTACCCCCTATATTTCATTGTTGCCAAGGCCTCTGTGACTGCAACATTTCTCAAATATTCCCCTCTCTGTTATGATACTACTACCGCTCTAGTGCAAGCCTTCATCACCTCACGCCTGGATTATTGCAATAGCCTGCTGGTTGGTAGGTCTGCCTGCCTCAAATCTCTTCTCACTCTAAGCCATCCTCCATTCAGCCACTAAAGTGATGAAGCATAGATCTGACTATGTCAATCACCTATCCAATAAATTCTAATGTCTCTCTATAGACTAGATCTAAGATCAAACAAAAAATGTTCTGCTTGGCTTTTGTAACTTAGCCTCTCCTTCTACTTTTCCAGTTTTCTTACACCTTACTCCCCTACACACACTCTTTGATCCAGGGACTCTGGCCTGGCTATTCCACCAACAAGATGCTCCATCTCTGAGCTATGAACATTTTCTCCACCTTTCCTCCGTGCCTGGAATGTTCTCCCTCCCCATCTCCACACACTGGCTTCCTTGGCTTCCTATAAATCCCAATTTAAATCTCATCTTCTAATGGAAGCCTTTCCCAATATTCTGAATTCTAGTACTTTCCTTATATTAATTATTTCCTATTTATCTTGTATGTAGCATGTTTGCCTATATTTGTTTGTCTGTTGTCTCCTGCACTAGATTGTGAGCTCCTTGAGGGCAAAGATTTTTTTTGCTCTTTTTGCATTCCCAGCACTTTGGTATAGTACCCAGTCACATAATAAATGCTTAATAAATGTTCATTTACTTATTGAGCCTCTCCATATTTAGCTAGGCTGATGCTCGGACAAGAGACACACAGAGTATTCCTGGGTCTGTTCCAGCTTGATAGGAAATGACAGAGCTTGCATACTATTGGCATAGCCTCAAGAATAAAACAATCAATCAACAATTATTTATTCATTCATTTATTTATTTATTTATTCATTCATTCATTCATTCATTCATTTATTTATTTATTTATTTGATTATTTATTTATTTGGCAGCTACCATGTGCCAGGTAATGTGCCAGGCACCGGGGATACAGACACAAAGAATGAATCAATCTCTAGTCTCAAAGACCATCCAGTCCAACAAGGGAGACAGAAAGCATACATGTAAGTATATACAAGGTAAATACAAAGAGAATAAAAACAAATGCAAAATCCAAGGTATTTTGGGAGACACAGTCCTGGCTGTTGGGGCAGGGAAAGGGGGAGGACAAAAAAGTTTCATATAGAAGATGATGTGTAAGTTATATCTTGAAGGAAAAGTGGGATTCTATGAGACAAAGGTAAAGAAGGAGTGCATTCTTGGCAAGGAGGACAGCCAGTGAAAAGGTATAGAGAAGAGAGATTCAGTAGCACATGAGGAAGAAAGACAAAGCTGATGTGGCTGGATCATAGAGTGAGGGAGAAAGAATAATGTCAGGGGCAGCTAGGTGGCACAGTGGATAGAGCACTGGCCTTGAAGTCAGGAGGACCCAAGTTCAAATCCAGCCTCAGACCAAACATTTGACACTTAGTTAGTAGCTGTGTGACCCTGGGTAAGTCACTTAACCCCAATTGCCTTAAAAAAGAGAGAGAGAGAGAGAGAATAATGTTCAATGAGTCTAGAAAGATAGGCTAGAGTCAGGTTGTGAAAAGCTTTAAAAACTAAACTAAGGTTTTTTATGCTAGAGAAAATAGGGAGTCAAAGGAGTTTATTGGGTACAGGAGTGATACAGTCATATATGCACTTATGGAAAATCACTTTGGCAGAGGATAGATAGGAGTGTCATGGGTCATGGGAATCCATGATCACCTCCATTCTGTTATATGACATTGGAGGAGGACTTCAGTGGAGTGGTACATGGGAACATATTGAACATAGGGGATGAAGGATAGAGAGAGAAGTGGAAGTGGGAGATAAGACTACCGGGTTTCAAGCCCGAGTGATCTCAAGCCCAGGATGAGTCAACACTGATATGGCAGATTAAAAAGTTAACATAATCCTAGGTTACATTTAGAGAGAGATATCATGTCAAGGAAGGTGGAGGTGATATCTGTACTTCACCCTGGTCAGAGATTTTTTTATTTATTTCTGGATAAGTCCTTTTAATAAAGAAGGGTTTCTATGAGAAATCTACCAGGAGGGGAAAGGGCCTTGAAAAAAATTAATGAATGAAAAAAATAAACAAAATGAATTTATTAAACATTTATTATATGCCTGGCATTATGCCGTATGCTGGGGATGCATACAAAAAGCTAATAAGACAATTCCTGCCCCTAAAGAGCTTATATTCTAAATTGGAAAGATGACACATAAAAGGGAGCTAGAAGAGGAGACAAGAGGACTCATGAGTAGCAGCACAATCTGGAAGCAGCTGCATGGCCTGAGTCTGGGCAAAATAAGGCAAAAATTCAACTATCAGAGATTTGGAAATGGCCAGGAAGTGGTATGGTGGCCTGGTTCCTAGAAATTTAGAGTAAAAAGCCACATATTAGACCCCTGAGTCCCAGGAACAGAGTCTGATGCTGAGGTAACTCAGAAACCTGCAATATGTACTATCACTGCTACCACCCTTTCCAGCTTCCCCTTTGTGGGTTGTCTTGTACCATAATCATTTTTTTTTCTGTGTTTGTAGACCCAAAAATTAGCATGATAACTGGCATGTGAGTGCTTGTTAAATGTGTTATCTTTTACCTACTTATCTATCTGTCTGTCTGTCTGTCTATCTATCTATCTATCTATCTATCTATCTATCTTTATAAACCAACTTGGTGTCCAGCACTTATTAAACCATGGGTTGCAGCCCCATAGGAGGTCATGTAACTGAATGTGGGGGTTACAAAAAATTTGGCAACAGTAAAATGTTTCTGAACACACAACAACCAAAAATTAATTCAAAATCAAGCACGTAATGAATCTGAGGTGCTTCTGACAGCATTTGCCCATGTTGCATCATGGGATTTCACTGCAACCTTGGTTCTGAACACACAACATGCATACTTTGCATGCTGCCTTGCCACAAAATGCCAACAAATGCTGCTAGAAACACTTTGGCTCAGATTCAAGACTACTGTCTTTAATAAATGGTAAAACTATATGCATACCAAAGAATTATTTTAAAATAATTTTCTTTATAATTTATTAACAGTAAATGTTTGATTTGTATACCTATTTTATATACCTATATACCCAGGGTCACATGAAAAATTTCTCAGGCTAAAAGGAGTCGCTAGTGGAAAAAGTTTAAGAAGCACTGGGTAGACTACAGACCTGGCTTTGAGTCAAGTCCCACTTCTAACACTTAACTACTTGTGTGATTGTGGGTAAGTCACAATCCCTCTGAGCCTCTCTGAGTAATAATACTTGCACTATCTATCTTTAAGGGTTGCTGTGATAAAAGCACTTTGTAAGAGTTCTGGCCTTTAGAGTCAAAAGGGACTTGGTTCAAATACTTCTCCAGACACTGCCTACCTATGTAACTCTGGGCAAGTCACTTAACCTCTCTGATCCTCGTTTTCTATTTTTTTCTTGATTCATATTTTATTTTCAAATAGTTTTTATTTATTCCAGTTAACAAGCATTTTAATTCATCCGTCCCTCCCATTACCCCTCTCCCATGAACAAATAAAACAAACCTGAACAACATAATCTTAATAAATAGCTATGTGATCTAGCAAAACAAATTCTCACATTAGCCATATCTGAAAATGTCTATCTCTTTCTGCATTTTAAGTTCATTACCTCTCTGTCAGGATCTGGGTCATGTATTTTCATTCTCATTCTTTCAGATTTACTTTTATGTTGATCAGAGTACTAAATTCTTTCAAAGCTGTTTATCTCTATTTTTAAAAGATAGAGGAGACTAGGGTCTGACTCACTAATGTTTCCTGTTGCATAACTCTGGTAGCTTAACAAAACTGCACCCAGTTCTAATTAGAGCTGACTGCCGAAACTCTCTGGCAAGCCTGCTGATGAGGCATAGTTATAATTCCACCTTCCTCATCCCGAGTAGATCTTTTGGTTAATTTTCAGAAACCCTCTTTTTGTCCCAGTTCATGCTCCCTGACCCCATTACTCCCACCAGCTGTGTGACAGCTTCCTCAGCAGAAACTTTGTCTGAAAATCCTATGGAATCCTGGACCCTTAGAAAGTTTGGGCCTGGAACTATGGAGAGCACATCCCGCTACTCATCTGGGCTGACACCTACAGCATGCTGTCCTGTGTGACTGTGGAGGTTGAGGAGGTCAAATGCAACTTTCAGCCTGTTGCATCTGTCCACAATCTCCTATGCTATGCATATTTATAGGTATTAGCCAACCATTCCAACCCTTCCTAGTATTGCTAGAGGCCATTCATCTGAACTCTATTCCAAATTTGAATAAAATATATAATGTTATTATCATTATAAAAATTGTTCTGTTTTGGCTCCCTTTTCTCTGCATCAATTCATAGAGGCCTTCTCAGTTTTTGCCCCCTAAAATTGTCCATTTCATAGTTTCCTGTGGCCTAATAATTCTTCATTACATTAATATGCCACCAGTGATTTAGCCATTTCTCAATAAGAGGACACCCCTGTCGACTCCAATTTTGGCTACAATGAAAAAAACTGCTACAAATACACACACACACACACACACACATAGGTCATTTTCTTTGATTTTTTGGGAGGTATAGGCCTAGTAATGGCATAGCTGGGTCAAAGGGCATGCACAGTGTAGCAACTACATCAGTACAAGCTGGTTCCAGCACAGCGTTTAATAGACAGAATGTTCAAGTTTAGCTATAAAAGGGAGAAGAGATATGGGATATTACCTAGGTGGGATAGAAGGATCAAGTGAGGGTGAGGGAGAAATGATCGTGCTTGTAAACAGCAGGAAAGCAGCCAGTAGACATGGAGAGATTAAAGATGAGTGAGAGAATGAGGATGATTGAGGGGAAAATCCATTAGAGAAGGTGGGAAGAAATAGAATTGGTTTGCATACAAAGGAGTTTGTCTTGGTAAGGAGAAGGGCCACTGTATCACATGAGATGGAGTAAAGAAGGAGATAGTAGCAGAAGGAATCAGAGTGATATGAAATGAAGAGAGAGATATTGACAAATGGCCTCACTTTTTACAGTAAAATATGAGTCAAAGTTCTTGGCTGAAAGGATAAGGGTAGGAGAAGCCATGGAAGGTTTGAGGATGGACGAAAAGGTTTGGAAGAGCTGCTGTAGAGAGCGGAATGGTGAGTTGATAAGGGAAGTATGGTAGGATTGCCTGGAAGCAGTGAAGGCCCAGTTAGGGTTATGTAACATAAATTTCTAGTGAATCTTCCAGAATAGTTTTGTGATTTTTCTCCTACTTCATTCAGCAGCATGTGTGTAGTATCAAAGGCAGTGAATGGTGGAATTAATCCATGACTGAGGAGTCTTCACTTGTTCTCCAGCAGAGATCAGGGGCTGTGTAGGAAGCTGAGACACAGAGAAGCTCATTCTTCCTGGTTTTCTCTTGCAGAGGAAACAGACATGAGAATCTGAACTTCAGAGTGCTTTATTCTTTTCAGAGGCTGAGGGATAAAGTCCAGGGACTGGAAGTCAGGATGTCTGGATTTGACTACAGGCAGCCAATTGTTCATCAATAAAATGGGAGAAAGATCTGAAGTTTTGGTAGTCTGAATTTTGTTCCAAAACTCATTCCTGCTTCTCCAGGAAGTTGGTTTGAGCAAGCTGGTTTCCTCTTCATGTGACTCAGTTATCCTATTTGTTAAAATACTAGTATTATTGTAACCCTCTTGGGCATGTGGCAACTGGAACATGAATTCATGTTTGTTAAAAGTACCTTCAGACACGCTTCTTCCTTCTTTCTCTCTCTTGCTCTGGCCTCTTCTGGTCAGTGGAGTGCCTCTTAGCGTAGGCTGTGTTATAAAGATGGCTGAGCCTGAGAACCATACCACCCATAACCAATCATTAAAATGGCACAGAAATGGCATTGAGAAACCTAGGTCACAGAGATATGAGTCTCTGAAAGGGGTTGACCCCAAGTTTCTGAGAAACATGCACTTTGCCAAAAAACATAACAAGAAGGGGCTGAGGAAAATGCAGGCCAACAACACCAAAGCCATCAAGGCCTTGAGCACCAAGGCCTCCAAGGCAAAGCTCCTCAGGCCCAAGATCCCAAGGCCAGTGCCAGCATGCTGGCCACAAGATGGCCACCAAGTGTCCAGGCCCCAGGATCACAAAGCCTGACTCTAAGGTTGCCAAGCCCACTGACCCCAAGGTTACCAAGTCTGATTCCAAGGCAGCCAAGTCTGATTCTAAGGTCACAAAGCCCAGTGATTCCAAGGCTGCTAAGCCTACTGACCCCAGGCCTTCCAAGTCCAAACCCAAAGGTGCTGGGGCTAAAGCTGCTAATTCAAGACTTCAAAATAGATGCTTCAGGACAAAAGGACTTGTTTAAACCTAAACCAACATATCTTTTTCCCAGACAGGGTATGATCATTCACTATTTTGTACAAATAAAGGAAATGGCAAGTCATTAAAAAAAAAAAAGAAAAAGTATCTTGAGATCCTTCCATATGTTAAGCCTCAGCAGTCAGCGTCAGTTTGTGGAAATCAGGAGCCTATTTCCCATTGAGGTCATAGGCTCTTAATTCATGAACATTGACTTTGATGTGTGGAGCTGTGATCAATTACAATACAATCATCAATTTAGTCATTTATTAATTTTTTACTAATCAATAATTTAGTAATTTATCAACAATTTATTAATTTTTATAGAAGGATGAGGACTCTACTGGTTAGGAGCCATGCAGAACAAAGGGCATGAACTTCAGAGCCAATCTGGCCACAAGCTATTTTGTCAGTTCCTGGAATGAATTTAAAAATCCCCAGTACCTTATTGACTGCTTTTTACTGTCAGGCTTGGAGCTTCCTTTAATCTCTCCTCAAAAATAGGTACTCATTGAAACATTGGAGGCCTTCAATTTTCACTGAAATCCCTGACCACTATCCCATGGGCCCTTTGGCTCTCTGCTTTCACAGTAATGGGGAGATTTTGACTAGAATCTGTAAAGCCCCTGGCCCACTATATTCCCTAACCACAGTTTACATCTGGCTTGTGGCCCTCCAGGCTCAGTTTCTGAAGTCTGGTTTTTCCCTGAAGATTGGCTCCCTTTGAAGTGTACAAAGGCAGAAAAGGGGAAACTCTGTAGAATTCCCTTCCTCCAGGGGTCTGACAGAGGCTGGGACCCTTGGTCTCCATGTGCTCCTAAAGAAGGGAGAGACAAAGGTGGAGATCATTGGTCTGTCCTCTTGTCTTTGATATTCTTTTGTACTTCTGTTCTCCTGTCTTTCATGTCCTTTTGTACTTATACCTGTAACCCAAAAGCTTTACCACCAGGTTTTCATGATACAGATAAAAAACTGAAACCTTGGAGACTGGTTTCCCCCCTTGTTTCTTCCCAAATGTCAAGTTTTCTTTTGACTCTAACTGAATTATAAGGAACAGACCCATTCCCATTCTTAGATCATTGATGTTCCAGGACAAGGTCCAGGGGAGCCCTAGTGTTCACCAGGACCCACACATTGTGCTGACTGGATGTTATGGTTTTGTTTTGAGGTTGAGGAATGGAGCCACTATCTGAGAAAAGATTCTGGTTGGGAGTAAATTACTTCACCTTTTGAAATGACTATTTCTACCTCCTGTACATAAGTAAAATCCAGACAGTCTTCCTAAGGGCTGTATGTTACTTTTCTGCTGTCTTTAAGATACATGAGATTTCCCTTCAAAAATCAACCTTTAACCCAAGTTTCTTTCATGTGAGTCCCTGCATTCCCCACGAGGAGGCATTACATGGAGTAGGTACTCAATAAATTTTTGTTGGCTTCATTGTATTTTCTGAGGCATGGGTTCTTAAAGAAGAGATGTTACAAAGGTAAAATTGACAGAACTTGGCAATATATTAGATAGAAGGGGTTAAGGAGAGTAAGAAGCCAAGAACACTTAGATTGAAAGTCTGGAGGACTGGGAAGATGGTGGTGCCCTTGATTGTAATTGGAAAACTTTATTTTATTATTTTTCTTTTCTTTTTTTTTTTAATTTTAAGCTTAAATACAAAATGAGAAAAGAAAAAAATTGCCATGTACACAACAAAACATAAGAGACGATTCAATATAAAACAATGAATTTCAATTTCAAGAAAATCTACATAATAAATACTACATATTGTTTTCGAAGCTTCCCAGTTTTCTTTGCTTCCTTGGTTCTCTGCTGTGTACTTTTTACTTTATTTTCCCCTTCCCCCTCCCCCTGCTGTAAAGAAGTCTACAATTAAGATACATATATACATACATAGATATCTACAAACATACACAAGTATACACATGTACACTCATACATGTATGTGTAAGACTGCATTATGCTTATTTCCACTTGTCTGTTTCTCCAAAGATAGATAGCATCTTCCTTTATAAGTCCCAGTCTTTCCTTATTTTTCTAAACCAACTAGCTCATCATTTCCTATACTACAGCAATATTCCAACCTAATCACATCCAATCTGAGAGATTATCTATGAAAGTTTTCCCCAAATTTTCTGCATTCCTTCTATTCTTGGCTACATGTGTTTTATTTATACAAGAAAACATTAATTTAAAGTAATTCACTTATCCATTTTACACTTTAACAATGCTCTCACCTTATGATGCAGTTTAAGATATGATACTGCTTAATCTGCTACCTTTACATCTTTTTTCCCCAGCTTCATTGAAGTTCCTGACCTTTTGTTCTTCCAAATGCACTTTATTATTTTTTCAAACTCAGTAAGATAATTTTTAGTAATTTGATTCAGATGGCATTGAATAAGTAGATTAGTTAGGTAAAATTGACATTTTAAAATATTAGCTTTATCTGCCCATGAACAATAAATATTACTTCAATGATTTAGATGGAAAATTGTTAAAGAGGGGAGGGCTTGAGAGAAAGATGAGTTCAGTTTTGGACATGGTATGTTTCAACAGTCTACATAACACCTAGTTCAAGATATCCGATAGGCAATTAGACATGTGAGATTGGAGGTCAGCAGAGAAGTTAGGGCTAGATAAATAGATCTGGGCAACTTAAATGTAGAGATAGTAACCTAATTCACGGGAGCTGATGAGATCACCAAGTGAAATAAGGAGGGAGAAGGGAACAGGGCCCAGGGCAGAGCTTTGGGAGACAACCACAGTTAGAGAACATGACCTAGATGAAGATCTAGAAAAGAAGACTGAATTGGAGTGGTCAGAAAGATAGGAGAACTAGACAAGAGTAGTGTCATGAAAACCCAGACTAAAGAGAATATCAAGGAAAAGAGGGTGAGCAACAATGTCACAGACTTCCTAGAGGTCAAAGATGAGGATTGAGTAAAGGCAATTAGATATGTCAATTAAAAGATCATTGGTAACTTTGGAGAGAGTAATTTCAATTGAATGCTGCAGCCCAAAGCTAGAGAGTGAAGTGGAGAGTGAGAAGAAAGGAATTGGAGGCATTGATTAGAAACAGCCTTTTCAAGGAGTTTAGTTACACAGGGTAGGAAAGATACAGTGAAGATTTGAGGGGCTTTCTAGTATGGCAGAGACATGGGTATATTTGAGGTTCACTCAGCCCATATTTGCCACCCAATCAAAATTCTGGTGCTAGTGTCTACTCGCTTCCAGAACATTCTTCTTTTTTCTTCAATGAGTTCTGTACTTGGCTCACAATTCTTTTCTCCTCTCCAAACCCTGCCTTGATGCTAATGGATTTGACCATACATGATGACACCCCTTCAAACACTCTGCCCTCTTACTTTCTTGATTTACTCATTTCCCATGAACTACTCCTTCACTTCACCTTAACTATACACTGAGATGGTCAAATCCTTAAAGAAGCCAGTAGAAGTGGAAAGACTAAAGATTAGCAAGAGACTAGGGATGATGGAAAGGGCCATCTTCTGGAGAAGATGGGACAGAATGGGATCACTTGTACATGTAGGGTGTTAGCCTTCACAAGGAGAAGGGCCACCTCTTCATGTGAAGCAGGAACGAAGGAGAAATTAGTGATGGAAATTGTCTGAGTGACCTGACATCAGGAAGACAAGAGAAGAGGGAGTTCTTGGCAAATGGCCTCAATTTTTCTGTGAAATATGAAGCAAAGTTCTCAGCTTAGAGAGTGGGGGAAAGAGGAGCTATTAGATGCTTAAGAAGGCAGGGCTAAGTTGAGATTATGTAACATAAATCTGTATTAGACCCAGTTAGCATGATTTCACCATTTTTCTCCAGCTTCATTCAGCAGCACATGAGTAGTATGAAAGATAGTGAATATGTGGTGGCAGTAAGCCAAGGCTGAGAACTGGCAAGACAGTGATAAGATAAGGGAGCAAGGACCTCTAAAGAATATGGCAGTGTAAGACCGAACTGGTTCATTAAGGAGTCAAGATGGGCAAGAGAAGAAAGAATAGTCAGTCAGTGCAGATGTAAATATCCTGGGAAAGAACTGAAGAGTCAAAAAAAATGGAGGTCACAGTGAGGATGAAAAACAAGGTTTGGGATTATGAAGCAGAGGGAGTGGAAAAACAATGATATATTGTGATCCTGTAAGGGAATTTCAGAATTCATGAGCATGGAAATAGAACATTTGGGGGTAACAGCAACATCAAGGGTGCAATAGTATCTGTACAGCTGAGGTTGAATAGATGAGTAGGTGATGGGAAATGAGTGCCAAACAACTGTGAGGTTAGGGTATTTGAAGAAGTATTAAAATGTATGGCCAAGTCCTTTAGTATGAAGGCAGGAGTTGGGGAGGAGAGAAATTATGTGATCCAGACACTGAACTCATGGAGAAAAGGATAGTGTCCTGGAAGTCAATGGCCACCAGAATCTTGATTGGCTGGTAAGTATGGATTGAGTTAACCTCAAAAGGAGAAGTTATTGAAAAATAGAAGCCGGGATCCTTGAAGTGGCATTGGGGAAAAAGGAATATGCTAACTCACCCATCTTGACCACCAAGTCAGGGATCTAAGTGAAAGGGCAACCAGTACTAGAAGGGGTATCCAGGAAAGTCATGTCATCAGGAAGGAACCAGGATTCAATGATTTTAAGAAGATGGAAAAAGCAAGAAAGGAAAAGTTTTAAGATAAAAGCAATTGTGTTACCTATGGAATAGGCATTCCAGAGTGTCCAGTAGAAGGAATGAGCAGCTTTAGAGTGGGACATTATATGTGTATGGATGAGGGTGATTAGGTTAAAGGTGATGGGAAGAAGGAAGAGGATACTGGAGACAGAGAATTCCTTCCCTTCTCAAATTATCATGAAGGTATTTATCTCTCTGAGTAGCTAGATAGTACAGTGGATAGAGCAGTGGGCTTAGCATCAGGAAAGCTCATCTTCATGAGTTCAAATCCAGGCTCAGACACTTAGTAGCTGTGTGACACTGGACAAGTCCTTTAACTATGTTTGTCTTGACTCTTCATCTGAAAACTGAACTGAAGGAAGTGGCAAACCATTCTAGTATCTCTGCCAAGAAAATCCCAAATGGGGTCACAAAGAGTTGGATCTTATTGAAATGACAGAAAAGTTATGTCTATATTTTGTAAAATCTTTAGTAGAATATAGGTTCTCTAGAACCCAGAGAACAATTTATACAGTAACAACAATATTATAAAGACAATAAACTTTAAAAAATGCAGTAACTCTGAACAGCACAACGACTGACCACAACTCTAAAGAACTCACGATGAAATATATTATCCACCTCTAGAGACAGAACTGAAAGACAGAAAATATAAATTGAAACATATATTCTTTTCTTTCTTTTTGACATAGCTAATGTGGGAATTGGTTTTTCATGACTATAAATATTTGTAATAGGTTTTGTTTTTCTTGCCCTCTCAATGTGTGGGAGTAGAGAAGGGAAGGAGAAAAGTTGGAACTGAAAATAAAATAAAATTGAATTTAATCCCTCTTACAAACTACATGATCTTAGGCAAGCTACTTAATTTGTTGGACCTCAATTTCCTCATCTGTAAAAAGAAAGAGTTAGACTAGATGACTTCTTGGACCCCTTCTAACTCTAAATTTATGATCCTGAAATGACAGACAATAGTTTTGAGTAGCTGCTGATCTGTAAAGTACCTCATTCACTCAAATCACAGTTCATAAACTCCTCCTAATGTATTTTCTTTTTCTAGAAATTGACTGTAAATGTCTATCATTAAATTACCTATTAAAGAAAGGTTATAAACAGCTTAACATAGCATACCAGCTTTTCTTAAATGAATTACATTTTAGAATATCATGTGTGTTATGAGTGTGCATAAGGAGGTTGTTATCTGCATAGTTTTGGTTGTGAAAGAATACAAGAGGGGTGGGCTCCAGTTAAAGGACCATGAATTCACTGAGCAATAAGAATTAAACACTAACTTCTGAGCCACTTCTTCTGAGAAAACCAATGCTTTTGCCTACATCTCAATTAATTATTGATTCAAACAAAGTTAGGTTTGGTATTGCTTTGAAGTGATCTATATCACTGAAGAAATTATCTCTTTCATCTTGATGTTTATCATTCTAATTTTCCATGGGCTTCTGAGGTTGACATTTCCTTCCTATTAAGTCAGCAGTTATTTACCAAGCTACTGTATTAAGTAGCTATGGTAGTTCACAAGTGTGAATGTAAAGGTCTCTACTGAAACCTTCCTCTAATATCTCACAACTGGCAAGGGTGTAACCATACATGCCCAAAGAATAGATTATAAACTCTGAAAAGTGCTACCAAGATGGAAAAGGTTTAAATATGGACATGATGGTGGCAAGTGTAATTGCCACGTAAGGATCTTCCTTCTAAGTTCAGAGATGCTCAGCATATTTGATTGTAAGGAGACAAAATTGCAAGGCACAGATACTTATGAAATCATTGACTAAGGAATGGAAGGGTTTTGATCAATATTTGTGTCTACAGTTCCCTCACTAGTGAAATAAAGAACGATTTGAAAACAATAAAGGATAAAAAGAAACAGGGAATTTCAGCTTTGGAAGAGATCTCAAAGGTCACATTAACAAAACTTCTCATTTTATAATTTAGAAAGATGAGGCCCAGAGAAGGAAATGACTTGTCTAATATCACATAGATAGTATTTTTTAAATTATTATTTATTTTTGACATTCTTTTCTTTTTAAAGTTTGAGGTCCAAATTCTCTCCCTCTTTTCCATCCTTCTCCCACCCACTCAGAAAGCAAGCAATATATCCGTTATGCATTTAAAAGCAAACCAATCATATTTCCATATTAGCCATATTGCAAAAAAAAAAAAGCAAAAAGAAAAGTGAGAAAGCTATACTTCAGTTTGCACTCAGAGTTCATATTTTTTCATCATGAGTCCTTTGGAATTGTCTTGGATCATTGTATTGATTAGAAAAGCTAACTCTTTCACAGTTGATCATTATTACAAAAATTGCTGTTATTGAGCACAATTATCTCTCAATTCTTCTGACTTCACTTTGCATTAGTTCACGTAGGTCTAGCCATGTTTTTCTAAAACCACACCCTTCATCATTTCTTATAACACAGTAAAATTCCATCATAATCATATGCCACTTGTTCAGCCATTCCCCAACTGATGAGCATTCCCTCCATTTCCAATTCTTTGCCACCATAAGAATAGCTGCTAGAAATACTTTTGTACTTATAGGTCCTTTTCCCTTTTTTTTTGATCTCTTTGTGATATAGACTTAGTAGTGGTATTGTTGGGTCAAAGGGTATGCATAATTTCATAGCCCTTTAGGCATACTTCCAAATTGTTCTCCAAAAAGGCTGGGCCAGTTCACTAATCCAGCAACAGTTTACCAGTGTTCCTATTTCCCTTAATTTCATCCAGTATTTGTCATTTCTAATAGGTGTGATGTGGTACCTCAAAGTTGTTTTATTTTGTATTTCTCTAATCAGTAGTGATTTAGAGCATTTTTTATATGACTACAGATAGCCTTGATTTCCTCTTCTGAAAACTGCCTGTTCATATCCTTTGACTATATCTCAATTGAGGAAAGGCTCTTGTTTTTTTTTTTAATTTGACTCAGTTCTCTACATATTTAAGAAATTAGATCTTTATCAGAGAAACTTGCTATACAATACTTTGATATTACTTGATTGTCTATGGTACCTTTTAGTAAAATATAAATTCCCTGATTAAATCTTTCAATTAAGCCTCTTTTATGTTTGCTTTTTCTGATATCATGATTGCTACCCCTACCTTTTTTTAAACTTCAGCTAAAGCATAATAGATTCTGCTCCAACCCTTTATTTTTAATTCTGTATGTCTGTTTCAAGTGTACACAACATATTGTTGGATTCTGGTTTCTAACCCATTCTGCTCTCCACTTCTGTTTTATGGGCAAGTTTATCCCATTCACATCCACAGTTACAATTACTAACTGTGTATTTCCCTTCAACCCATTTCTTTCTGTTTCTTCTTCTGTTTCTTCTTCTGTGTCTTCTTTCTTCTTCTTCTTCTTCTTCTTCTTCTTCTTCTTCTTCTTCTTCTTCTTCTTCTTCTTCTTCCTCTTCTTCTTCCTCCTCCTCCTCCTCCTCCTCTTCCTCCTCTCTCTCTCTCTCTCTTTCTCTCTCTCATTTTATCCTGTCCCTCCTCAAAAGTTCACTTTGCTTCTAACAACTTCACTCTTAATCCATGTTCCCTTTTATCAGCCCCCTTCCCTTTCTCTTATTTCCTTCCCCTCCTGTTTCCCTATTGGGTAAGATAGATTTCTATATCCAATTGAGTGTGTATATATATTCTTCCCTTTTTGAACCAGTTCCAATAAGAGTGGTGTACAAGCATTGCCCAGTCTCCATTTCCCCCTCTACTATAAAAGCTCTTCCTTGCACACCTCTTTTATGCAAAAGAAATTTCCCCCTTCTACATCTATCTTCTTTCTTCTCCCAGTGCATCCCTCTTTCTCACCCCTTCATTATTTTTGGAGATCATTCCGACATAACTGACTCTAATCTATGCCCTCTGTCTAAACTCCTTTTAACTGCCCTACTAATGATAAAATTCTTAGAATTGATGCGTATTATCTTCCCATGTAGGAATGTAAACAGTTTAAACTTATTGGCAATATTTAAATGTTTATTCTCTTTCTCTTCCCTCCCTCTTCTTAGAATATCTCTCTTTGACCTTTCAGGTTACTTATTTTTTATATTATGTTTCCAACATTTTCTCTGTTCTTGTGAACTTTTTTATTTTGTTTTTATTATTTCTTGCCCATGCTAATTTTTATGGCATCCACTACAAAGATGTCAGTTTTCCATTCTGAATCTCTTTAATTTTTTGCAATCCTTTTCGCCAAAACATTTTGTTCCCTCAGAGTCTTTACCTGAACTTGTAAAGTTACTATCCTCATCAAGGTTTGCCCCCTAAGCATGAAGATATTTCTTCATATTTGGGATTTTCCTTGGGTCACTCATCTTAGTATCTAGGTTGAGAGCCTTGCGCTTAGGTCAAGCTGAACAACTGAATGTTGTGACCAGAACCTTCCTGGTCCTGGGTCAGACTAGGCTCTCCTTCAAGGGATTTCAGGGTTGCTGTGATGATGGGCTGTACCTATGGCTTTCTTTTGCCACAGGGCTCCAGAACTTTCTCCTACTACAGGATCTGCCTGGGTTTCTTCCCATTCTCCCCCTACCCCTGTTGCTAAGATCATGAAAGGAGTGCCACAATGGACCAACCTGGAGTCTACCCAAACTTGTTTATCCCAGGGGCTCCACAGGACTGTAGAGATCCCTCTATAGTTGCTGTATTAGGTAAGGGAGTCTACAGATGATTTTTCTTCTATTTCTAAGCCCCACTATAGACGTTTATGAAGCATTGGACACTCCTCTGCAACTTAGCATGTGCTATCTTCCCATTCTGCTCTATGGCTACTGCAACTGTCACTTCCAGGCACTACAAAAAGGAAGGTCATTGCACTAGACAATTGCTTAAGTTCCTTCTATCTTCAACAGCTTAAAAATATTTCTCAACATTCAAGGTCTAATTTAAGTCTTAGTTCCTCCATCAATCTTTCTCAACACCCTCCCTGCTCCTTTGAACTCCCATAAACGCAATTGTCTGTATCACTCCTTTACCATACATTACTCTGCCTCTTGGTTATTTTTTTCATGTGTACAGTTGATTACCAGTATAACAGGTAAGCCATTTGACTCTGCAATCAAGTATTATTTGGGTCCCCTATGGAAGAAAAATATGTCTCTAATTCCATCCTATGACTTCTCTACCAATGGACCATGGCAGGAATCAGAAATAATAACACATTTAGTTGGAGCAAAATAGCAAAAGTAAATAGCAAGGGGGAATAATGCATTAAGATGATGCTGTGTCCTCATTTGCAAATGAGTACAATATCCCACAGATTCACACGCCAGTTAAAAAGGATTGATCTCTACCTTGCCTCACAACTGGGGAAATCTCTTCTAATTGAGTTTTCATACCTCTGTCTGCCAGAAACTCATTGTACATCACTGCTGCTATTGGTTCCACCTTCCACAGTACTGTAGTAGAGTCCTGGAGCTTTCCTCACTGCTATTCCACTTTGTCTTCACAAGTGTCTTTTGCTGAAGCCATATCCATTTCCACTGCTTTCTACTTCTGAAGATGCTACTCAGTGGTTCTCCTCCAGGATGCTGCTGCCACCTGAATTTCCTCCCCACTTGTGTTGCTACTGTTCTTGCTTCAGGGAAGTGTCCTTCTTTTAGGGGTGACTACTCAGAGCAATATACCTTGGCATGAATTAGCCTGTTTTCAACATTAATGATAGTTAGCTCTCATCTCCATCCTAATTGGCTCAAAAAAGTGCACTTTAAGAATTCTAGAGTCTAGGAGGATTCTAGAAAGATGGCAGAGTAGGTCAGAAAATTCCAATCTCTACCAGATGTTTTTCAATAAACATGACTGAACATTGTCTCGAAGTGAACATACAGCAGCAAAAATAAAAGTTGGGGTAAAGCAGTTGTCCTAAGACAAGGTGAGAGGACCTTAGGAAAGATTCAACCTCTAAAGGTGGTGGTGGCCCCAGAAGTGCAAACACCTCCAGGTCAGCTCCTCTGAATCAACAAACAACAAGCCCTGGGAGCATCTGAGTTTCGAACTAGTTTCAGTCTCAGGAGCTTTCACATCATGGACAGTGTGAGGGTCAGACTGTGGAGCAGAGGAAAATTGAAAGACCCTCTGCTGTCTTGGGACACTGGACCCAGTTGTGCTGATCAGATATAGTCCCAGTATGTGGCTGTGGGCAAGAAGGAACAAGCACATACATAGTGAGTGAGGTAGCATAAAGGTGGAGACCCTGCTGGCTATGGGCATTTGCAGGAGAGTGGAGTCCCTGGTTTCTGTTCCAAGGCAGGGAGTAGAGCTGAAGTTTGCAGTCCTTGAAGGGAACATAGGGAACAAGAGCTTTTGTAGGACTGCATGGCTGGAGGCTATAACTGTGGCTTAGGGTTGAAGAGGAGTGCTCAAGGTTGGACCCTGACAAAGTTCGGAAAAAAAATAGTAAGAAGGACCTGAAGCCCAGGACCATTACCCACACCTAGGGACTAGAATATGGTTATAATAATAAGCTATTAAAAACAAAATAAAATCAAATAAAAATGAGTAAACAAATGAGAAAGAATCCAACCGTAGATAGCTACTATGAGGATAGAGAAGATCTAGGTTCATATTCAGAGAAAGATAGTGAAGTAAAAAACAAAAGCCACTCCTACCTCAAAAAGAAATGCCAAATGGTCACAAGCCCAAAAAGAGTTCTTGGAAGAACTTTTTAAAAATTTAAAAATCAAATAAGAGAGATTGGAGAAAATTTAGGAAAAAATAAGAGCAATCCAAGAAAATTATGAAAACAGAGTCAACCAATTGGAAAAAGAGATCCAAGAACTTAAGGTAGAAAATAATTCCTTGAAAATTAGTATTGGACAAAGGGAAACAAATGACATTAAAAGACACAAAGAAATAATAAAACAAAATCAAAAGAATGAAAAAATAGAAGAGAATGTGAAATATCTCATTAGAAAAACAATTATCTGGAGAACAGGTTGAGGAGAGATAATATATGAAGTGTTGGACTACCTGAAAGTTTCAACCAAAAGAAAAAAGAATCTTGATACAATATTACAAGAAATTATTAAGGAAAATTGCCCTGATGTTCTAGAATGAGAAGGTAAAGTAGAAACGGAAAAAAATCCACTGATCACCACCTGAAAGAGATAGCAGAAGAAAAACTTATAAGAATATCATAGTCAAGTTTCAAAGCTCACAGATTAAGGAGAGAATATTACAAGCAACAAGAGAAAAACAATTTGAATACTGTGGAGCTACAATGAGAATTACCCAAGACCTAGCAGCAGCCACACTAAAGGACTGTAGGTCTTGGAATATTATTTTCAAAGAGCAAAAGGGCTGGGGTTCAGACCAAAAATAACTTACCCAGCAAAGTTGAATATAACCCTGAAAGGAAAAAAATACTTGATGAACTAAAAGACTTTCAGGCATTTATGACAAAAAGACCAGAACTCAATGGAAAATTCAACATATAAGATCTAAGAGAAATATAAGGTAAGCATGAAAGACTGATTGTAAGAGATTCAATAAGGTCAGACAGTTTACTTTTTATATGTGAAAATGTTATCAGTATTTTTAAGACTGTCATTATAACTTAGGTAGTTTGGAAGAAAGGTTGAGCTGAGTATGATGGTGTGATTCTAAAAAACAAAATTGGGTAGGAAAAGATAAAAGTGGTAATCATCTCATACAAATGAGGTGTAAAAGGAAGAACTGATACAGAGGAAGCAGGTAGGGGTGAAGGGCTGGTAGTGCTGGAACCTTACTCTCACTGGATCTGGGGTAAAAAGGGAACAATATATACATCTAGAAGGGTATAAAGTCTTCTATATTTATAAAAACATAAGAGTGTGAGAGGATAGAACAAGGGAGGGATTCTTAGAAGGGTGGGTAGAATAAGGAATAGGAAGTTAAGGGGAGAGAATAAGGAAGGGATTCTTTAAATGGGTGTGGATGAGAGGTAGTGATTAGAATTAAACTAGATGTGTGAGGAGGGATAGGGTAAAAAGAGAGGCTGAGAAGGATAATGGTGGGGGGAAACAGGATGGAGGGAAATACAAAAATAGTAATTATGACTTTGAATGTGAATAGCATTAATTCACCCATAAAAATGGAACCAGAGAGCAGAATGGATTAAAAACCAGAATCTGACAATATATTGTTTACAAGAAACACATTTAAAAATGAGAGATACACACAGAGTTAAAATAAAGCATTGGAGTAGAATTTATTATGCTTCAGCTGATGTAAAAAATAAAAGCAGGGATAGCAATCATGATCTCCGACAAAGTTTAAAGCTAAAAAAGATTTAATTAAAGAGATAAAGAGGGAAACTACATTATGATAAAGGGTACCATGGACAATGAAGCAATATCAATACTAAACCTATATGCACCAACTACTATAGCGTCCAGATTTTTATAAGAAAAGTTAAATGAATTACGAGTGAAAATAGACAGTAGTACTATAATAGTGGGTAACTTTAATCTCCATCTCTAAGAGCTAGATAAATCTAACCAAAAACTAAATAAGAAAGAAGTCAAGGAAGTGAATAAAATTTTAGATAATCTAGATATGATAGATATCTGGAGAGAATTAAATGGGAATAGAAAGGAATACATCTTTTACTCAGTGGTACATGGTACTTTTCCAAAGATTGACCATATATTCAGGCATAAAATTTCATACTTAAAAGCAGAAAAGTACAAATATTAAATGCATCCTTCTCAGATCACAATGCAATAAAAGTCATATTTAATAGGGAACCATGGAAACACAGAATAAAAATTCTTTGAAGAGGGGTAGCTAGGTGATGGAGTGGATAGAGCACCAACCCTGGAGTCAGGAGGACCTAAGTTCAAATCCAGCCCCAGACACATAATACTTACCAGCTGTGTGACTCTGGGCAAGTCATTTAATCCCAATTGCCTCACACACACACACACACACACACACACACACACACACACACACAAACTAATTGGAGACTAAACAATCTAATATTAAAGAATGAGCGGATTAAAAAACAAATCGTAGAAACAATCAATAATTTCATTAAAGAAAATGACAATAATGAGACAATGTATCAAAATCTATGGGATATAGCAAAAGCTAAAAATAGAAGAAAATTTATATCTCTAAATGCTTACATAAGTCAAATAGAGAAAGAGCAGACCAATAGAGTGAGTCTGCCACTTAAAAATTTAAAAAAGAACAAATTAAAAATCCCCAATTAAACACTAAATTAAAAATCCTGAGAAATAAAGGCAAGATTAATAAAATTGAGTGTAAAAAAATTGAATTAATAAATAAATAAACCAAGCTATGAGTTGGTTTTATGAAAAAACCCAATAAAATAGATAAGCCATTGGTTAATATGATTTTTAAAAAGAGAGAAGAAAACAAAATCACAAGTATTAAAAATGAAAAAGGTTAATATACCACTAGTGAAGATGAAATCAAAGCTATTATGAATTATTTTGCCCAATAATATGCCAATAAATTTAACAATATAAGTGAAATTGAAGGATAATTACAAAAATATAAACTACCTAGATTAGCAGCAGAGGAACTAGAATATCTAAATAGTCTTATTTTAGAAAAATTAATTGGACAGGCTATATTTTCAATATAATATTAAATAATATTAGTGACAGTGGACATCCTTATTTCACACCTGATCTTACTGGGAAGACTTCTAGCTTATCCCCATTTCAAATAATTCAATAAATTGAGCAGCTTCCTAAGAGTAAAGCACCAAGACCAGATGGACTTACGAGTGAATTCCATCAAATACTTAAAAACCGACTGATTTCAATACTAAATAAATTATTTGGAATAATAGGGAAAGAAGGGATCCTACCAAACTCCTTTTATGAAACAAATATGATCTTAATACCTAAACCAGGAAGAGTAAAAACAGAGAAAGAAAAGTTTAGACCAATTTTGTTAATGAATGTGGATGTAAAAATCCTAAATAGGATTCTATCTAGGCTGTTACAACAATATATTACAAAACATGTACATTGTAACCAAGGGGAGTTTACATCAAGAATGCAGAGACGGCTTAAAATAAGGCAAACTATTAACATGATTGATTATATCAATAATAAAAGTAACGAAAATCATATGATTATATCAACAGATGCAGAAAAAGCTTTTTGATTAAGTACAACACTTGTTTCTATTAAAAAACCTGAAAGTATAGGTATAAATGGATTTTTCCTTAAAAATAATAAGAATTGTTTACCTAAAACCATCAACAAGTATTATTTGAAATGGGGATATGCTAGAAGCCTTCCCAGTAAGATCAGGTATGAAACAAGGATGCCTACTGTCACCAACAATTATTCAATATTATTTTGGAAATCCTAGCAATAAGAGAAGAAAATTAAATAGAAGGAATCAGAATGGGGAATGAGGTAATAAAAGTATCTCTTTTTTGCAGAAGATATGATGATACACTTGGAAAATCCTAAAGACTGAACTAAAAAGTTAGTTGAAACAATTAATAATTTTTAACAAAGTAAAAAGATGTAAATTAGTAAACCCACATAAATCATCAGTATTCCTACATATCACCAACAAAACCATGAAAAAAGAGATAGTAAGAGATAATCCATTTAAAATAACTATAGACAATATAAAATACCTTCTCTCTTTTGTTTGTTTCTTCTTTCTCATGTTTTTTTTTGTTCTAATTCTTCTTTATAACATGACTAATGTGGAAATATGTTTATTACATGTATAGCTCATATCAGATTGCATGCCATCTCAGGGAGGGAAGAGCAGAGGAAGGGGGAGAAAAGTTAGAACTCAAAATCTTATAGAAGTGAATGTTGAAAACTAAAAACAAATAAAGAAATAAAATTTTTTTAAAAAGAAAAAAAGAGCACCTTTGAGTGGCCAGGTCATTTTGACTATTATACTTTAGATATGTGTGTGTGTGTGTGTGTGTGTGTGTGTGTGTATTTAAATATATATTATAATAACCAAATTAACAACAAAGGACCTATGAAAGAAGATGCTATCTCATTCAGAGAAAGAATTGATAAATAGAAGTATATATAGTGTAGATATACATACACATGTGTGTGTATATATATATATATATACACATTTATACATACATACATATATGCATATATATATACATACACATTTATACATACATACATATATGCATATATATACATATTTATGTCTAATGATATAGCCTTCTCTAGAACAGGGTTTGTGGGAAGGAGGGGGGAAAAAAGAAAGTTGCATGATAATTTTATTACATACTTAAAAAGAAAAGCAAGTTGTACATAATAGATTTGTAGTTTCATGTGCAATCCTGTTTTTTTCCCTATTTTACTTTGTTATGGAAATGCTTACTTTATTTCTTAAATTCAGAAGAAAAACAAAAATAAAAAAATAAAAACATTTTAAAAGAATTCTAGAGCCACCTTTCTCAACAGCAGATTCGCCATTCCTTACTTTTTGCCAAGTTAGAGCAACTACATGCCAGTCATCTCTTTACTCTCTCAGGTCACAGATAAGATGCATCCAATCAGCACCTCTTGTTGAGCTTTTTTGATGCTGAGCATAACTGCATACACTCTGTTTCATTTGTCCTTTCAGTTTCCATCATGTCTATTTGTGGCTGACTTGTCTAAACAAACTGTTTATAAGCTTTGAGAAACTTCCAAAAGGCACTGGAAACATTGTAAGACAGGGTAAGAAGGTGATAGCCTCTGGTCATATTCCTGACATAACAGAAAAGTCTTGGTTCCCTTTATATCATCATATATATTCCCAACTTTAAAATAAATCTTACTCAGATAAAATGATATGTAAAACTACTTTTTAAGCCTTAAAGTTCTGTATAAAGTCTTATAATTTATTATTAGCATTATTATCATTTTTATCACCTATGAATGACCACCTAAGAACAACCAGAAGCCCCACCAACTACCTTTCCTTTCTTGCAACTACCACTTGGATTTTTTCTTTTTTTTCCTATGCAGCTTGCTGCTTACCTTTCTCAGTTCCTCACTTTTTTTCACCTTGCATCTAAGCAAATACAAATCTTTTGCTTTGTCTGAGATCGTGATTGTTGCTCCTGTCTTTTTTACTTTGGCTGAAGCACAATATATTCTGCTCTAGCCATTTACCTTTACTCTTCATGTGTGTGTCTACTTCAGTTGTTTCTTGTAAACATATTGTAGGATTCTGAGTTGGTTCATCCCATTCACATTCATAGTTATAATTACTAACTCTGTATTTCCCTCCATCCTATTTTTTCTCTATTTATACTTTCCTCTCTCTCTCTCTCTCCTTTCACCCTGTCCCTCCTCACCAGTGTTCTGCTTCTTACCATCCCTTCCCTCAATCTTTCCTCCCTTCTATCAGTCCCCCACCTTTTCTTTTCCCCTTCCCTCCTAATTCCCTATAATGTAAGATAAGTATCTATACCCAACTGAATGTGTATGTTATTCCCTCTTTGAGTCAAATCTGATGAGAATAGATTCAAACAATGCTCACCCTCTCCATTCTTTCCTTCTACTGTAATATGTCTTTTGTGCCTCTTCATGTGATATAATTTACCCCCGTTCTGCCTTCCCCTCCCTTATTCTCCCAGAACATTCCTTTATTTCACCCCTTAATTTTTTTATATCATCACATCAAAGTCAACTTATGCTACACCATCTATCTTTGTAAATACTCTTTCTAACTACCCTAACAGAGATACAATTCTTAAGAGTTACAAATATCATTTTCCCTTGTAGAGATGTGAACAGTTTAACCTTGTTTAATAACATGGGGGTTTTTTTTCTTTCCTGTTTACCTTTTAATGTTTCTCTTGAATCTTATATTTGAAAATTGAATTTTATGTTCAGCTCTGGTCTTTTCATCAGAAAATCTTTGAAGTCCGCCATTTCATTGAATATCCATCCCCCTCAAATTTCAACTTTGAAATTTGAAAATTCAATTTTGCTGGGTAGTTGATTCTTGGTAATAATCCAAGCTCCTTTGCCTTCTAGAATATCATAGCCTAAGCCCTGAAGTCCTTTAATAGATAGGCTGCTAAGCCCTCTGTGATCCTGACAGTGGTTCTTTGATATTTGAATTGTTTCTTTCTGACTGCTTACAGTATTTTCTCCTTGACCTGAGAGTTCTGCAATTTAGCTATAGTATTCCTTAAAGTTTTCATTTTAGGATCTCTTTAGGAGGTGATCGGTGGATCCTTTCAATTACTATTTTACCCCCGGGTTCTAGGATATCAGGGCAGTTTTCCTTGATAATTTCTTGAAAAATATTGTACGGGCTCTTTTTTCTATCATGGCTTTAGGGTAGTCCATTAATTCTTGAATTACCTGTCCTGGATCTATTTTCCAAGTCAGTTGTTTTTCCAGTGAGATATTTTACATTTTCTTCTATTTTTTCATTCTTTTGATTTTGTTTGAGTCATTAACTTCCACTTGTTCAATTCTAATTTTTAAGAAATTATTTTCTTCAGTTAGCTTTTATACCTCTTTTTCCACTTGGCCAATTCTATTTTTTAAGGAGTTGTTTTCTTCAGTGGATTTTTTTACCTCCCTTTTCATTTGGCCAATTCTACTTTTTAGAGAGTTGTTTTCTTTTTCCAAGCTATTGACTTTTTCATAATTCTCTTGCATCGCTCTCATTTCTTTTCCCAATTTTTCTTCCACCTCTTTTATTTGATTTTTTAAATCCTTTTTGAGTTTTTCCAAGAGGGCTTTTGGGGCTTGATGCCTATTCATACTCCTCTTTGAGGCTGTATATGCAGGCATTTTGACATTGTTGTCTTCTTCTGAGTTTGTGTTTTGATCTTCCCTGTTGCCATAGTAGCTTTCTATGGTGAGAGCTCTTTTTGTTTTTTGCTCATTTTCCAGTCTGTTTTGTGACTTTTAAAGCTGAGCTCTGCTTTTGTGGCACAGGGAGCACTGTCCTAAGCTTCTTGCTCTGGAGACCGGGGGCCTGGTCACTGGCATTCTGGGCCAGGGCCTCTGGGCTTGACAGTTTGCCTTCTGTACTGGGGCTGAAGGCCTCACAGCTGGCCTGTTGTGCCATGGGCCTGCTGAGCCTGGACTGTGGGGCCCTGTTTGACTTTCATTTGAAAAACTTCTTGCCTCATAGGCCTCTTGTATCCTTTTGCATCGTGGCCGCCAATATTCTCACCATCCTGGTGGCTCTTGTCTCTAGACACTTTCATTCATCAATATCCTTCCTACACTACATTAAGATAAAACTTCTACATTGGGGATGTTTAGTCTAGAAAGCTCAAAGATCGCTGTAAATGGCAATTGACCAAACCTGAAAAGGGTTGTGTTCAGGACTGTTCTGTTTTATAATAAGCCAAAGGCAGGGAAAAAACCCTGGTTTAAAACCACAGATCGTGTGAAGGGAAGCAGATAGGTCATTCTCTTAGGCCCAAAGGGAGTTCCCAGAGATCTCACCAAGGATTTATATTAGTTGGGAAGCCTTGGCTGCAAAGAAATCTTTATCCCTCAAGCTCTTACAACCCAGTCTTCATCTATCTTTCCCATTCAACTACCCCAGGTCCTCAGTAGAGATCTTTCCTTTGGTCATGGAAGTCACTACCAGTGGCCACACAATTGTGCCTTGGACCTAGAGAAGTGCTCGCTCCAACTAAACAAGAAGTGGGAGAAGTGGGCATGGAGTTGGACCCAAAGGAGCTGTGTTCCTGGCCCCCTGAATTGGAACTTTGAATGTATTTTTCCATAGAAACATTGTTATAACTGGGGATTAGATTTTAAAGTGGTATTAGTACAATGAGAACAATTAGTTCAATTTTATTAGGAATTGAACAGACTTCTGTGTCATCAGCTTGGGAACCTTTCTTTTTGTCAATCAAAAAACATTTTATCAACCTATTGTGTGTAGAGCTCTGTAGTAACCTCTGGGGAAAACACAAAGTTTAACTAAGACATGGTTCCTGAACTCATGGTGCTTACAACCTAGTAAAAGGATAAGACACAGATGTATATAACTTTGATACATATTTCGTTTTGGGATCTCTTTCAGGAGGTGATTGGTGGATCCTTTCAATAAGACTTGATGAAATTAGCATAATATCACCTGCAAACAATATTTGGAGAACTTCCAAGGCTTCTCACTCTAGATCTTATATTACCATTAGCACTGTGACTATTACAAAAGTTCTTCAGCACATGTAGCTATTGCTTAGGTTTCATTTCTATAGTGTGTCATGTTACTTTTTTTAAAAAAGGGAAGAAAAATAAGGGTTCTGCCTCTCATTGGCTCTTTCATTGCCTCCTGTCAGAGGACTGGGACCTGAAAAGAACATGACCAAATACCACCTCTGGTTCTTGCTCTTCTGCCTGCTCACAGGTAAGCTTTAGCTGTTATCAATCCCCTCTCTGGCTTCTACATGTGATAAGCTGCCATACAGGGGCAGACGTTGAGCCCCATACAATCTCTAGTGGTTTAGAGCTGGGCTGGCAGCTTCCTTTTAGAATGTGCTTTTTAACTGAAATACTTACCACTATGGTTTTCCTTCCTCCTGAAATATTAAGGGACTGAGCTGGCCACCAATGTGAGGCATGAGGAAAAAATGCACAGTCTTGTGCCTTTTCCTACTTTGAAAGGGTCTTTTTTTTAATTATTCACTTGCATTCAAAACTATCTTCATCTCTCGGCAGCTGGTGGTGCAGCTGGAAAAGCTGGGCTTGGCAGAAAGACCTGAGTTCAACCTCAGACACTGGCTAGCTGTCTGACCCTGGCCATGTCATTTATCTGCTTCAGTTCCCTTAGCTTTTAAATGGAGATAATAATAGCACCTACATATGGTTGTTGTAAGGATCAAATAAGATAATGTTTATAAAAAGCCCTTAACACAGTTCCTGGCACTATATAAATGCATATTCCCTTCTCTCTTTCGGCCTCAAGTTACTCATTCGTAAAATGAGTCAATGAGGTTCTAGTATCCCTTTCAGCTTTAACATTCTGTGGTTTTAGAATTCTAGGAGATATCCCTTGGCTAGGGCTCTGATCCTTAACAACAATCCTGAAAAGTATGCAGAACATGTGTTATTATCCCCATTTCATAGATTGATTAACTAACAAGCATTTGTTAAGATACTTTTGTGGAAAGCACTATGCAAACACTGACACATTTATGTCCTACAACCTCTCAGTGTTTTCAAGAAAATAGCCAGAATTATCAGCCACATAGATGTGTTAAGGACTGTATTTCTTTTGTTCCAGCGGTGAATGGGGCCATCACAGATCTTGGAGGAAGTTATGTTTACAAACCTGGAATCTCTTTCTCCTCCTCTCACTTTTGCTACCATCCCCTTGTTGTTTACTTCTCTTTCTTTGGATCTCTGCTCAGCACCCAATATACTGGGTTTTCATTCTGGCAAAATGTAGACTGAGTTGGTCCTTTAAGGATGTGAGGAGGCCATTTGTCTTTTTTGCCAATTGAAGTCCAACAGGCCAAGCCTGGGAGGGAATTAAGTCAGGGATTATACCTAGGCTCCTACTGCCTATGGAGAATACTCAGTCTGTCAATTAGTTAATAAGCATTTATTAATGCTTACTGAGTTCCTGACCTAGTGAGTGGTTTGTTTTGGTGATTATAGAGACAGAAGGGAGTACATTTTTATATCCTTTTAACTTTAGAAGTTATATTATTTTAATTTATTAAGGTCTTTGCATTTTTCACTCCTGAAACTGAATCATTATACAGCCCTAGCTTTGGCATGGCCCAGAGTAACAGTGGTCTGTTTGCCTGACCACTGTTGAGCCCAATTGTTCAAGATCTCCTGATGCACAAAAGCTGTGTATATATTGCAGTAAAGGGATAATCGGGTTCTAACTCAATTAAATTCCTTTCAATAAATATAAATTAAGTAGCTACTGTGTATAAGGTTCTGTGCTAAGTGCTGAAGATATAGTCAGTCAACAAACATTTATTATGTGTAGGCACTTAATAGTAGGTTGTGCACCAGGAGCTGAACAAAAGACAAAAATAAAATCATTCCTAATCTCAAAGAATTTGCATTCTATTGGAACTTGAAAAGGAGTGTTCCAACCACTCTTAGCGGAGTTGTGAACTGGTACAGCCTTTCTGGAGAACGATTTGGAACTATGCTCAAGGGGCGATAAAACTGTGCATATCCCTTGACCCAGCAATACCACTACTAGGTCTGTATCCCAAAGAAATCAAAGAAAAAAGAAAAGGACCTATATGTACAAAAATATTTGTAGCAGCTCCCTTTGTGGTGGTAATGACTGAACAAGTTGTGTTATATGTGATTATGATGGAATATTATTGTCCTGTAAGAAATGACAAGATGGTTTCAGAAAAACCTGGAAAGACGTCTAGGAATTGATACAGAGTGAAGTGAGTAGAACCAGGAAATCATTGCACATAGTTACAGCAATATTGTAACAATGATGAACTGTGAAAAGACTTGGCTACTCTAATCAATGCAATGATCCAAGACAATTCTAAAGGACTAACAATGAAATATACTATCCGCCTCCAGAGAGAGAACTCATGAACTCTGAATGCAAATTGAAGTATATTTTTTCACTTTATTTTTTTTCTTGCCTTATTTATTTTGCAACACAGCTAATATGGAAATATTCTGCATGATTGCATAATTGATATCATATTGTTTGCCTTCTCAATGGGTGTGGAAGGGAAAAGAGAAAAAAGGAGAGAATTCAGAACTCACAAAAAAAAATGTTAATGAATGTTATAAATAAATAAATAAATAATACATTTTAAATAAAAGAAAAGGAGTGTTCCTGAAAAGCAGGTAGATAATAGGCTGAAGTACCTCAGGCCCTTAAGATTTCAGTCTAGGATAGCAGGCACAGAACAGGAGAGGAGCATGTATGACTACATGCATTTCAAGAGCTGGTTTTCCCACTCAGATCAATGTAGTGAGCGGACAGTGTCCAAATCCCTTGTTGCTGTTCCCTGTACCCTTCTGCACAGTCCTGGGAAATATAATGCAACCTGGATTGGGGAGCTGAGCAAAGGAAGGGAAATCTTGAAACACTTGGCTCTTGATTAAGCTGCAGTACTCCTGGCAAAGAAGGCTACAGTGAGATAATAGCAATATCTTCAGAAAAGAAGCAGAGGGAAAAATGAAAGGTTCACTTAATTTAGAGTCAGAGGATTTCAATCCAGGCTGTGCTATTGACTAGAAGCTCCATGACCTTGGACAGTTCATATCCCATGTTTTGATCACACTTTTCTCATCTGTAAAAAAGAGAAGAGAGAGAGAGAGAGAGAGAGAGAGGAGAGAGAGAGAGAGAGAGCTGTAAAAGGTGATTTTTTTAGGTCCCTTACTGTTCTCATCCTCTAGATCCTATGTTAGCTAGACACTAGCTATAATGACTTGCAGTCTCACAGAGCCATAATTTCACTCTCAATGTTCTGGGTACTGAAGGATGCTTAAGGGAGCCAGAATGTGGCCCTGTGTGAACAACAAATAGCCTTGACTCATGGTATTTCTTAGTACTGAAATTCTGTACTAAGTGGCTCCCCAAAATAATCACAGCTCACATGCATCAGGTTCCTTATAGTTTATAAACAACCAGGGGAAAAGTAGGCAATGCAAGAATTATTATCCCTATTTTGCAAATGAGGAAACTGAGGTGAAATTACTTGACCAAAGCCACTCAGCCAGTAAGTGGAAGAACAGGAATCCAAGCTTTCTGACTACAATACCATGCTCTTTCTTTTACACTAAATTGACATTTGGAATACATGAAAATATTATTGTTATTTAATCTTCATTTTCAAAGAGGACCGATGACAACATGGGTTGGTGTCTTCACTTGTCTGTGAATTGGATTGAAGTGAGGCAGAGTTTGCTCAAAGTCATCAGCCTCCCTCTCTCTTGGAGTCATAGAAGTCTAGTGGCAAAAAAAAACCAAACCTCAGGATGATTGGATAAGGCACAGGTTGGTAGATGACCTTGGCATCTTCAATATCTGACCAAGCTCTAAGCACTCCACTACATTGACTTCAGTCACCTTCATGATCATTGTGATAAATTGTTCTCATCCACCCATTACACCAGGGGAAGTCTTCACATGCTTGGGGTAAACATGACCCTAACTCACTGACTTTTGAGGTCTCTCAGTTACCCTCAATCTGGTTTAGCTCAGACTGGCTATATAGGGAGTTCAGGGAAGACTAGCATGTCTGGTGTGAGGGCTTGCTGAGTCCTTTTCAGGGCTGCTCATCTACCTTTGGTGTCCACCTTTCACCCAGTTCTCATCTGTGGCTCCAAGAAGCTACATGTTGCATGCACAGTGGCCACATCTTGGTTTTATATACATATATATATATATGTATGTATGTATATATGTATGTATGTGTATATATATGTATATGTATACCTGTATATGTATATGTATGCATATGTATATATGTATGTGTATACATATATATGTATATGTAACTCGGAGAGGGAGAAAATTTTCAGGCTGTGTACTTCTTGTATGTCAGGTCATATTTCATATACAAGACCTCAGAGAGGGGCAGCTAGGAGGCACAGTGGATAGAGCACTGGCTCTGAAGTCAGGAATACCTGAGTTCAAATCCAGCCTCAGACCAAACACTTGACACTTACTAGCTGTGTGACCCTAGGCAAGTCACTTAACCCCAATTGCCAAAAAAACAAAAGACCTCAGAGGTCAGCTAATCTAGTTCTTATTTTACAAACAAGGAAACTTCAGAGTTTCTTGACTTTAACCTCTGAGAAAGATATTAATATATAAACTACAGTTGTCTTCTGTTGATCTATTAGCTCATTAGTTGAGAAAATCAAGTATCCTATGAAATATTTCTTGTTGCCTCTGAACATACTATGAAGCCTATTCTGCAAGCTCCTTCATTCACCTCTCTAATGAGAAAGAACCAATGAGTTAGCCTTGCATTTAGTCAACACTTCTCTTTGTCAAACACTTTAGACTTAAATTATTTAAGAAACTACTTACAGGAAAAGGGAAAAAACTCAAAAAACATGAATGAGCCCCAACCTGTAACAGGATGGAAAGAAACTACACATATACCCCATCCGTATTATGAGTTCTGAGGCCTGACCACACTCACTTTAGATCAGTTACCTCCAGCTACCCATTTTACTCACTATTACTATATATTTAATTTTATTCTTCTAAGCTTTGCAGTGATTTAGGGGGCTATTTAGACAATTAATTTCTCATTCATGAACTTACTTCTTTCTTACTGTGTAAGTAATTAGAAAGAGATCCCACATCAATTCATTAAATTTTAATTATTTAATGAAACACATAGCTTATTTACTCTTATTTAGCTCTGTCTATAAATAATTATTAAAATCACTATATAGATAATTTAATACACTGAATTAGTAACAAAGATAAAGACATAATAATTCACAATATTTTGGTTACGACCAACATCACAGCCCAAGTCACCTCAAAGCTTCAGTAGCTGACTCCACTTGTTTGAAAATTCAGTCTCAAATCATTCAACTCACTTCAGAAAACAATGAAAGTCTATTAAAAATACTATTCCTATTTCTCCCCAGAATTAAACCTCTCTCTTTGTCTTCATTTCAGTAATTGTAGGAAACATTTTTTGAGATTCTCTAAAGTTCTTCATAAGATTGTCTTTATAACAATACATTTCAAATAATTCCAGCAAGGAAAAATTTTTCCTCACCACCTTCTTGTGTCTTCTCCACAGATTTTCACAAACTCTTATGGATCACAGACAAAGTATTCCCCTCTCCCTCACTTCATAGAGAGAGGCATTGCACATTCATCCATGTTCTCAGCGGACTCATTCTGTCTTCATAGACTCCACAGACTCTTCACAGATCCTTAAGAATCACAGATAAAACATATCATTTTTCTGACTCCAAAGGAAAAGGCATTGAACATTAGCCTATTTTCTCAAATTACTTTTCATAAATTCCCATGGCTAACAGATAAAATATGCCCATTGCCCTGATTCCATAGCCAATTTCTGAAATGAACTTCAATTTTCCAGTCTTAATACTTTTCACCATTCTATATGAATCTTACCATCCACCTGTTGCTCTTAAAGCTATAATAACAGTATTTGGAGTCTGTGAGAGATGCTTTTGAAAGAGGTTTTCACTGAGCACATCACTTGGGATGCAATTCAGTTGCTCTTGTGGGATATCTACTTGTCACTGACCAACATTTAAACATTAAGAGTGGCAATTTGTTCAATAATATTTACCTGACTGGATGAGGAAATATAACTAGCTGGATCCTAGAACTGTTTTCTAGGATTTGGTCCTAGTTGAATGACTGACCCCAAGAAGTAGTGATTAAATGAATTGATGTCAACATGAAGGAAAGTTTCTAGTGCAGTGTCCCAATTGTCTACCTCAGGCCCTGTGCTAACCAATATTTTTTCAGTGACTTGCCTGAACCCATAAGTAGCACACTTATCAAACTTGTGGATTGTACAAATATGACAGGGACAATGGACGGCAGAATCCATATTCAAAACGTCAGAGTAGACTAGGATGATGGGCCAACTGAAAGAAGGTGAAATTTAGTAGGAATAAATGCAGTACCTTATATTTGGGTTCACAAAATCAACTGTGCGAATTACACTTCAGTGTAAATGAAATTTCAGGAAAGTATGGTTTAAAATAGCAGAGAGGGGAAAGAACATGACAAAGTGTGAGAATGTAAGACCTCTGGGTTTAGGTTGAAAGAAAAGACTCCTCCAAAGGAGAAAAGACATAGAAAAGAGGAGAGTGGAGGTGCAAAGAGAAAAATATTGCCCCTATAATCAACTCCAGTGGCATAATCATCCTTCCTCTTTCTACAAATGAGTCTTGACTGGAAATAATCAGTTTCTAAAAGCATTTCTTTTATAAAACTTTGTTCCCCCTTCCCCAAAAATACTTCATACAAGGACTTTGGCAAAATTCTATTTGAACACAGATGACAAAATTGAAGTAGAGAGATCTCCTCCTATGTCTCAGAATCCAGATGGCTCACAATCTGTGAAACAGGGATATAGCTGAAATTCACTTTATACAATAGAGGGGCATGTAAATCTAATTGTATAATTGTATTTTGGGTTCTGTGATTTCATTAGTGTAGGCAAAGAAGAAATGCCCTTTCCAAATGCAGATCTACTGTTCTACACAGTATAGTCTTAGAGAGTTGCTTGGGGGCACTGAGAAGTTAAGTGACAGGTTCAGTGACACAGACAGTACATGTCAGAGTTGAACCCAACTTACCCTAATTCCGAGGCCATCTCTGCATCCACTGCACAACTTTGTTTATCTTGGGAGAACAAAACTAGAGGGTCCATTATTTAAAGAATATTATTATGAATTCTTCTGTAAGGTGAATAATAAACCCTAATGTGTTAATGAGGTATCATGAATAGAGGGTTGGACTTGGAATCAGATAGACCCCAGTTCAACTCCTTCCTCCAAGGGGCAGTTAGGCGGCACAGTGGATAGAGCACTGGTCCTGGAGGCAGGAGAACCTGAGTTCAAATCCAGCCTTACACACTTATTAGTTGTGTAACCCTGGGCAAATCACTTTACCCAGATTGCCTCTTCCCACTAAAACAAAAAAAATCCTGCTGTGACTTTCATTAACTGTGTGTCCACAGGCAAGTTGCCTTAACACTCTAGGTTTCAGGAAACTCTCTAAGAATCTCACCTATTATAAGCTAAAGATGGCTTATGTATGAGTTAGTGGAGGGATTTCTCAAACCAAAGAATACAGATTCTTGATATATTAAAACAGATTTCCATGTAGAACATACTCATTACCCATCAAAATAATGTAAATCTCCTACTCTGAAGTAATGCTTGGGGGAAGAGGACAGAAGAAGTTTCCATAAAAATTTGTCCTCAAGGAATTGAATAAGGTAGGCCTAAAGAGAATCTTGGAATCCTTGAAGGAGCCGTACAGCAATTATAATACAAACCATACTCAATAGGAAACTTGTAACTTCTCTAGCAACTTGTCATTCAACATTCACTTGAAGATCTCCAACGATGGGGAACTCATTTGAGGGGATGAATGCTCAGGTCATTGACAGATATTCCTGTTGTGCAAGTACAAAAGTAAGAGCAGAAAATTTGATCTGCTTGAATCAGCACTTTATCCTTGCAGAATACACTTTCTATGTTATGCATAAGTGAACTTATTTTTTATTATTAAATGTCCTTCCAGTCTCATTCCATTTGAATCCTGAACCTGAATCACCTAATTTAGGTCTCACCTATATAAGGCATTCTATTACATTTCTGGAATGGAATCTCAAATCATAAAACTATGAAGCTTAGGGAATGTCGGGGGCCTAAGGGTTGAACTTGGCTCTTATTTCCATCTGCCGCCAGTTCCACCAGGAACTTCTAGAGAGAACCCAGCCCCACTGATGGTGATAGGGACTCTGAGACAGTCAGTCATTCTATCCTTGGAGATCCTAGCTGGAATGACTATTGAGAAAACTGCCTAGACTTCCATATACCTGTTGCTGTTGTGCGTGTCAAATATAAAAGTTGGAAATGGAATCAGGAAGACCTGGATTCAAGACTCACCTCTGATCCTTGCTACCTGTAGGACACTGGACAAGCTACTTAACCTCTGAGATTTCTCTATTCTCTCATAGATGGCCTGTATCTGAATTGGTGGAAGGAATTCCCACATCAACAAATGTGCAGATCCTTGATTACACAATATATTTATGTGGTGCACTGATATAATGGAAATTTTCATGGAGAAAATCAACAGTATCCTCTTGCACCCAGAAATTTCTAGAGGAAGGGGGACTAGAGGAGGCTAAGAAGAATGATAAGATGTCAGAGTTCATATAAGAAAATCTACATCCAAACAAATTCCCAGTACACGTTCCCTACAGAATAGTTATCACATCTCTATTTTAAGGACTGGAATTATTGAGGACTTATTAACTTTCCATGCTCCCCATTTACTCTTTTTGAGGCAATTAGGGTTTAGTGACTTGCCCAGGATCACACATCTAGTAAGTATCAAGTGTCTGGTCTGAGGTTGGGTTAGAAATCAGGTCCTCCTGACTTCAGAGCCAGTGTTCTATCCTCTGTGGCACCTAGCTGCACCCTCCCTCACCTACTTTTATAATGGCATCTATAGGACTTATCTCAAATCATGGGTTTAAGGAAATGCTATGGGATAGGGATCAAGTTTAATAGCTATTACAGTTTCTCTTTTGCTTCTACAGAGCCAAGAGCTTCCAGAGAGAATTATGCCCCAGTAATGGTGACAGGGATTCTGGAAGAGTCAGCTATTCTACCTGCAGAAATACCAAGTGGACATAAACTTGAGAACATTAACTGGGCCTCTCGTACACCTGTTGCTCTTGTGCAACCAGAAGGACAATCTTTCAAGGTCATTACAACCCATCAAAATTATAGGGGACGACTGAATGTCCCACCCAACACGTATAACTTGAAGATTAGCCCCCTGAAGATGGAGGATGCTGGATTCTACAGAGCTGACATAAATCTTCAGAATTCTGCAACTTCTACCATCACCATCACCAAGAACTATACCCTGCATGTCTACAGTAAGACTATAGTAGTGGACTCTTAGAATATTTGGGCTGAGAGACCAAAGAGGTCCTCTAGTCCAAACCTTCTTTTTTCATCCAAGGAAACTGAGGCCCAGAGAAGTGAGGTGATTTGCCTAAGGTCACATGCATAGTACCAAAACTAGAAAAGAAATGGGATTTCCTGATTTGGTTCTGTCTTGTCCCACTGGGTTGTTTTCCAAGTTATTCTTCAAAGGAATGCTAAAGTTTTCAATCAAGTATTCCCTGGACCATTCAGTAGCTATTAGTAAAAGACCTCAGCACTATACTAGAAAGTCTGAGGGGAAAAGTAGGCTAGAAAGGACATGGGTCTTGTCTTCCAACGTGGTCCATATTTTGCCTTTGCATCTCTCACTATGGGCTCTTTCCCATTTGCCTACAAAAAAATGTTCAGATCTCTCTAATCTTAAAAAAAAAACCTTTTCTTAACCCTTATCGTTTATCCAGCTACCATCCCTTCAGTCTCCTACCATCCACTGCTAAACTCCTGAAAATGCCATCTATATCCAATGGCTCTTCTTCCATACTACTTACCTTCTCAACCCTTTATGAAATAGTCCAAGCTCCAATGACTCTATGGAAACTGTCTTCTCTAAAGTTTTCAAGGATCTTATAAATACCAAATTCCATGGGGGTTTTTTCAGTCTTCTTCCTCCATGAAATCTCTGCAACATATCCTGCTGTTGATCATTTCTATGATCCTAAAATTTCCTCTTACTAGGTACCTTCTCTTCCCTTCATTTAAAAAAAAAAACTTTTTTAGTTTTCTTAGTTTTCCTCTTACTTCTCTAAATGCTCCTTTTCTGTCCCCTTCAGTAACTCTTCTTGTTATTCTTCACCTTTTAATATGAGTATTCTTCACAGTTCTAATCTTGGTCCTCTTCTGCTCTTATACTTTTCCCACTTGGCAATCTCATTCATTACCACTTTGATGAAAATGACTCCAAAGTCTTCATCTGCTTGCCTTGCATATAAGCTGCTTCAGCAAGAATGATTCTCAAAATCGACTTATAGAGAGCTCAAAATTGGACAAATTAGTGAAGTTTATAAAGAAGATGGTTTCATTATAGACTCATTGTTATGCCTTGTATTGTTCCATCCTATAGGACGACTGGCACCACCAAAAATTACTTGGAATACTGTAGCCTCTGAGAACAATATCTGTAATATCACTCTGATGTGCTTCATGGAGGAGGGAAGAGAAGCTGTGAAGTACCAGTGGACTCCTCTGGGAGAACAAGCTGTTGAATCCAATGGGAAATCTAGGCTTTTCATCTTCCAAAGACCTGAGGATGCTCCCATAAATTACACCTGCACAGCCATGAACCCTGTCAGCAACAATTCTCAATCCAAACTTGTTCAATATCTTTGTGCAGGTAATCATCTGTCCCATCTTCCCAAAAGCCTCAGGAAATACCCTGAACAGCTGTAGGAAATGGGCCCCAGAAGGTCTGGTCTTTACATGGGCAGTTTCAAGATAGAACCCAATGAGGATAGAAATCAAATCCAGGCAAGGTCACAAGCACTTTTTAGTTCAATTTTATTCAACAAATTTGTTAAGGGATACTAATGACTGTGCTGTGTTACATGCTGAAAAAAAGAAGGCCCAGTCCCTGATCTTCATGAAACATACATTCTAGTAGGGGTTATACTAATACATATAACTATGATAATATTATATTACAAGTACATTAAAGAGGTATAAAGAAAAGTGCTCCCTAAAATCTGAATGGGAAGGTTATTTTTTTATAGTTGGGTTGGGGAAGACTTCATGGAGGAGACAGAATTTGAACTAGACTTTAAAGAATGCAAATTAGAGATGAATTTATTACAGAACTGATTTTATTACAGTGCTTTAAGGCTTGCAATATATTTGCGTATGTTGTCACATTTGATCTCCACAATACTAGCAGTTGAAGACTTGGGAAATTAAGGCTAATAGACTTGCTCAAATCACGTAATGAGTAATTAATGAAAAAGAGCATATTTTAAGTGTTTACAATACACAAGGCACTGCGCTAAGCACATACATAGAAAAAGAAAAGTTGTTCCTGGCTTCAAGAAGTTTACTTTCTTTGTGGGAGATAAAACACATGTAAATAAGAAAATATAGAATATAAAAAGGTAAGTATAAGGTAATGGTAGGGAGGAAGCTCTAACAACTGTGAGGATCAGGGATTATGAAAGGACTCTCATAGGCAATAGAACCCAATATGAGCCTTCAAGGAAACTAGGAAATCCAAGATGGGGAGATAAAGAGGGAAAGCATCCTAGGTATAGAGGACAGCTTGTACAAAGGCACAGAGTTGGGAATCTCAAGTTTAAGCAATAGCGATTAAGTTGATTTGGGGATGAAATGTAGAGTATATGAGAGGCAGTGATATAAGGTAAGTCTGGAAAGGTAAACTGGAGTCAAATCATGAAGGACTTTAAATGCCAGATTATGGATTTTGCATTTAATTCTACTTGACTAAGAGCCACTGGAGGGGGTGAGAGTGGTGTGACATGGTCACACTTTGTTAACTGTGTTTAGGACTGATTGGAGAGGAGAGAAATTGGAAGGAGGGAGACGATTTTAAAAGCTCTTACAAAAGTCCAGGTAAGAGGTGATAAGATCCTGAAAGGGGATGGTGTGCAGGTAATCTCTGTGTGGGTAAATCATCTGTACTTGCCTTGCTAAAACCTCAGCAGCTATAACAAGGAGGCTTAAGGGGGTCTGGTCTTCAAAGTAATAGAGTCCATCTAAAGTACAATAGGAAGAGAACCCATATCCAACAGAGCTTACAGATATCTTTCAGTTCAATTTAATTCAATGAAATCTTCATTAAGACCTATGCTCAGATGAGCATGGTGCTATATACAAAGAGCTAAGACAAACATCCTGCCCTTAAGAACCTTACAATGTACTAAAGGGATAAGAAACCAGCACAACTATAATTAATAATATTATATGTAAAAGTGCAAAACAAAGCACCATATAAAGTTCAAGGGAGGTTGTTATATACATGTGAATAGTGGAAGGAATTTCACAGAGGAATTGACATTTGAAGTGGATTTTGAGGGATGGCTAAAATTTCAACTGTTGGATACAATAACTGACATTTGTATAGTGCTTTAAAATTTGCAAAGTGTTTTACAGACATTCTTTCATTTGAATCTCACACCAACCCTATGAGGTAGGTAATGTGGGTATTATTATAATCTCCTTCTCACAGAGGAGGAAAGAAAGACTCAGAGATTTCCCCAGAATCACATAGCTAGTAAACAATTGATCAGTCATCAAATATTTGTGAAGCATCTACTATGTGCAAGACTCTGAGATAGGCAAGGAGGACAGAAAAGCAAAATGAAATAATCTCTGCCTTTGGGGAGTTTACATCCTACCATTAACATCCCAAAGGACATTAAAGATGAGTAAATAGAAGTAAATACAACATAGTTTTGAGTAGAAGTACAGACTACTGGGGAGATCTAGAAAGGACTCTTGTAGGAGATGGCACCTAAGTTGATCCTTGAGAAGAGCTAAGGAGTCCAAGAGGCAAAGGGGAGACCTGAATGCATTCTATGGTCAAGGACAACCTTTGCAAAGGCATTGAGGCAGAAGTTAGGGCTTCACTACCAGAGTACAAGTACAACTACAATTTGACTAGAGCATAGTATGTGAAGGGAAGTAATGTAAAATAAACCTGGATAGGCAGGATGAAGCCAAAAGGTGACAGGTTTAAATGACATTCTAAGAATATTGTATGTTATTCCAGAAACATTAGGCAAGGTTTCAGTGGGAGAATTACATAGTCAATTTGGTAGCTCTGTGTGAACTGGTCAGAGGACAGAATGGAAGCAGGGAGATCAATCAGGAGCTTATAGCAGTGGTCCAGGTGAAAAGTCATGAGGGCTAGTACTGGTATAGTGCCTATTTGAGTGGAGAGAAGAGCAAGAATTAGAAAGATGTTGTGGAGATATAATATCCAAGACTTAGATACTAATCTTATATGGGTGAAGAGGGAGAGGGGAAAATTCAGAATAACTCCAAGGTTTTCAATATGAGTGACTAGAACATTCCTAATGCTCTCAATAGACATAGGGAACTTTGTGAGAGGATTAGGTTTAGGGGAAGGAAAATAAATTTTTGAACTTGTTGACTTTAAGTTTTAAGTTACCCAAGTGAAGATGTGAAATAGGCAACTGGGGACATAGGAGAGAGATGGCAGCTGGATAAATGGTTTGGAGAGCCATTTGTATAAAGATGATAATTGAACCAGTAGAAGTTCTTGAGATCACCAAGCAGAGAGTATATACAGAGAAGAGAAGATAGCTCAGGACAGGATACTCATGTCTAATAAGTAGGCAGTAGTTATATAGTGATTATTTGAGGAAGTTTTCTTTTTTAAAATTTTTATTTGGTATTTTATTTTTTCCTCAGTTACATTTAAAAACAATTTTAACATTCATTTTTAAAACTTCAAGTTTCAAATTCTCTCCCTTCCTCCCTCTCCAGCCCCTTCCCCCACATTGAGAAGGCAAGCAATTCAATATGGGTTATAGATGTATAGTCACAAAAAACACTTCCATAATCATCATGTTGTGAAAGACTAATTATATTTCCTTCCATCCTAACCTGCCCCCCATTTATTCTAATCTCTCATTTCACCCTGTCCCTCCTCAAAAGTGTTTGCTTCTGATTACTCCCTCCCCCAATCTGCCCTCCCTTCTATCATCCCCCACTTTATCTTCTCCCCTTCCCCCCTACTCTCTTGTAGGGTAAGACAGATTTCCATACCTAATTGAGTGTCTATGTTGTTCCCTCTTTAAGCCAGTTCTGATGAGAGTAAGGCTCATTCATTCCCTCTTGCTTCCCTCCTCTTCCCCTCCATTGTAAAAGCTTTTTCTTGCCTCTTTTATGTGAGATAACTTACCCCATTCTACCTCTCCCTTTCTCTTTCTCCAAGTACATTCCTCTCTCACCCCTTAATTTTATTTTTAGATATCACCCTTTCATATTCAATTCATACCTGTGCCCTCTGTCCATACATACTCCTTCTAACTACCCTAAAAATAAGAAAAGTCTTATGAGTTGCAAATACCCTCTTTCTAGGTAGGAATGCAGACAGTTTAACTTTAATAAGTCCCTTATGATTTTTCTTTTCTGTTTACCTTTACAGGCTTCTCTTGAGTCTTGTATTTGAAAGTCAAATTTTCTATTTAGCTCTGGTCTTTTCTCAAGAATGCATGAAATTCGTCTATCTCATTGAATATCCATTTTTTCTCTTCATGGATTATACTCAGTTTTGTTGGGTAGGTGATTGTTGGTTTTAATCCTAGCTCCTTTGACCTCCAGAATACTATATTCCAAGCCCTCAGATCCTTTAATACAGAAGCTTCTAAATCTTGTGTTTTCCTGATTGTGGTTCCACAATACTTGAATTGTTTCTCTCTGGCTGCTTGCAATATTTTCTCCTTGACCTGGGAACTCTGGAATTTTGCTATAATATTCCTGGGAGTTTTCATTATGGGTAGCTGGTAAGGAAGTGATTGGTGGATTCTTTCAATTTCTGTTTTTCCCTCTGGTTCTAGAATATCTGGGCAGTTTTCCTTGATAATTTCTTGAAAGATGATGTCTAGGCTCTTTTTTAGATTATGGATTTCAGGTAGTTCAATAATTTTTAAATCATCTCTCCTGGATCCATCTTGTGGGTCAGTTTTTTTTTTCCCAAAGATGTATTTAACATTGTCTTCCAATTTTTCATTCTTTTGGTTTTGTTTTTTGAATTTCTTGATTTATCATTAGCTTCCATTTCCTCCATTCTAATTTTTAAGGAATTCTTTTCTTTAGTAAGCTTTTTTACTTCCTTTTCCATTTGGCCAATTTTGCTTTTTAAGGCATTCTTCTCCTCATTGGCTTCTTGGACCTTTTTTTTGCCATTTGGCCTCTATTTTTTAAGGTGCTATTTTCTACAGTATTTTTTGTGTCTCTTTTACCAAGCTGTTGACTCATTTTTCATGATTTTCTTGCATCACTCTCATTTTTCTTCCCATTTTTTCCTCTACTTCTACTTGATTTTCAAAATCCTTTTTGAGCTCTTCCATGACCTCAGACCAATTCATATTTTTCTTGGAGGCTTTGGATGTAGGAACTTTGACTTTGTTGTCTTCTTCTGAGTCTATGTTTTGATCTTCCTTGTCACCAAAGTAAGTTTCTATAGTCAGAAGATTTTTCTGTTGTTTGCTCATTTTCCCAGCCAATTACTTGACTTTTTAACTCTTTCTTAAGGTAAGGTTCTGCTTCCAGTGTGCAGGGTGAACTCTTCCAAGCTTCAGAGGTTGTATGCAGCTGTTTTCAGAGATACTTCAAGGGATCTGTAAGTTTTCAGTTATTCCAAGGTGGTATGATCTAAGGAGGGGTGTTTGCTCCTCTCCTGACCTGTGCTCTGGTCTGTGAGTGACCACAGTCTTTTCTGCCCTGGAACTGTGAGGAGGGTCTCCTCTCCACTGCTGCCACAAGCTCTGCTATGCTAGCTCTCCACCTTGCCCGAGGACTGTGACCCAGATCCAAGAATGGGCAAAGCAACAGAATCCTGCTTCAGTGCTAGCAAAGAGACACCTGTAATCTCCTTCTGACCAGTTGTTCAATCTCCTCACTATCTGGGCTGAGAACTCCAGAAGCACTGCCACTGCTGATTCAGTCACTCCCAAGGGCTGTTCTTTGTTTGCTAGGACCAGGGCTGTGCTGGGACCAGGGCTGTTCTGGGGCCAGGGCTGGACTGTGCTCACTTCTCACCCAGGTATGACAGTCCTTTCCTACTGACCTTCTAAGTTGTCTTCAGCATTTGTGATCTGAGAAGTCTGGAAACTGCCACTGCTGCCAGTGATTTAGTCCCCTGAGACCTGTTCCAGGTTTGCTGGGGCCCAGTCTGTGCTGGTATGGCCTGCGCTGGACTATGCTCCTCTCTCAGCTTGGTGCAACAGACCTTTCCTGTCAATCTTCCAGGTTGTCTTAGGCTGAAAATTTGTTTCACTCTGTCTTTTTGTGGGTTCTACTTCTCTGGAATTTATTTAGAGTCATTTTTTAAAGATATTTGGAAAGGTTTGGGGGAAAGCTCAGGCAAGTCCTTGCCTTTACTCTGCCATCTTGGCTCCACCCCTGTTATACAGTGATTTAAAGTTTACAAAGCATTTCACATGTTAACTTATTTGATACTCAGAACTCTGTGAAGAAGATGCTATTATTATAGTATCCATTTTAGAGATGAGAAAATTGAAACAGAGGGGTGTAATGACTTGCCTAAAGTCACATAGCTAGCATATTTCTGAGGCAGGACTCAAACTGAGGTCTTTCTGACTCCAAATCCCATGCTTTATCCACTGTGCTACCTAGTTGCTGGGTGAGGGGGAAAGGTGGTGGTGGCAAAAAGGAGCAATGGGGTTAAGCATGGATGGTGACCATGTAAAGGCTACTGAGAAGAACCAATAAAATTTAGGAAAAGATCCAGAAAGAAGTGTCCCCAAAACCAATATCTAAGTCACAGGAGTAGGGAACCTGTGACCTTGAGGTCACATGTGGCCCTGTAGGTCTTCAGATGGGGCCCTTCAACTAAATCCAAACTCCACAGAACAAATCCCCTTAATAAAAGGATTTGCTCTGTAAAACTCAGACTCAGTCAAAAGGCCTCACATAAAGAGCTGGAAGGCCACATGTGGCCTTGAGGGTACAGGCTCCTCTCCTCTGTGACCCAGAACCTCAGGCCTGCAACCTAAGAGTCATCAGGGACTCCTCATTCTCTTTCACCTCTTCATGTCTAATTGTTTCCAAGGCCTATTGATTTCTTGAATATCTTGACTACATCCTCTTCTTTCCTCTGACACTGCTACCACTCATCACTTCTTCCTGGATTTTTGCAATAGCCTGCTGGGGGTCTGTCTGCTTCAAGTCTTTCCCCACTCCAATCCATCTTCCATTTGCCACTAAAGTGATTTTCTTAAAATGTAGGTCTGACCATGTCATGCCCCTCCCCCACTCCTAATTAAGAAATTCCAGTGGCTTCCCATTGCCTCCAGGATAAAATATAAAATGCTCTGCCTGTCATTCAAAGGCCTTCACATCCTAGCCTCCTCCTACCTTTCCAGTCTTCTTATTCCTTTCCCCCCACGTATTTAAGAAAATGCATTACCATTTACTTTACCAACATTCTCCAAGGACCATGGGGCCTTTCTACTTGCCTACAGGTGAAATTTCACATACATTTTGTCCTCCTCCTAGAACATGAAGTTAATGACAGGAAGAATTGCCTTGCTTTTCTATTTGTATTCACAAAGTTTAGCATGGTGCTTTACACATAGTAAACACTCAAAAAACACTATTTTTCCTTCTTTCCTACATTCTCCCCATAACTTTCAATCTCTTCCCCCCTCTGATCCACGCTCTTCATGGCTGACAAAATGATATTCCTAAAAAATGGGCCTGTCACTTCCCTGCTTAATAAGGTCCAGTGATTCCTTATTGCCTCTAGGCTCCAAATACAAACTCTTCTGTTTGGCATTTAAAACCCCTCACAATATGATTCCAGCCTATCTTTCTAACTTTATTATGTATTAACCTCTTTCATGAACACTATATTTAAGCCAAACTGTTCCTCTTGCTTTTCTTCTGGCAAGACACTCTGTCTCTGATCTATACCTTTGTATAATCGGTCCTTTGCCTGGAATGCCCTCCCCCCCTTGTCTGTACCTCTTAGAATCCCTTTTCTCTTTCTATGCTTAACAGAAATGTGATCTCATACATGAAGTCTTTCCTAATTCCTCCAGCTAATAGTAGTCCATAAATTATTCTCTATTTGTCTTCTAGATATTCTAAAATGTGCATATACTGTTTCTTCAGATAGGGTATAAGCTCCTTGAAAACAGAGGCTATTTCATTTTTATCTACATTACCCTACCACAAGGTGCAGTGCCTGGCACAGAGTAGGTGCTTAATAAATGCTTGTTGATTGATTGATTGATCAATTGGGTCAAGAATATGAAAGGAGAGGAGTGAAGTCAAAGAAGAGGTAGTGTACTGGAAAGGGGCAGAGCAATTGGGGGCCACAAGGAGGATGAAGAATAGGTTGAAGAATGAGGCAGAAGAAGAGATGGAAAGATAAGACTCTATGGTCTAAGAGAGGAATAACAAAGTCCTTGAATCATGGAAGTCAAATATTTATGGGCAGTAGGGAGATAAGTGGTATAATCATTCCTGTATGACTGAGGGAGAGGCAGTGTGCTCTGCTGGGAGTCAATTGTTAAATTTTCAATATGAGCCTCAGAAATCAGCATTAGCAAAAAATGAGGGCATACTCTATTGTTTTGTTGATTGTCTGGAGGTATCAGACATGCAGAGTGAAGGTAGGAACCAGATTAGATAATGAAATAGTGGTAATTTTTGGTTTTCTAAGTTAATATGCTGCCTGCCTGGATCCTTATGCATTTTCTGAATGAGTTTGACACCACTGATCTAGATAAAGGAACAAGTTAATTATATACATTAAATTTAAAAGTACATTGTAGGTGCATTTTTTTCAGGGAGCCAGTTGTTAATTGTCTACCAGAACGCCCTTGAGTAAAGATCTAGATTAAGAAAGTGAAGATTAAAAAATTGAAAGACCAGGATGCTTGAGTGGAAATAAAAACGGATTTTGAAGCTCCCAAGTATAGGGACACTGATTAGGGTGGAGACAGTGCTAAACTCCTTGATAAAAAAGGGGGAATTAAATGGTAGCCAGTAGATAGAGCCAGAATCTGGCCAAGAAATATATCACCTGGGCAGTTAGATCGTACAGTGGATAGAGAGCTGGTCTCAGAGTCAAGAAGACTCATCTTCCTGAGTTCAGATCTGGTCTCAAACACTTACTAGTTCTGTGACCCCAGGAAAGTCACTTAACCCTGTTTCTCTCAGTTCCTCATTTGTAAAATGAGCTGGAGAAGGAAATGGCAAACTGTTCCACTATCTTTGCCAAGAAAACCCAAATGGGTTCATGAAGAATTAGACACAACTGAACAACAAAAATGACCTATGTACAAGCTATGTTCTGAGATTTCCCAAGTACATTCTAAGTTGAAGCATAATTACAGAAAGACAGCAAGTGATTTTTAGAGGAGCCCCAGAAGTGAAACCAGTTCATCTGAGCTAAGAACATATGGTACTACAACATTGATTATATTATGCATTTGTTTTGTAGACAAATTTTTCACTTACTCTTCTGTATACATATTTATTAAGCATGATGTTAGCTCCTTGAGGGCAGGGGCTGTTCTGTTTTGGTTTTGGTTTTGGTTTTTTTTTTGCTTTGTATACATAGTAACTAACTCAATGCCAGGAGGTAGTATAACCATGGTTCAAATTAATGGAAGAACAGAAGGTACACTCTTACATGACAGGATGGCCAATAGCATAGTCTTCTAGAGGGACACCAAGAATATTGGAATGTGTGAGGAAGAGACTATGAAAGATAGTTTGTTAACAATAGACTGAAGCTTTCAGAGAGTAGAGTGGAAGGAAAGAACAGAAGGAGCTGGGACTTGGGAAGGACAAAATCAAGGTGGATGGAGATGAAGGAGCAGGTAATGGTAGCAAAGGAAGGGCATTTTAACCTGTTGGGCCTTTGGCTATATACCCTCAGGTATTTTGAAGGAGGAGAGAGTTCTATTGTCATAGGAAAGTACAGTGTCAAACCTTTCCAAATAAGTAGCAATACAGGCTTAGGTGTTCATTTGTTTTGGTCAAGGTAGCAGGGAGGGAAGGTCCCAATGACTCCGTGGGAAGCAGCCTGATATTGCCTAGGTAAGGATGGAGACAGAATTTGGACCCATATGTACCATGCTGGCTTTCAAGAAATGGGGAGAGGAAATTCTAGGAATGGATATCAAAGAGAAATGGGAAAGACAGTACAGAGTTAGGAGGAGATGAAAGGAAAACAAAGTTCAACAGTGTGAACAAAATCACAAAAGTGAATGAGTTTTATTCATCAGGCAATGGGGAGCCAAAGAAGATTTTTGAGCAAAGGAGTTATACAATTAAATCTTTGCATAAAGATTCTGAGTCTATCATCCAGACTTCCAGGAGAATAAAACCACAATCTCTCTTAAAGGCCATACTCCCAATATGTTTGGAAATGATTTTTCTTGGACGCAGAGGGGAGGTCTGGCTCTGGGAGGAAGCCAGGATTCGGCTGAGTATGCTCACCTTCTGAGTCTGTCCAGTGAGGAATCTGATCAAAACAAAATCATACTTGACCAGGAAGTCTCCTCACCACTCTTTGCCACTCCCCCTTTCAGGTGCTTTAGTCACTTTTGATCCTCGCTGGTATACTCTTCTGTCTGTCTTGGAAATGGTGATCGTCATCATTCTGACTGGCATGGGATTTTACCTGTGGCACAAGAAAAAACAAGGTAGGATTTTCTTGGAGGCAACACAAAGAAACACACCTTCTTCTCCAGGTTTGAATTCTGATTTCCTTGAGGTCTTAATATAGAGGAGAGAGAGGGAGAGGAGTCTTAAGGACATCTCCTCACCCATTTCCCCATCCCTTTCATTCCCTAACATTTATATATTATGATATGCATTATGATATGCAAAATTACATTTTATAATTTCCAGAGACCTTTTACATGCGTTATCATAAAGCTGAAAGGACCTTACTAATCACCAAGTCAAAGAATCTGAATCTCTGAGTTGGAAGGGACTGCAGAAGAGGGAGCCAACCTATACCTGAATTTAAAATGCCAGTTATAACTTACCTACCCTGTGGTCATCCAGCCTCTGCTTGAAGACTTCCAGAGAGATAGAGCCCATGATTTCTAGAGGCAGATCATTTCACTTTTGAATTCTTATTATTAGCAAGTTTTTCTTTTTCTTACAAGGAGATTAAATCTGCTTCTGTGCAATTTCTACCCATTCATTGCTATCAGTTCTGCCCTCTAGAGCCAGAGTAGATCTAATCCCTCTTATGCATGAAAGCCCTTAAAATAATTTAGGACAGCTGCCATATTCCTCCAAAGATTTCTATTTTCTGGGCTAAACAATCTCCATTCTTTCAATCAGTATTCATATGACATGATCTTGAAACCCTTCATCATCCTGATTTCCCTCTATGCCCACCCCAACCCCAGACATTCTTTAGCCAATTAATCTACTTCCTAAAAATGAGATGCCCAGACTGAACACAGAAATACAGATTTGGCCTGATTAAGGCAGGGTATAAATATATCATTTATATAACATTCTATATAACATAGATGTATATGTACACATATACATCTAAATGTAATACAGATACTATATATGTTGATACAATATATACATGTATATATGAGTGTTAACATGTATATATACATTGGACAGGGTACACATACATACAAATACACATATATTGACATAGCTGTACTGTATGTCAGACTATGCCAAGATTTCTTCTACTGTATCACAAATTCTATGAAGTGAAATAGTCACTTCTCCCCAAAGTTCCCATAATTTCTGTTTCAGTAATAAATTCCTCCTTGTTAATGAGAACCAGGTGCAAAATAGAAGTTCCTCATTATTTGTCCCCTTCCCCTTTTGAAGGATGAAATGATCATTAAGGTAAGCCAAAAGATTATTAACTGCTATGCTTTGGGAAGAAAAAAAGAGATCTAGGAGGCATCTAATAATTCATGTTCTTGCTTCCATACCAAATCTGAGGTGTTCCTAAAATTATCCATCTCCTCTTTCTATCCAGGTCATCTGTAGGATACTTCAATTGCTATACTGATTTTGCTTCTACCTACAGTAATCTTTACCAAATGTTCTATTTCCCATTCTAGTTTCTAAATTTCTTCACATGATTAAATCTTTGCTAAAAGCACTGCTACTCTGTCCTTCCTATCACCACATTATCTAGTCTGTTCTTTTTTAAAAAAATAAGTTGCACCATTTTCTGGTCTTGGTCCCATTCCACCAATATGAGCATTAGCAATGTAATAGATATATACAGAGAGGATTGGAACCAAGACCTCCTTCCCCAGCCTTCACAGACCTCAGGATGGAATTCATTGGAAATCATGTGCGGGAAGCACATGGGCCAACAACCACGTGGAATGGAAACATCTTGGGATGCTAGGCAAAATAAGTGAGGCACCAAGCAGCACTGCAAAGAGCTAAACTGAGAAATACAGGCTCAGTCTCGAGAAAGCTGTCCACAGATGGGCCAGGGCTCCCCTGAAAATCATGGATCAGTGAGCTGTTACCAAATTCTTGATCCCCACATAGATCCATAAAAAGCTGAATAGAGACCACAGCAGATAAACCCCAGAGGGATGGAGATGAGAAATAAAGCAGAACTTTAAAATTCCTGTGAATTTCATATGCTATCAGACTAGTTTATTGTGTTGGTAATTTTTGTGGACCTTCGATTTTGTCTTAAGGAATGTATCTTTGGAGTGGGAGAGGAAAGAAAAGACATATTGGGAAGTGGAGGAAATATGAAAACAAAATACAGTAATTTTATAAAAACTAGTACTATCCTAATATGGAATGAGCTACCTCAGGACGTAGTGAATCTTCCTCAACAGAGGTCTACAAGAAAAGGCTGGACAAACACTTTTCAAGTCAGTTGTGGTGGGGATTTTAATTCAGGGTTGGATGAGTCAGCCTCTGAGATTCCTTCTAAGACTGAGATTCCATGATTTTGTGAGACACACAATACTAATGCACAAAGCAGAGATTTCGTTAATTGGTGTTGTTAATTTTAAGAACGCTAAGTCAAACCTTGAGGGGAGAGAAAGAGAAGTGTTCCTTACTATCTAAATCAATCTTTTCTGAGTTGAATCTCCTTTTAGTCTGTTGCTTTCTGGGGAGCTGAAGGACTTTTGAGAGAAAGGAGGCAGATTTCCAGTGCCCAAGAGAAGCTGAAGATAGGAACCAAACAATTCAAAGATATCAGACAGAAAATTCTCCAAGATTGAATTTAGTCTATAGTGTCAGAGACTAGGACCTATTACACAAGTTATACCCATTAGGTTAAACTTGCAGTATATGCTAATAGTATATGTAGTCTCACATCCATTAAAACAGCTGCCCAGCCTCTCTCGGCACCTGTCAGATGTGGAAAAAAGTGACAAAAAACCATTTTCTAAAAGAAGACAGGCCTCAGGGCAGAGGAGTTCCTGAAAACCTGAGCATCCTCTTCAGGAAGAATAAGGAGCCTCAGGGACAGCACTAGTCCCAACACAAGCAGGGCAAAATCTCTTCTGTGGATCTTCAAATCTCAACTTGAGAGGGATGGGGCTAGACTGTCAAGCTGAATTAGGCATCAACAGTGACAGTGTGGGGAAAGAAGTATGGGATAGTGAAAAGAGCACTGGACAAAGAAAACAAACATTTATTAAGCATTTACTATATGCCAAGCACTGTGATAAGCCTTTTACCAATCTCATTTAATCTTCACAACTCTGGAATGTAGATTCAATTATTGTTTCCATTTACAGTAGAGGAAACTGAAGCAGACACTGGTTAAGGGACTTGTCCAGGGTCACGCTGGTATCTAAGGTAGATATCTGTGGACAGATTTGAACTCAAGTATTCTGATGCCAAGTTCAACAGCCACTGTACCACCTACCTGCTTCTGGACAAAAACTAGGAGTCTAGAGACCTGCCACTAATTAGCTGTATGACTTTGGCAAATTATTCCCCCTTTTGGAGCCATAACTTTCTGATCAGTAATGTAGAAGGGCACTGTACTAAATTATTTCTGAAGTTGTTACCAGGCTCTTACATTCCCTGATTATATGAACTTGATGTATTCCAGAAGTTGTCTCACCATGAGGAGCAAGGAGCGGTCCTTCTTTTCAGGGGACTTGGATCAGGAAGATGTGAGATTCTGAGCATGGATCAGCTCCATGATATCCTAGAATGAGAACTGGGCTAAAAATTAATGAACTTACATTCTAATTCTGGTCTTGTGAAAAGAACGTTGGATACAAAATTACTACTATGGGATTAGCATCTATGATCTCTATTGTCCCACCCCAGATGCTATTGAAAAAAAGAAGAAAATAGAAACCCGAAAGTGAGTTTTAAAAATGAATAAAAGCCTCAAGACCTTAAAATGGAGATGGAAGCACTATGTGTTCACAGACTTCAAATTACCCTTTGGTACATCTGTTTCATTCATTGTTACTGCCCTGGTGAATGCAGAAGTGGAGTGATGGTGGGGAGACTATCTGATTTTAGCAAAGTAAATCCTTTTTGTTGTAAATAAGGTTCATTTTAGTTAATTTTCTGGTCTGCAAATATCTCATTGTGTTCCAATCTCAAACCTGAATTATTGGATTGTGCCACAAGGCCTGGGCCAGAATATTTCACATTGACCAACAGGTTTGCATCTCAATAATCTTCTTGTTCTCAAAGTTGAATTGGGGGAAAGTTAACAGTGAAAAGCAGGATCCTTGGGTCATGAGATGATCATATACAGAACTATGGTATTCTTTGGCCTTTTATATTTTAGCTTCACATAAGGAGCCATCTCAAGAGACCAGAAAGGCCCCATCACTATTCCTGTAGGGATAGATAAATAAGCATTTAAAGGATTTGACAAGGGTAAAACAACAGTGAATATGTAGCATTTATATAACACTATAAGGTTTTTTTAAATCACTTTACAAAATCTAGTATTCTTTACTTGGTTCTTACAGACAATTTTAGAAAAGCTGAATCATAAGGAAACAAAATAAATTGTCTTTTCCATGTGCAACAAAGATCAATATGAAAACACTTAGGCATTTAAGTACTGTACCTTGAAGGTAGAGGGACAGATAATGGACTTAGTAACAATTCAAGTGAAAAGTGTAATGCTGTTGGGGTTGAGGATCAATAGATTCCATGTGGAAAACATGGCCTCTGACACAGAGGTCTGTCTGGAGAATGTATTATCTCTCACTGATATTAGGGCTGTAGAGAAATGAAGTGACAGCCAGAATGAGGATGAAAAATAGGAAACAACACTAGCAGTAAGAAAGCCTTGGTCTTATCCTATTACTAACCCTCAGAATGAGATTTCTTTCAAAAAAGGGCCAGAACCTAGATGGTCATCACCAACGAACTTCTGAAGTAGCAATAGTTTAAATAGAAAACTAATGAGTTGTTAGAACAATAGTTAATGGTGATCTACGCTAATGGGGGCAACTCAGAACTTCTATCTGCAGCCTTCCACCAACTTGGGGAACTCACAGAAGATTCACCTTCATGAAGGTAAATGAGTTTGAGGTTCTGGCTGGGGATTGTTTGTCTCTTTTTTGGTTGCTAGGATGGGGAATCCTGACGACCTGGCCACATAAAATGAATTCATAACATTACATCTTATTTAAAACCAGAAAAAGGCTTAGACACCATTAAGTCTGTCTCTACTCATTTTGCAGGTGAGGAAATTGAGCAACAGAGAGGATAATTGACTTACCCAGAGTAGACAGCTAATAAATATAAGAGGTAGAACTTTAATCCAGGTCTTGACTCCAAGTTGAGTGCCTTAATCATGCAACTACATCACATCTAATTGCTCCTAGAGTCTGTTCCCCAATAGGGGCCAGTGAAGGAATGGAAGAAATATATTAAGTAGGATAGTTTGGTGAATTTGATTTATGCTACCTTAGTGTCCTTTGACTCCCTATGACCAACCTTTTTCAGGATCTCACTTTTTGTTCAGAACCCCACTTATGTGGTGACAGGCTTTCATTTTGGTCCTCACCTGCCACTGCCACATAGGGCTGGGAAGACATTTGATAATCTGAGCAGGAGATTGAGACAACCTCAATGTGTGTCTAGGAAAATATTAAGTATTGTGAACAGGTTATGACTTTACTTGAAGCTGAGACTTCCAGTCCCAACTCCAGTGCTTTGGACTCCCTAAAAACAAGACTAAGTAAGAAGTCTGTTTTTAAGGATATCACAAAAGATTATTCAAACCATAAATTGAAAATATAAAGAAACTACAAATGTAACACCTCCAGAATGACAGAGCCCTAAATGTTAAAGAATTTCTATATTAAAAAATATATATTGCCAACATAGAGGAAGAAAGAGACCAAGACCAACAAGAATCTCACAAGTTTTAGTAGCAACTACCATAAACAAAAGGAAATATTGGAATATGAAATAACAAAAGGCAAAACAAAAAAATAACTTACCCAATAAAACTGAGTATACTCCTACAGGGCTGGTGGTGGATAGGCTTTTTATAGAAGAGATGAGTTTAAAGAATTCCTTGGATATCTGAGAAATAACCAAAGCTGGGTAAAATCTTTGAAATGCTAGCACAAGAAACAAAAGACACCTAGAAAGACAAGTATATTTGAGCTTCTTCAAGGGAGAAATGATTACCAAGTACTTATAAGAAGGGGAAAAGTTCTCTCCTTACAATCCCACTTTCTTCAAGCATCAAAGAGGAGAAAAGAGATAAACTCAGAACTTAGGTATGGTTTTGTGTTGTAGTTTTAAGAGAGCAAATAAAGGAGAAGAAAGGGGAATATATTGTAGAACAAATGAGAAAAAAGGGAGAAACTATTTCTAATAATGGAGGCACATCAGGAAAATGTATACAGATATGGGAGTAGGAGAAACATCACATGAATCTGACTCCCATCTGAACCTTACAAAGGAAGGTTGACATGTAAGTACATTAAAAGAGGAGGGAGGGAGAGAGAGAAGGAGAGAGACAGAGAAAGTGAGGGGAGGAGGGTTTAGAGTATAAATACAGTAAAGTAAAAAGGGAAATATGCAGGGACAGGCAAAGGAAGGAACAGGGAGACCTTTCTATGACCTTCTGTATGATAATCATTTTCATTTTTTTTAGAGATTGTTGTGTTCCATGCCTTAGAGCAGCTTGACACCAGTAGGATATTAGTATTAGAAAGATGAGCCTTTGTTCCTGGAGAAAATTGGGGATATTAAAAGAACTTTGTAATTTTTTGAAGACACTCCAGCCTTCTTTCCTCCTCTTGTTTAATTCTAAGCCCATCTCATTGTCCATTTGTACTGATTGTCCTAAATATACATATACATATATGTAGGTATGTATGTATATTGATGGATAAGCACTATTATCCACCCAAATATACACAATAATTTGGACAACATTCATTCCTTAGCCATTTGCTTTCCCTTGAGTGGATGGTTAACCCAAACTCTTTTGAGTGCTTACAGATCGCTTCCAAGAGGCTCTTCAGTGATCCAAGTATTGAAGCAACAAGCACAATTTCATCAGCAAACAAGAGTGTCTGGGAGACCTCATTATTCATGGTAATAGTAATCCTAACAACAACAATAACAATAATTAACATTTATATAGTGCTTTAAGTTTTGCAAACACATTGTATATGTTATTTCATTTCATCCCCACAACAAATCTGTAAGGTGAACATTAATATTATCCCCATTTTACTCAATAAGAAACTGAGGCTGAGAGGGCCTAAGTTGACTTACCCAGGGTTACACAGCTAGTAAGTATCTATGGTAGAACTCAAGCTCTGACTCCAAGTCCAATTTTCTATCCTTATACTTCATAATAGGCATATTTCCCATTAGTCATGATGTAAAGAAGAATTAGAACTGATGAGAGGAGCCATGAAAATGAAGCAGTAAAATAAAACAACAAAAGAAAAGGAGAGCAAATAGTATGCTTCCATATGCATTCAGACTCCATAGTTCTTTCTCTGGATATGATTGCATTTTCCATCAGGAGTCTTTTGGAGTTGTCTTAGATCCTGGCATTACTGAGAAGAGCCAAGTCTGTCAAAGTCAGTCATCACACATTGTGGCTATTACTGTGTATAATGTTCTCCTGATTCTGCTCATTTCACTCAGCATCAGTTCATAAAGGTCTTTTCAGGTTTTTGCCTGCTCAACAATAACAACAACAAAAAAAAATTGTTAAGAGCACTCAGACTTACTTTGCTTAATTGGCTCTTTCCAAGTTTTCTTTAAAGTGATTTTATCTTCTATTGCTGCTCTCTGATTTATTGGGTGATGCTACTCATAATCTTCCATTATATTTCTTGTTAAGATTTTACAAAGAAATTTATAATTTGAACTATTATTGCATTAGGCTTCAATTTCTATCAAGTTGACATAGGTCAAGTATTTGGCATCTAGCATAGTGCTTAGCACGTAGTAGATGCTTAATAAATGTTTATTGATTGTTTAATTGTTGACCAGGGAGCTTTTTAGGGTATTTTGGCCTTCTTGTTATGACAATTTAGATTGGTTAAGCCTCCTTCGTGTTACTTCATATAACTTTTTACTGATTTCATGAGGTATATTTCGTATATTTTATATACCTATTTACATTTCTCATTAATTAAATTGTATGATATTGGACATCATTAATAATGGTGAACTTGAGGGATTTAGAAAAATGCAAAGTTACGAAAACAAAGGATATAGAGTCAGAAGAATAGCATATACAATTATTATTACTAAATAAAAAGAATACTTCTATGTAACCTTTGACACATCACTTCACTCCTGTGAGCCTCTGTTCCTCATCTACAAAATGATGATGTCAGACTATATAGTCTCTAAAGTCCTTTCCAGCTCTAAACCAATGGCATTCCATTCAGGAGAAATTAGACATTGTCTATGGCTCCAAGGAACAGAACTAATATCGATAAGTGGATGTTATAAGTAGTCAGCATTCAGATCAATTTTTAAAAAAAGGACACTTTTGCCACTCTGTGCAAAAAAATGAACAAGTTGCCTTAATAGGTAGCGTGTTCCTCATTTCTAATGGTATTCATGAAGAGATACGATGACCACTTATCTGAGATATTATGGAAAGGAAATAAGCAGCAATCTAGGGACTAGAATATGGACTGGATCTGGAGTTAGCGAATGTTGATTCAAATCCCTGGGCAGTTACTAGCTCTGTGACCTTGAAAAATTCACTTCACCAATCTTGGCCTATTCCTTCATCCATTTCGCCCCTTTCCCCTTTAAATCCTATGTTCATAGCAGCTCTTTTACTGTCTCTATAGTTCTAGAGCAATGCCTCTATTGGTGAAACTTACCACAGTGTAACGTCATGGCACTTTTAAAAAAAGAAGGAAGGGAAACAGAGAAACTGCAACTCATTTATCACTGACACTGTTGCCTCCCAAGGATTAAGAGCTGAAAGAACATGGCCCAACCCCACCTCTGGTTCTTGGTCCTCTTTCTGTTCATGGGTAAGTTCTGGCTGTTGCCAATCCTTCTCTATTGTCCACCTGTCAGCCATCTGCTTGGGCAGGAACAATGCTGAGACCTTCTGGGTGGTTTAGGACTGAGATGGTAGTTTCCTTTCAGTTTGTGCTTTTAAATGATAATGCTAACCCTATGGTTTCTGTCTGTGCCAAAATTCTAAGGAACTGAACTGGCCAAAAATTTGGCCACAAGAAGAGAATGCAAACATCAAACCAGGCCAGCCTGATGCCTTCTCCTACTTTGAAGAGGATAGTCTGAAATTCATTTGTATTTAGAATTCACTTGGCCTCAGTGGGTCTCAGATTCCTCACCTATTAATGGAAAGGGATGGATTTAGGATTCCTTCCAGCTGTAATCTTCTATGAATCTCTAATTCTAGGAAACAGTCCTTATACATTCTCATTTGATCCTTACAATAGCCCTATGAAGGAGGCAAAACACATTTTTTACACATTTTTAAAAAATAACAGGGGCTCCCAGGGATTAAATAACTTCCTTATAAATCACAAAGCTAGTAAATAACAGGACCAGAACCCAAACAAAAGCATCAGAGGCTCTCCATATATTTCACAGAGTAGGTATATAGTAAACGTCTGTTGTTTTGAATTGAACTGAAAATTTAGTTGTCCAGTCTGGTTTCACTATACTATGCTTCCTCTCTATCCTAAACTACACTAAAAAGCTGTCATACATTCTTAAACCAGTGAGATGAGACTATATGATACACTAGAAAGAATGCTGGATTTGGAGTCAGAGAACGTAGACTCAAATCTTGTTCTGCCACTTATGATGCGTCCTTGGGAAAGTCCTTTCACTTATCTGGGCTTCAGTTTCTTCATCTTCAAAATGAAGAATGTACTCTAAGACTTCTAAGTTCCCTTCTAACTTTAAATCCTTAGCCTATGAGAAATGAGTTTAGGATGATCCAGTTTATTGTTAGATACACAATTGTCAATCTATTCTAAAATGGATAATGGAGAACTGAGTGTAATTTTTGAAATGTAGTCAATAATAACAAAAACCCCACAATTTATTTGTCCAATTATTTAAGCTTTACATGCATAACACAAGTAGAGGCTTAGAGAAATGAAGAGACATTCCCTAGGTCATAACACTAGTAAGCAGCAAAGCCACCATAAATCCAGGACAATGGCTTTCTCTCTATATAATTATTGTGATCAACATTCTCATCATCATTCTCATCACTAAGCATTATTGAGCACATGGCACTGTTTTGGGTATTGTACAAAGAAAATGGTAAAGGGTAAGTCCCTGGCCCCAGTTGCTTAAAACCAACTAGAAAGAAGAGAGACTGCCAGGACTGTGTTGGACAGCAGAGAGATGTCATTGTGACTGTGAAAGACTCATAATATAGATGGTTCATATTTGAGGTGACTGATGGTGTTTTCAAATTTTGATCTTCAGAATCTATTAGAAACTCTAGCAATGTACTGGAACAAACTAGGTCAGAAACAATAGGATTTCCTTAAAATGTAGAACCAGCGCACCTAGAGTTCATTAATCCATCTGGGGATTCAAATCATACCCCCATTTATAATAAATCTCTTCTCTCTAGGGAAAACTCAACCAGTCAAAAACATGGAACATAAACCCCATGACCCCATGGGATGGTCCAGGCTGAAAATGTATAAAGGTGCAGCAAAGAATTAGGTTGAGCTGTGGATAGCTCTTTGCCAGCTCCTAGTTCCCCTCTGATTCCTTAAACTTGGGTGTGCCCACTTGGCTTTGCCTCAGGTACTTTTCTCTCCGTATTCTCTCTCTTAAATGATCTCGTCCACCCCATGAGTTCTACTATCACCTCCATGCACATGACTTTCAATTCTTTATCTATAGCCACCAACATCTCCCCAAAGCTCTAGTCACATATTTCTAAGTGCCTGTTGTATACTTAAGCTGATTATGCTAAACTCAGCTGAACTTGTTCACTTCCCTTCTTTCCACCCAAAGGGGGATAAAAACTTACCTTTTTCTTAACTTCTCTATTTTAGTTATTTTCACAACTATATTCTCAGTTGCTTAATCTCATAACCACAGAATCATCTTTAACTCTTCCCTTTCCCCCAACCCCCTCAACTAACCAATCCTGAAGTCCTGTCAATTCTGTCTCTATGCTGGAAAAAAAAATTTAGGGTTACAATAGAAAATGTGCTAGTCATAGAGCCAGAATTGAAGAATAACCAATGAACAGTCTTTTTGCTTTTTTTTTTTGCTCCCCATTGATCTCTGTGAAAATGTTAAGAGATCTATAGGAAAGCCCTCACCTAGCACATTGTGCCAATCATCTATATGGGATTTAGGAAAGGGAACTGACCAAAGTGACCCAGGATGAGAAGGCAAGAAAGGGTTGCAATATACACCATTGGGGGATGAGATCACAGATGGATCAGAGTATGGAAGTAATATTTTTCCTTTCTTTCCCCTCCTCTTCATTTACATTCCCACTACCTTAGTTCAATCTCTCATCTCTTCTCACCTAGATTATTGGGATAGTTTTCTAATTGCCTTCATGTATCACCCTTTATCCTCTCTAACCCATCCTTTTAACCTCCTCACAAAAAGTGTATAGCAAGAATGATTGTCTTCTCTATAGGCTCTTCATCCTCTTCTCATGGTTCCATTATTGGTTTCCTCCAATATTCCATCATGCTTTCTCTTCTAGTTCATCATATTCTCTCCCTGCTGATCTCATACTCTTCAATGGCTTCAATTATCACCTTCATGAGGATGATTTCCAAGGGTCTATTTTCACTCCAACCTCTCTTCAGAACCCTGTTTATTTTAATTCAACAAGCATTTATTATGATTCTGCATCTCCAAATATCAGCCAGGTATCTCCACGTGGATGACCTACTTGTAATTCATATGCTACTAACATGTCATCTTTCACTGCCCCCCAAACCTATCCCTTTTAACTTCTCTATTTCTGACAATGACCCACCCTTTTCCACTAACTTTGTTGCTGTCCTGTCTCTCTCTGTCTCTCTCTCTGTCTCTGTCTCTGTCTCTGTCTCTCTCTCTCCTCTCCTCTCCCCTCCCTCTCTTTACCTCCCTTTCACTCCACTCTTTCCCTCTTCTCTTTCTCCCTCTCTCCCTCAATTGACGTGATCTTTCTTTTATTTACCATCCCTAGCCTTTTCATTTAATGTCATGGACAGAAACTAGGGAAATATCTCATAGTGCTGTCACCTTCAGAGGTAGTCCCAGGCTGCATAGACCAACAGATATGACCAAGGATTCTATTGAATAATACCTTATATTTGTGTGATGCTTTATGGTTTTCATAAAAATTATTTCATCAATTTTTCACAAATCTGTCAAGGGGGCAGAACGAGGATTATTATAAACTGAGACATTTCCATGTTCACACAGCTAGTAAGTGACAGAGCCATGACTAAGACTCAGAACTTTTCATTACGTTAGCACTCTTGCTCATAAAAAAAAAACACTCATTGTCATATATGTGCTATTTGCTATAAGACATTTGACAGAGTAGGCTCTTTGTCACCCAGTGGTGTCAGGAAAGACCTTTCTCATGATAAAGGCTCTGGGAAGTGGAAAATAGGGGGCTAAGTACAGTGGAAATTTGAGAGAGTGGCTTAGGTGAGTGGGAAACAGGCTTCTGTGAAAGGAAAGGTCAGGGATGAGGTGTTTGCTGCATGACATTTGACATGGTAAGACAGCAGTCATAGACTAGAAAGAACTTTGGGTATTTATTTTAGCTAACTTAGACTACATAATTCTAGAAATTGAAACTAAAACTCATATGGTTTCATAAATTCCATATTTTCAAACCTCCAAAGAACAAGTAATGTCATTTTCAAATAAATTATTCCTGGCTATAGAGAAATATATATTAATATAGTGCTTTGGGTACCTAAAATGTCACGTATCCCATAGAACATCAAGATTCTTGAGATCAAGGACTGTGCTCCATTTTGTCTATGTATGCCAAAAGCAGAACTGTTTCTTGAGTCAGAAAGACCTGAGTTCAAGTGTCACCTCTGACACACGCCAGCTGTGTGACCATGGGCAAGTCACTTAACATCTCAGTGCCCCAGGGAATTGTTCAGACTCTAAGTTCCAAATGAGTTGCTGATCTGCATCAGTGGAAGAAATTTCTATGCTAGGAGTTTCCCTTCTGATGAAATTAGAAATGTGTACTCCCCCTCCCCCCAAAAAAATCCCCAGCACTGAGTACATTATTTTGCATGTAGTCAACATGGAATAAACAAATAACAACTGTTGAATTGTTATTGAATACATAGTAGCTCATTCACCCAACCAAACTCATTACATTCACTGAAGATTTGTTATCTAACCTTAGCTGGATCATCACTGTGGCTTCACTCTTTCTTAGTTATTAGTCTTAGTCCTTAATTCCTCATTTCATCTTTTCTTAAAATGTGATCTGGGAACCCCTGGGGATGCCCAAAACTCTTTTAGTAGGTCTGTAAAGTCAAACTTTATTCATAATAATACATGATAATTTTTGATATGGTAAATATCAATGAACATAACCAACACAAATAAGAGCTTTTGCTGTTCAATAATTTTTAAGAGTATAAAGGTGTCTTGAAACTAAAAAGTATGAGAATCTCTCCTATACTGCCACTGCCCGTTGAGTCTGTTCCAGACTTCATCTCCTCAAACCTTTTACACCTCCACCTTTCTTCACTCTTTCAGTCGAGGAGAAGTTTCAGTTTACTGAGAAGTACTCATTCACTTTGAGTTCCCTCTTCTCCCCTTCTCTTCAATTATAAACCATTTGATATCTTCCCCTTTTCCTCCCTTTCTCCATTTCCTGATTTAAAAAATGAAAACATTGCCCTTCTCCTCGCCAAGACCACCTCCTCTACAAGTGCCCATGATCTCACCCACTCCCATCTTCTCCAGCAGATTGCTCTCATAGCAATTCCCCCTGTTAATTTTTAATCTCTCACTGTACTGGTTCTTTCCTTGGCACCTACAAACAAATGTATTTTTGAGGATTAAAATACCTTTTCTAGAGCCAACTATCATTTCAATCTGTTATTCTGCATCTCTCTTTACTTTTTTGGTCAAACTCCTGGAAAGGGCTGTCTACATTTGCTGCCTCCACTACTTCTCAGAGTGCTTAACAAAACTTTAGAAAATGATAACTGGAGGAGAATTCTTTGTATAATAATTGGAAAAAAATTGGCTAGCAATACTAAAGAGAAGAAAAAAGACCTTAGATGTGCACCTTACTTGTATCTGTATTCTCTGTACTTAACACAGTGCCTGGCACATAGTAAGAGCTTAATAAATGCTTGTTGACTGACTGACATGTCGCATGATATAACACATCAAATTCCATCTGAATTAGAGACAAACATAAAAAATAAAAAGATGGAAGAAAGCAACAGAATTATCTCAAGTATGGAAGGAGATAAAAATTTTATCTAGTGAACAAGCAGGAGAAATTGTAGGAGACAAGTAGCTTTACTTGATTACATAAAAAATTTAAATTTCACTGTTAAGGTGCTTGGGACTTTTCTTAAACAATCTGATAATTGAGTATTAAGTCATTACTTAAACAACCAAGCAACGGCGTGCAAATAATCCAATAATATTATAAGGCTTTGACCACTGGATAAAGACAAATGGCTGAGAATTAGTAGTGACCTTTATGTCTTTTAAAAAGGAAGCTAGTCATGTCTGGAGTCAGTCAGCTCTGAGGATAAAATTAGCCTTGGAGGAAGCTTTCAGCTCTTACAGAGTCATTCTTGGTTTTTGTTTGTTTGTTTGTTTTTAGTTTTACTTTTCAACATCCATTTCCATAAGATTAAGAGTCCCAAATTTTCTCCCCCATCTTTTCCTTCCCCCCACCCCAAGATGGCATGTAATATGTAAAGAAGAATTAAACCAATGGGAGAAACCATGAGAAAGAAGAAACGAGAGAGAGAGAGAGAGAGAGAGAGACAGAGAGACAGAGAGACAGAGAGACAGAGAGAGAAAAGAATATGCTTCAATCTGCATTCAGACTACATAGCACTTTCTCTGGATGTGGACAGCATTTTCCATCATGAGTCTTTTGGAGTTCTTAGATCCTTGCATTGCTAAGAAGAGATAAGTCTATCAAAGTTAGTCAACGTACAATGTAGCTGTTACTGTGTGCAAAGTTCACCTGGTTCTGGTCACTTCACTCAGCATCAGTTCATATAAGTCTTTTCAGGTTTTTTCTGAAGTCAGCCTGCTCATCATTTCTTATAGCACAATAGCATTCCATTACATTCATATACCACAACTTATTCAGCCATTCCCCAACTGATGGGCATCCCCTCAATTTCCAATTCTTTGCCACCACAAAAAGAGTTGCTATAAATATTTTTGTACATGTGGGTCCTTTTCCCATTTGTATGATCTCTTTGGAATACAGAGCTAGAAGTGCTATTGCTGGATCAAAAGGTATGCGCATTTTATAGCCCTTTGGGCATAGTTTCAAATTGCTCTTTAGAAGGTTGGATTAGCTCACAACTCCATCAACAACGCATTAGTGTTCCAATTTTCCCACATCTCCAGCATTTATCATTTTCCTGTTTTATCATGTCAGCCAGTCTGATAGGTATGATGTGGTACCTCAGAGTTGTTTTGATTTGCATTTCTCTAATCAATAGTGATTTAGAGCATTTTTTCATATGACTATAGATAGCTTTAATTTCTTCATCTGAAAACTGCCTGTTTATATCCTGTGACCATTTATCAATTGAGGAATGACTTGTATTCTTATAAATTTGACTTAGTTCTCTATATATTTTAGAAATGAGGCCCTTATCAGAGATACTGGTTGTAAAAATTGTTGCCCAGCTTTCTGCTTCCTTTCTAATCTTGGCTGCATTAGCTTTGTATGTGCAAAACCTTTTTAATTTAATATAATTGAAATGATCGATTTTGCATTTCATAATGTTCTCTGTCTCTTATTTGGTCATAACTTCTTCTGTTCTCCACAAATCTGACAGGTGAACTATTCCTTGCTCTCCCAGTTTGCTTATAATATCAGCCTTTATATCTAAATTTTGACTTTATTTTGGTATATGGTATAAGATGTCGGTCTGTGCCTAGTTTCTGCCATACTATTTTCCAGTTTTCCCAGTAGTTTTTGTCAGATAGTGAGCTTTTATCCCAGAAGCTGGAGTCTTTGGGTTTATCAAACAGTAGATCACTATAGTCATTGACTACTGTGTCTTGTGTACCCAACCGATTCCACTGACCCACCACTCTGTTTCTAAGCCCATACCAAGTGGTTTTGATGATTGTTGCTTTATAATACAATTTAAGCTCAGGCATGGCTAGGCCACCTTCTTTTGCATTTCTTTTCATTAATTCCCTTGATATACTGGAAATTTTGTTCTTCCAGATGAATTTTGTTATTATTTTTTCTAGTCCTACAAAATAATTTTTGGTAGTTTGATTCATATGGCACTGAATAACAAAGTCATTCTTTATCATTTTCCTTAATCTTTTCTAACAGAGAGCAGCAAGGGGAACAAGGGAAGAAAGCCGGCTCTTTCTTCCACCTCCCATCAGCAGTTGTACCTTGTAGCAAAAGTGCATGGCTATTTAGAACACGTTCTTGCACAAAACCTAAGGGTAGGGGGACTCAAATCTATTGCTTCCTGAACCCCAATTTTCTGGGGAAAAGAGGAAGATTCTGAATTAACTGGACAATACAATTCCAGAATTTAGGTTTATGGCAAAGAAGGGAGATTTCTAGAGGGCAGCACCAGTTTTGAGGGTGGCCTCTTAGGTAACTTTGAGTCCAGGTTTCTGGGTTCAACAGTTCTAAACAATGAATCTTCTAGAAAGACAAGATTTCTTAATGTATCTTGCTTGTTGGATAAGGAAGACAGTCCATAGGATTAAGCAGTGTCCTATTTTGACACACACAGTCACTAAGGATTTCACTAGATTAAAAAGCTAGAGGCAACAGAGACAACAACCAAGCAATACCCAACAGCTGGTAAAGTCTTATCTAGAGAAGACTAAAGCGAAGTAAGCTGGAATAATGCAAAGACTTCACATCCCTGCAGCCCTGCTGCATCAGAGGAATGAAATGCCTTTCTTCATATCTAACTTCACTATGCTTTTACCTTTCTGTTCATAACCTCTATGCATATCCACTTTCTCCAGCAATGTTAAGTATATTTGCAGGAGAATGTGGCCCAGGTCTATGATAGGTTTCATTGCTAATTTTCTTGACATGCTATTTCAGTAAATTCCTTTGCATTGAGTTAATTGTGCCCCTGGCTGACTTGAAAAAGGCAAACATATTGATTCTGGTTAATGGGTTCTAGTTTTAGAAGTGTGGACCTACAGAGCATGTTGAACCTGGGGTAGCTACCTTCCATGGAATTCAATCTACACGTGTAGGAAGAAAGAGAGCCAAAAATTAACTTATATCAGTCAGGCAAAAAAATATAGATAAATACATAAATATACATATGTGTGTGTATATATACATATGTACACACATATACATACACATACATGCATTATATGTATACATTTAAGGTAAGAAACATAGCATAGGGAAATCACTGATGATAAATACAACAGATAAAAACTGTATACATTAAACATAAAGGAACTGATAATAATATTCAATGACAAAATCAAGCCCTTAATACATAAAAGAATATGAATGGAAAATTTGCAGGAAGGAAACATAAATTATCACTTGAAAAGATATGTTCGACCCCACTAGAAATCAGAGAAATGTAAATTAAAGCAAACTTAAGATTATACCTGTAAAAATAGCAGATAGTTAAAAATAATAAAACTCAGTATTGGTGTGGCTAGAATAAACAACAACATCCATATTCTGCTGGTGGGCCACAATCTCTTTGCACACCATTCTGATAGAGCACTCCAAAAGTTAGCAAAATAATCAGCCCATTATTGGGACTAGAACTCAAAAGGTTGACAAAAAGAAAAGAAAATGCACTAGGCTTAAAGATGTTTATAGGAGTATTGTCATAACAAAAAACCAAAGCAAAGCAAAAACCCCAAAAACCTAAAAGCCACAAAAACATGCAACAATTATGGAATGGTTGGATAAATTTGTTGTTCAGTTGTGTCTGACTCTTTGTGACCCTGTTTGGGGTTTTCTTGGCAAAGATACTGGAATGTTTTGCCATTTCCTTCTCCAGCTCATTTTACGGAGGAGGAAACTGAGGCAAACAAGGTTAAGTGACTTGCTCAGGGTCACACAGCTAGTAAGTGTCTGAGGACAGATTTAAACTCAGGAACATAAGTCTTCTGGACTCCAGGTCCAGCACTCCATCCACTGCACTACCTAGTTGTTCTCTGAATAAAATATGGTGTATCAAAGTAATAGGATACTATAATATAAATAAGATTAATAAGGATGAAGAATGTAAAGAAATTCAGGGAGATTCAAACTAACGTGAAGCCAAAAAAAAAATAGAGACAGAGAACATATTGACTATGACCATACAAAAGGAGATATATATATATATAGATAGATAGATAGATAGATAGATATAGATATAGATATAGATATAGATATAGATATAGATATAGATATAGATATAGATATAGATATAGATATAGATATAGATATAGATATAGATATAGATATAGATATAGATATAGATATAGATATAGATATAGATATAGATATAGATATAGATGTGGATGTGGATATGGATATGGATATGGATATAGATATAGATATAGATATAGATATAGATATAGATATAGATATAGATATAGATATAGATATAGATATAGATATAGATATAGATATAGATATAGATATAGATATGGATATGGATATGGATATAGATATAGATATAGATATGGATATGGATATAGATATAGATATAGATATAGATATAGATATAGATATAGATATAGATATAGATATAGATAATGTATGTATGTATCTCAGATATATATGTATATACACACACACACACACAAAAGGATATATATATCTCAGAAAGAATGGGCAAAAGGAAATGAAAGGAAACACAGAGGTATTACTTGATGAATTAATAACATTTAGGTTAAACTGACATATTTAATAGTAAATACTTATAAAATATATTTTATTGGTTTTGCTAATAGTTAAACTTATTTATTCATGAATCATTTAATTTTTTTTTTAAATTAACCAGCCAGCTTCAATTCCTTTCATTCTGGTCATCTAACATTCAATTAACCACTTTTTTTCTGGGCTTAGTGCTAATCACTCTTTGGTGTTTTTTCTTCCCTGGACATCAGAGTACTGCCAAAAACTTAGGGAGAATATTCAGAGTAAGTAGCCTCATTCTCCTCAAAACCCTTAGGATAAGAAAATTCTAAATCATGAACAGCAAAGACTTTCCCACATTAGCTCCTGAGAATGAAGTCTTGTGCTCTGTCTTAAAACTCCTAGCTCTGACCCGGACTAGAAATATCAGATGGCTTAGTTCTCCATCCACAGACCCAAGGTTATATGAACCACCCTTCCATCTTCCCCGTCCACTCCATTCCTTACCCACCACTCTTCTCCCTCCACTGTCTCCTCCATTATATCTCTGTTATTAATTTATTACAATTCTCCTTTCAATTTCTCCCTCCTCCATTCTCCCTTCTTTTCCCTCTCCTTCATCCTTTCTTCCTCTATCCTTCATTCACTCTCCCCTTCTTTCACCTTCCCACCGCTCTTCCTGAAACTCTAGCCACCCTTCCTTTTCATCATCTTCCCTATTTCCACCATTCTTCCTCCCAAATTTTTGGATTAAATGGAAAATAAACTCATTTTAGGGGAAAAAATGCTAGGCACCCACACAATAAGGATTACATCGAGCTCATGATTGGCCACCCTAATGCAGGGAAGCACGTGTATAACTAATAAACTGAATAACTGAGTGTCCTATTTTCTGGTTTAATGAAGCTTATTTGATTTCCTTCTACAGCAGGAGGCTTACCTTTCTAATTCTCTTTAGTTCAGAGTAGAAATTCCTTAATACTAGCCTAGGAACACCTGGAGTGAAGTCTCATTTCCACTATTTATTATCCATATGACTTTAGGCAGCCTACAACTTCTCTGAACCGTAGATCCTTCCTCTGTAATAAAAGTCATTTCACAAGGCTGTTGTAAGAATTGAATGAGACATTGAACACATGGTCGAGGAACTGAGAAATAAAAGGCCGAGAATAAGAAGCAGAGAAACAAGGGGTCTTCCAAGAACTTAGCTGAATCTTGAATCTTGTGCTCTCAGTATGAAGGCTGCAGTGGGGAATGAGAAACTCCACTTATTAGCCGTGTGACCTGTGGCAAACCACTTAACCTCTTTCAAGTTTCCATTTTCTCATCTGTATGGTGATAATAATAGTACCTACTTCACACAATTGTGCAGATGAAGACATGAAAAGTGCTTTGTAAACCTTAAAGCTCTACATGAATGCTAGCCATTATTTTCATTTTACCGATGGCCATTAGTAACAGCCAAGGAATATTTGTTCTTGTGATACCTTCATTTTTCTTGTCAACCTACTTAAACATACAACGAGCTAATTTCACTGAACCATAAGGAAGCCCTTCCTGATCTTATTGAAAGGACTGGTAACTATGAAGTCAAAAACAGGAAGACCATAGAGTATCAGGGTTCCAAATTAAGCCATCCAAATCACTGAAGGCCGCCTTCCTCGCCTCTACTACAAGGTCTACCATGAGGTTTTAAATCAATTCTACTGATAATAATCAAAAGTTCTAGGACAGACCTGACTAGACATTCTAATGATTAAGTTGCGGAAGTGGAATGAAATGAGATGCTTTGAGACCCCATAAAATTTAACAAAAGAACTTTTAATCAACAATACTATAGTAAGGATATTCAGCAAAAATGGTTGTTTTTCTATTGGGCTTACGGCCTTTCAATTCTGCATTTGTTATAATGGCGCATCCAGTCAGAAAAGTGTATTCATTCAAAATGGAGTGTGAAATCCATCAATCCTGAAGAGCTCAAACTACTTGTGTCCTAGGCTTTTATGCCATAAGCAGCTTCAAAGCTATATCAACAGGCAGCTAGGTAGCACAGTGGATAAAGCACTGGCCCTGAAGTGAGAAGGACCTGAGTGTGAATCCAGACTTAGACCAAACAAACACTTGACACTTACTAGCTATGTGACCCTGAGCAAGTAAGTTAACCCTAATTGCCTAAAAAAAAAAAAAAGCTATATCAACCATTTGCACCTTAGTCCTCTGTACCATGTCAATCTCAGAAAACATTTTGTTGCTTTTTAAAAGGAAAAAATGAGCTTAGGTGTTTTAAATTCTTTTAAAAGTCAACTTAAATTCTTCCAGGGGTCACACATGGAAGGCACAACCAGAGGGAATATGTATGGCCAGTGAACATGAATAAAGGTTGTACAACAGGTGGACATGTGCTCAAGGCAAACAAATGAAGGCAGCATAATGGATAGTGTACTGCAATCAGAAAGAAATGAGTATTTCTTGCCTCAAACACTTGTTGACTGTTCAAAATTTTCAGCCTTGGTTTTCACATATGTAATATGGGAATAATTTCACCAACTTCACAAGACTGATATGAGAATCAAATGAAATAATATATGTAAAGTCTTTTGAAAACTAAAGCACTATGTAAATGTTGACTATCAATAAACCTATTATTATGGAAATATATGTGGTTGGAACAATTCCATCTCCAACACTACATAGTTGCTGATATGTTTCTGTGATGTAACTGCACTGTTCTCTGCTTCTCCCTCATCTGAGAATCACATCCCTACAACTGGCCTTGTTGTTTCTCCTGAAACATCTTTGTTCTCTGTCAGGTTATCTCTGCTAGACATCTCTGACAGTCTTGCAGTCATCCAGCTCCCCTCTGCTAGCCTTCAGCTGTTTAGCTTCTTTAAGACCCATCTATTGCCCTCTACTACCACCTATTGGTGAATAATAGTTAGAATGCCTCTCCCTAGTAGGGAGAGCTATACCTCTTTCAGTGTATAACCACGAGCTATATACTACCCCATCTAGCCAGGCAGCTAATAACAGCAGGAAAAACAACAACAAAACCCAACTAAATCTATTCTTTTGTCAACCTCCCTCCCAATGCTAGCTTGAGGTCCTTGGTCTCAGACACATATATGACTTGGGGTTAGATTATCATTTTAACTCTTGTAAAATCCCTGATTTCAAATCAATATCCCCAGACTCTCTGGAGACTCCATACAAAATACTTGCAGGAGCCATGTGATAACTAGGGAGATAACGTTCCTTTCCTAACCAAGATCTTTTGGGATTGGTATGGAAATGAAGCTTAGGTAAAAAAGAAAGAAAGAAAGAAAGAAAGAAAGAAAGAAAGAAAGAAAGAAAGAAAGAAAGAAAGAAAGAAAGAAAGAAAGAAAGAAAGAAAGAAAGAAAGAAAGAAAGAAAGAAAGAAAGTAAGTAAGAAAGAAAGAAAGAAAGAAAGAAAGAAAGAAAGAAAGAAAGAAAGAAAGAAAGAAAGAAAAGGCTGATTGAAAGAACCAAAGTCATTAGTCCCTATGCCAGCTTCCCATTCCTTCCTTTATTACTTATGACAAAAGCCAGTGACTTTTATGCTGCATTTCAGCCAATACAAATCTCAGTGGTTAACAGATATTTCTTGAATTGAATTTATATCTGTAAAATGAGAAGATTGATAATATGATCTCTAAGATCTCCTCTCGTTCAAAGTCCTATAATACTATTATTCCCATGGTTACTTTGATCAAAATGGGTTCTCATTCCCTGAGTTATTAGAGTCAGTACAATACAGAACAATGTAAAAACCACTGGATTTGGAGTAAGAGGAACAAGGTTTAAATCCTGCTTCTTTCACTTGTGGTAAATGTGAGACCTTATATAATTCACTTAATCTCTCAGGGACCAAGTTTCTTCCCTTATAAAGTGAGGGTTTGAAGGCCCCTTCCAACTCTAGATCTATGATTTAGACCAGTGGTTCCCATTTAGTGGTTAGTGAGCCCCTTGGAAGCTCATGAAACTAGTTCAACTAATCCAGGGGTTTGTGCTAAAAATTATTTAATATTGCATTAAGCAGTAAATAATTGCTTGATTTTGTCATAAGTGTATATTTTCCTTTGGGACCACAAGCACGTGCACATTCAAAGCCTAATAGGTTTGCTTCTGCAGCAATTCCAATAGTAAGCATGTGAGATCTTGTCAGATTACCTCTTTGAATTCTTACAGAATGCCTCACATAAAATATCTATAATTATTTTATAAATAATATTTTATAATTTTCTATCTCTAGAGTTTTTGTAACTGTAGGTAGAATACAATTTTAGATTTTAATATAATTATACAATATGCATTTTAATTTGGATCTTCTGGAGGTAAAAGTCAATCACTGTAGTTACTGTAAGCACTTAATGAATAAATCTAAAATAATATTTAAGCAGTATATTAAATTGCTCCAGGATAACAACACACTGAATACAGCATATTTTTGTTATTGTTGTTGAAAGGGGTTCACAGAACAAAAACAAAAAACTATGAACTAAACTATAACAGGAATGGAGCTTCTGATTTGTGAGGGAAAGCCACTGCAGGACTGAAAATGTTACAGATAATCTACAAAGTTAATAATCCACTCATAATAATAATGATGATGATGATGATGATAACTAGCATTTCTATAGCATTTTCTATGTGCCAGATACTACACTAATTGCTTTACAAATATTATATCATTTGATTGTTGCAACTAGCCTTGAAGTTTTAACGTGTTGTAATGGGAAGGTCAATCGCCGTAGAATTATGCCCTGCTCTACCCACCTTGGGTCTTGAGTGGAAAAAAAAGTTCTGACTAGGGGACTTGGGGGACAACCATTTCCCTACCTATCATGAGCTGAATGACTGGGACACTAGCAGTAGGCAGATAAGGAGAGGATATAGTAAAGGGAGCATGTGTGAACCCCTATCCTATTCCACAATGGGAAATTGTGGGTAAGGGAAAGAGGAAAGGGAAGTTTAAGGGAACTGAGATCAAAATATCACATGCCAATTCTATTTGTTTAGTGGGAAAGCCTTGGTCATCTAGCTATGGAGAAAGGAGGAAACCATGAATCCTCAGAAACTCTGTGTGGCCAGTGGAATCAGGCTTGACTTCACAAAACTGCTTTTTGGATGAAAGCCAAGTTGCTAGAATTCTTCTCTAATCCCCATTTCTGGAATTCTTGGTCATTGAAGAGCCTCTTGGGGTTTTCAGGGACAGTTAGAATAAAGTCTCCTGCATTTTCCTTGATGGTTTAGTTAAATGAAGAACAAGAATGACTGGCTTTTACCAACACATAAAAAGCAAATGGTATCCAAGCCACAATTTTATGCTGCTTTGGCCTCCCTGGCCCTCTCATTCTTTCTGTAAGGGTGAATGGAAGGATGTAATAAATGAATGGATAGATGAATAAGGGGAGGGAGGAAGGGGGAAAGAGAGAGAGAGAGAGAGAGAGAGAGAGAGAGAGAGAGAGAGAGAGAGAGAGAGAGCATTCATTAAGTGCTTACTATGTTCCAGGTACTGTGTTATACATATGCAAGAAAACAAGATGGTCCTTACTCTCAAGCTTACATTCTAATAGGGAAAGATAAAATATAAAGTGGAGCTGGAAGTAGGGAAAGACACTGTCTTGTTCCATGGGCAAAGCAGCTCAAGGGGAGATGGAGCAGTCCTGAAAAGACAGTCAACCAGAAGTGAAGTACACAGCATAGCTAAGACTCCTCAGGCCATAGCAATCCCAGGAAAAGATTCACCAATCAGTAAGCAGTCCCCAGCAGAGTCCTAAACTGGTCCCCCTGCATCTCATTTTGCAAGCTCAGATTCATTCTGCGGGGCTGCTGGACTAATTTCCAAAAGTTACTGCTTTGACTCCTCTGCTCAAAAATATTCAATGTCTTTTTATCACCTATGTCATGACATCCAAATTCCTTAGCCTAGTCCTTAAGTCTCACCTTCCCCCACTATCTGTACCTCCCTTCCTAGCCTTGTCTGTCAACTCTGCTTGCTACAATAATAATAATTCAATATATCACTTTAAATTAAGCATCTTCCCTACATCCTATGAGGCAGATATTCTTAGTATTCTTATCTTAGTTTTAAAAATGAAGAAACTAAGGCTCAGGGAGGTTGAATGACTTACCCAAGATCATGCAGATAATAATCATCAGAGTCAGAATTCAAACTCAGGTGTATTCACTCGAAGGCCAGGATTCTAAGCTGTGCCAATGTGGTCTCCTCCACTCAAGCCACATTAATCTTCTCACTGCCGTGCTACCACACCTCCTGCTTTCCTATCTCTTTTGTTCCAATCATTCTCTACTAAAAATCCCTTCCCATATCCTCATGGCTTTTAAAAAATTTTTTCAATAACAAATATTTTTAAGCTAATTTGTCCTACCCACTATCCCTCCTTTCCCCAAATTTAGAAAATTAATTTTTTTAAATCCCCACAATACAAATCTATATAGTCCAGCAAAAGAAATTCCTATGTTAGCCATGTCCAAAAAAGTATGTCTCCTTCTGCATTTTAAATTCATCACCTCTCTTTCAGAATATGAGTGGCATGTTTCATTTTAATTCTTTGGATTCATGATTTATCTTTGCATCAATTAGGTTTCTAAAGCCTTCAAAAATTGTTTTTCTTTAGAATGTTGTTACTGTATAAAATTTTCTAGTTCTACTTATTTTACTTTTCTTCAGTTCATTTGTCCCAGTTTCTTCAGAAACTCTCCATTTCATCATTTGTTATGGTATAATAATTTAGCACAATTTGTTTAGTCATTCCTCAATAGGAGAATTATTTTATCAGAAATTTGCTACAAAGCTTTTTTCCCCATTTACCTGCTTCCCTTCTATTTTTTACTATATTAGATTTGTTTGTGCAAAATCTCTTTAATTTTATATAATCATTATCTATAATTTTGTTGTCCATTACCCAAAATTGTCCATTTTATCTTGTGTGATCCTCTCTATAACTTGTTTAGTCATGAATTCTTTCCCTATCAATAAATGCAAAAGGTAATTTCTTACTTGTCCTTTAATTTGTTTACAATGTGGCTTTTGTATCTAGGTCATGTATCCATTTGGAGTTTATCTTGGTATATAATGTAAGGTATTTGTTTACACCTAATTTCTGCCAGACATCTGTCCAGTTTTCCCAGTTTTTTTTTTCCTTAATCAGAGAGGGAGTTCTCCCCCTCTCTGGGATATTGAGGATATGCCACTGTGTTTGTTTGTTTCTGTATGATGTGTACTTAATCTCTTCCAATGATTAGCCTCATCCTCTCAGCTTTTCCAAATCCTGCCCATACTGCAAGGTCCAACTCAAGTTTAACTTCATTCATGAAGTATTCCTTGAATACCCCACTCTACAGAGATTGTTCCCTTCCTATTCAGAAGTGATGCGGCACTTAGTGTCACACCTCTCTGGCTGTATTGAGTGGATCTCTGGATCATCTCCGGCTAGATTAGAGGTTCTTAATATTTCTCATGTCATAGATCTCTTTGGCAGTCTCAGAATGGACTCCTCAGAATGATATTCTTAAGTGCATTAAATAAATTACATAGGATTACAAAGGAAGCCAATTATATCGAAATATAGTTATCAAAACTTTTTTTTAAGTCAAGTTCATGGACCTTAGGCTAAGAACCCCTGAGTTAGATTCTCAAGTCCTCAAGGACAAGGACCATGCCACTGTGGTCTGCCTGGAACTTAGTACCTTAAGAGTACCTCAATCAATCAGTATTTACTTATCGGTTGCCACATTGATCTGGATTCCTTGTTTATTGATATAGTTCCTTCTCCAAACAGTATGAAAAGCCCAAAATGGTACTTGAAACCAATTCACCCACCTCGTGGGAGGGGTTTGACAGGGAATGTATTGAATGAATGAAGAGCCAACCTTTCAGAGGGTTCTTGAGATCATGTTTTAGTGGGGTGGGGGAGGGGGGGTGGGAGGGTTCTAATCCCCAAAACCATCCTAAAGAGGAGGCCAAGAATGGCCCTGGTAATATGTGTCAAATGGCCCCAACACCTAGAGTCTTGAGTCTACTCTACTACTAGAGTCTTGAGGATAACAAAACATCCCCCCCTGCCCAAAATGAGCCCTAAGCTCTCCAGCTTTCCTTGACCTTTCCTCAGGCTTTGCCCAATGCCTAGAATATCTTCTCTCCCTCTCTTCATTGGGTGAATCCTAGCCCATCCTTTGACATCGAACTCAAATATTACAAGGCTTTTGTTGATCCCACTAGTCAGTAATAATTTAATCCCTAGAACTTCCCTCCCCAAGTTCTTTGTTTTGTCTCTCTCTAGTGTTTTTATCATGTGATGCCATGTATTATAGTTGCCTGAATTGTTTTCTAACCATTCCCCTCCCCCAAAAGATGGTGAGCCCTGTGAAGGCAGGAACTATTGAGGTGCTAGAACCCAGCTTTTCTGAGTCCAAGACTGGTACTTATTCCACTTCACTTTGTTATTTTCACCCGGGAATCTCCTAAAAGCACCTGAATGCAGTGACCCTGATAATCCCATCTCTGTTTGTATCTAAACTTTGGGTCTGTCAAAGTACCTAGTATGGTGTTCTACCAACACTGTAGAAAATTAATGAATGTTTATGACCATATTGTTTCAATAACCTACAGAGGCAGTCACAGCCATAGCTTGGAGCCACATTGGTAGACACAGTAGAAAGTGTTTTTCTCTCCCTACCGATTCAGTACTGACACTGCCCTCCTCTCCTCACCTCCTCACCTCCACCCACACCCCTCCCACTCAAGAGAAACCTGCATCACTTCCTGGCTAAATTGTTCTCATTTTTTGCTGAGGCCCCCAAGATGTAGGCGGTAATGGAGACTTCAGAGTACAGAAATCCACTATCTCAGCTGCTACTGCTGCTACTGCCCTATCACAAAAGCAGGTCACAACTTTATCAGATGAGTCACTCTCTCTCTCTCTCTCTCTCTCTCTCTCTCTCTCTCTCTCTCTCTCTCTCTCACACACACACACACACACACACACACACACACACCACACACACCCTCCCAGCATTTCCAAGGAGGGGGCCAGAATGACTAGCAACACAGAGGTCCACCAGCCAACCTATAAATCTCACATCTTCTCCATCTCCTGATCCCAAAGCTACACAAAGTATAGGGGTAAAGCTGTTAGGATAGGGACTTGGGAGAATGATCAAGGGCTAAAAATTCTATTCAATTTTTAAAACAGGTGCTGGGGATACAAAGGCAAAAAAAAAAAGGAAATGAGTTTGGCTAAGTAGGCTTCACAATGGCCTAATTCAAAGGGATTCATGCTGTTTAGGAGACAACATGAGTAGTTGAAGGAGTGCTTTGTTCTTTCCTGAGTTCTATTCTTGGGAAGGAGGGGTCACAGAGCTCACATTGATAATCTCATCATTATAATAGCTAACATATAGGTTTGCAAAGTTCTTTACATATATTATCTCATTAAATTTGATCTTCACAGACGCCTTGTGAAGTTGTTATTCAAGTTATTTCAGTCATGTCTGACTCTGTGACCTCATTTAGGGTTTTCTTGACATAGATACTGGAATTATTTGCCATTTGCTTCTCTAGCTTGTTTTACAGGTGAGGAAACTGAAGCAAACAAGGTTAAATGACTTGCCCAGGGTCTTACAGTTACTAAGGCTCTGAAGCCAGATTTGAACTTAGGAAAAATGAGTCTTTCTGACTGTAGCACTCTATCCACTGCACCATCTAGCTGCACTTGTTAAGTAGGTGCCATATTATACCTTTTTTACAGATGAGAAAACTGAGGCTGAGAGCTATTAAGTGATTTTTTGCAGGGACATGCAGGTATCAAGTGTCTGGGACAGGATTAAAACTTAGGTTTTCTTCTCTCTACTGTGCCACTTAGCTTCCTGTATGCAGGGAAAGGATCTGATCAGCCATGAGAGTGGTGATAAGTTATTGCTGGATCACTGCTATACATTGGTCATTATGCCTTCCCTGGCAATGGAGTCCAAGAAATTGTTCAATAGAGAGGCTGAGTCACTAAGTATAGTTAGTAATACCGATAGTAAGGCTAAAAAGGTCAAGATTCAAGCAACTTATGAGTGGAATCTGAGAAGGGCTCATGTGGGGAGAAATCCTTCTTGGTAGACATCTTCAAGGTGTCTACTGGCTATGAGGTCACATCCTGCTGGGTTTTCAACATGTCTTGTGCTTTTTGTTTGGGGTTTCCAGATCCAGGGACTAACAGTATATATCCTAAATGCCCAGCACCATAGGTCAGAGCAGGAGCCCGTTAAGGTTCTCTAAACCTTGGTCAAGTTTAGTCATTGTAAATAATTGCTCACTCAAGGCCCCAATTGCCTAGTAAATTGACTATCTTAGTGCAGACCAGATAGTGGATCTTCCAACAGATCAATGGGTCTTGCTCTCAAGGAGTTTGCATTCTACAGAGGGACAGTTTGACAATATCTAAAGCTTCTGCGGTGTTAGCCTACAACACAGCAGCCACAGGGCAAGAATGGAAGTTATATGAGGAATTCTCAAGTTTCAGCCAGTCTTCTCAATCAGTTCAAACGACACAAGATATTCCTTGCACAAGATACTCCACCTCCCAAATCTGTGCATTTCTCCTTGGTTATCCTCCATACTTGTAATGCTCTCTCTCTTCATTTTTGCCTCTTGACTTCCCTGGTTTCCTTCAAGTACCAACTAAATCCCACCTTCTACAAGAAGCCTTTCCAGTGCTCTTTAATTTAATGCCTCCCTTCTGCTTTTTATTTCTTACTTATACTGCATATAGTTCATTTGTATGTAGTTGTTCACATGTCGTATCTTCCATTAGATTGTGAGCTCCTTGTGGGCAAGCATGGTCTTTTTTCCTCTCTTTTTACCCCCCAAATAGAGCACAACGTCTAGCATATAGCAAGTGCTTAATAAATGTTTATTGACTGGTGAGTAGAAAACAACTAATCCTTTGTTGCTCCCTGTCCCCTTCCTCATAGCCCATACATATAATTAATAATAATAATAATAACTTATATACTGATTTAAAGTATACAAAGTGCTTTACAAATATTATTTTATTTGATCCTCACAATAACCCTGAGAGGTAGATGCTATTACTATCATCTTTTTAGATAAGGATAGTGAGATAGCAGTTTAGTGATTTACCTAGGGTCATGCAGCCACTAGGTACCTGAGACTGGATCTGAACTCAAGTTTTTCCAACTCCAGGTTCAGCACTTTATGTACTAGGCCATCTAGCTGCTTTAATACATAGTAGTATGTGGATACATTAGGGATTTAAAACTTGTGTTGCTACCCCTATTTATCCTTAATGTTTCTTTTAATGTAGCAGTGAGGGGGGGTTAAACATGCTACTCATATTCTTTGGAGCTATGGGGCAATGAGGTGCAATAAAGGAAGAAGCAGGAATCCTACCTTCCTTTTGGGTGGTTCAGGTTTCCTGGTTTATAGTTTCTCTACAAACATTTTAAATATCATCTAAGTCTAGAGGTCTGACTTTCATGATCTGCTATTCTCTTCCTATCCATTAGGATCCTGGAAGTTTATAGTGATATGTCCTTCACTTTTCCCATATTATTCCCCATCTCTTGCATGCTGAATTATTAAGGTTTCCATATGTTTTATCTTATTTCCAACAGAAGACTATCAATGATCCTACAAGACTCACAGGTCTGATGAGTGTTAGAAGTCTCTACTACCATGACTGTGAGACCCCAGTGGCTTCACTCATACTGCCTTTATATTATGACCCACATCAAGAATAATGGGAAAACCAAATACATGTGACTGTTTAGAGATTTTCCTTGAAATTTCCAGTCTCTGTCCTTGGAAGTCCTGGAGACCACAAATCTCATGAATCCACAGTTCCATTCCAAACTTTAAAGGTGCACAAGCCAATGATATCTATTTGATTCACCAGCTCATCTTCATCCATATGCCTTTATCAGCTGGCCATTAATTCTATGGTCTTTTGGCTATAGGACCACTCCCAGAACTTGTTCTAAAATACTCCAACATATTGCAGTTCACTCTGTAGCACTAAAACTATGGATATCCCTATATACCTCTACTCTTTAGGAAAAGACCCTTCCATAACTAGTGTTTTAATTTCTCTCCTTTGCTCTCTGGAGTTAATCACCTATAGAAATATGAAACCTTTTTATTCTAGTTCATGACTGTGGACAAAGAAAACCATCTTTATACCAGTGTCCATGTCAACTGGCACTCTTAATGATGGTAGCAGTTGAACAAATAACATGAAGAGAAACAACCCTGTGCTTATGATGCCTTGATGGACCTAGGGTCTTCTTTCCCCATGTTAAGTTCTATCATGCCATATATCTCAAATCCTCTAGTAGCTAAGAACCCAAGCCATTCAAGTTCAAATAAGAGTCCTTAAGGATCTAGATTCCAACCGATTCCTTTTAGCTACCAAACTGCCCAAATAAAGACATCTGAACTCTTTATACTGACTGTCCACAGCATACTTTTTGTCTCCATGTTCTCCAGATCTACAAAATCAGGGAGCTGTGGTATCATCTCCTCTGAACCACCAATACTGGGCCCACCATTTCCTTTGAGAAGCTTTGAACCTCAGCCTTGGAATCACTTCTTTTGCTTAGCCAGTGAGGTGCAGGCCCAAACAAGTCAGGATATCTGTGTATTCATCAAAGGGATGGCATTAATTCTGAAGATGCTACAAGTATTGCCCCAGGCGAATTTCTTCTCCTTTCGCACGGTTCAATCTCTGAACCTGAATTCCTCCAAAATTAAGGCTGCCCCCATGTGGGAGATAATTGGGAAGTTCTAAAAGAAAGAAAGGAAACATTCATTTGTTAAGCATCCAGTACATGCCAGGCATTGTACTAAGTACTCTGCAAATATTACCTTATTTGATCCTCACAACATCCCTGGGAGATAGGCACTGTAATTATCCCCATTTTACAGTTGAGGAAGCTGAGGCAGTCAGGGGTTGTGACTTGCCCAGGTCACACAGCTAGTAAGTCTGAGGTTAGATTTGAACTCAGGTCTTCCTGACTCCAGGCCCATTATTCTATCCACTGATTCACCTAGCTACCTTGGAGTACTGGGCACCATCTTGTGGCATCTTGGAATTTTCTGCTTCATTTTCCTTTTGCATTCAGCTTGCCCTTTACCAAACATTAATGAAAGTGTGGAAAGAAGAGGAAAGTAAATCAAAGGCCATTATTGGCCTGAATGAGACAGAAGAATTGAGTTGTATTTATTTTTGGACATGCAGTAAAAATACTGATTTGCCATGAATGTATGGAAACAACATAGTATTTTGGAATGAAATGTGCATTTTTATGCTAAGGGAATGTAGCACTGTAGAATAATAATTCTGTGCTGCAGAAACATCAGGATGAAATATTAATTGTGGTATTCTCTAAAAAATATCAAGGCAGAACACTATTGATGGCAATCATCGTCATGGAATATGAAAGGGGATCATCTAATAATCTTGTCCAGTAGATTTTTGGATGGATACTAAGATACCTGTTATGCATTGCTGGAATTTTCACACGCAGACAGACAAACAGACATACAGACACACACACACACACACTCCTTTTTTGTCTCCTCTATAAGATTTAAGCGAGGAAATATAGGGATCAGACAAGAGACATCACAATGAAGGGCATGAGGATCCCCCAGAAGATGAGGTGATCTGACATAATAGAAAGAACACTGGATTTGAAGTGTTGGGATGAGATGATCTCTAAGACTACTGGTTTTAGCTCTCCATCTATAATCCTCTGAATCCTGATTTTATCACTTATTCATTGTATAATCTTGAGCCAGCCCCTTACCTCCCAGAGGCTCAATTTCCTAATCTGTCAAATGGGGCTAATATTACTTATGCTGTTTCCTTTACAGAGTTATTGTGGGGAAAGTGCTTTGTAAAGATTAAAGCTAAACAAACAGGAGCTATGATTGCCTTTCTTTGCATCCTTATGGTGTAAGTACTTAGTACAGTATAAGCATTTAATAAATATGTGCTGACTCACTGAAATGGAAGTTCAGAAATTCGGAAAATTATCCCAGGTTCACACAGTCAACCAGGGGCAGAGCCCTTGAGTAAAAAATACTATAAGAAAAATGAACACTATAATTTTTCCCAAGTTTCAACTCTCCCAGGGAGGGTCCTGGTCTTTTCAGCTCTTTTTGAAATGTTCTTATTTGTCACTTTCCAGCCTCCTGAGGTGGAGTACTTCACCAGGGCCTCCCTCATCCGCAAGATCCCTAGATAATAAGGCCAGTTGTCAGTGATACGCCTGTAGGTGTCTGTGAGCTGCAAATGGAGACTTAAGGCAAGGATGCAAAGAAGGCAGCAAAGCAAAGACTAAGTAGACTCCAGACAGGCATCGTAGCCTCTTGTCTCTCCTCTTCCTTCATGCCACTGCCAGATTAATCTTCCTTCTGTACAAATCTATGCATTCCTCTGCCACAAAATCTGCAGTGCTTCCCTATTGCCTTTAAAGTAGAGGTCCGTCTCTTCTGTGTGGTATTTAAGACATCCATAGTTTGGCACCACTCTATAGGTCCAATCTATTTCATATCATTCCCCTCTATATAATATAAATTCCAGTCAAAATAGACTATTTGCTGTTGTCCATATAGATCCTATACTCTGCCAACTCAATGACTTTCTTTACATAGTTCTCTATTCCTTGGAATTCTTTTCTGTCTCCATTAAATGCTATCTCCTCCATAAAACTTTTCTTGATATGTATTCCCTGTAAGGAGTCTTCCCCACTCCACTGCTCAATACTTCAAGACTTCACATAACACCTTTTTTGGAACTCTCATGCACTTTCCATGTGTCATTATCAATGAGAATTATCTGTACAGCTTTTAGCCCCCTACAGAGTAGAAGCACTATGAGGGCAGGAATTGTTTCATCTAAACTTTGTATCTCTCTCAGCACCTAACATAGCACTCTGCATGCAGTAGGTGCTTAGTAAATGTTGAAGTTGAAGGAATAGAGCCTTTCAGGGACCCTTAGGATCTTTGTATCCTCCTTATTGGTTCCTGCGGCACAAGGCCAACATAACAGGTACATGGAACAAGCTGTCATCCATAGGATATGAATTCAGCACCACTAGAAAGGCCCCTTAGCTCCTCAAAATGCCACTCCTCCCAATGTCTCCTATTTCACCATTTGTGAGTCATTCCTCTAGCTTAAAGTTTTGATCACTGCTGAAGCTCAAAAGCCCCTGGGAAATTTAGTTTAATACACTAAACTCTATCAGTCTTTTATTCTTTAATATAAATGAAATCTGAGGAAAGTAAGGTTTCATATGACATACAGATCAGAGAGCACCATAATAGGTGAGAATAGGAGACCTCTGCATCAGAGATAAAAGATGAAACCCTACCAAGAGGGTGGAAAAGTCACAGAAAGGAGAGAGTAAGGTCACTAATGGCAAAATTTCTTGACCTAATAACTTGCTTTGGGAGCACAGTCTGTTTCTTTCTTCCCATAGAAAAGGAGTCTTTAATAGAAACAATTTCCAAACTCTTTTCTTTGGATTTGTCTTGCCCTTATCCTCTGTTTTATACCAAAGTACTTCTTGCAATATTTTAGCAAGGTTCTAATTGAGCAGAAATTTGACTAAATGTTGGAAGTCCTCCTCCTTTATCTCAGACTCCAGTTAGCTCTCAATCATTAGCCTGTAAGGACAAAGATACAATTGAACTTCACATCACATAACAGTTATATTCCATGAAACAAATTATATGTAAGTTGAATTTTTATAATTTTTGTATGGAAATATTACATCATCCATGCAGGGAATTCCCAGTAAGGAAACTCCATCAACCAATGCAGAGAAGCAATTATTCTGAGAATTAAAATGTAAGTGAGTTGTATGAGGTGCAGAGTGTTTAAGTGGCTTACCCAGGATCATACATGAAGTATCAGAGGTAGATTGTAAATCAGGTTCTCCTGATCCCAAGGCTAGCCTTCTTTTCATTGTATCAGGCTGTGTCTCTCACAACTAGAGGGTTAAGTATTCATAAGAACATAGAGCTAGAGCCAGAAGGGATCTCAGAGGCCATCTACTCAACACCTCTGAATTACCAATTAACTTATGGAATTATTAAATTGATTTATTATGACCCAGACAAAAAGGGAGGAAATCTCCTAGAAGAGAACATGAAGTTCAGCTATCCCCTCTTGCTTTCTACCCAGGAGTTTACTACACCTAGCTCTTTTAGGTAGGGGCAGCTATGAATAGCTTATAGTTTCAGTCCTGATATTCCCAATTTATGAGCAAGGGAATGGGACTCTTAGAGGGTCCCTCTGGGTCAGGGTTGGGGTAGGTACATCTGGTGGGTTTTTTTCTGGATACTCACAAGGAAAGACCACAATGGCAGCAAGCAGGAAGTAATGCTTCAATCATACTTTAATAAGGCACAGAGAGAACAGAAAGAAATAGCACAGAAAGTAGAGACAGATGGTATAGGCACACAGAATGAGATGGTGGAGCGAAGAAGGCAATGTAGGGAAGAAAATGGTGAGGAGGAGAGGTATAGAGAGTCAGTTACACAACCACCCATCAGAGTTGGGAGCACCAAGGCAGCACAGACCCATAGCAGACAGAGGAGTGCCTAGGGTGGAGGGGTGGTGTAAGAGTTTGGGGTCTCATTTTAATGGGAATTTGGTGGTAGAAGATGGATTAACTCTTATCCATGTCACCTTATGGTTAGTTCATTAACATATACACATCATCTCAAAGTTATCAGCAACACTTGAGGACTGGTTCATTGGCATAACACTTTGCTGGTGTTGTGCTTATCTTACTATACATATTTGAAGCTTAGCTGAGGCTTACAGATGATGAGCAGTTGGCAAAACCAAGAGCCCCTTACCTAGCTGGTTTCCCCTACTTTAGCACATCACCTCAGGATGTGACCTTAGTTAAATTATGAGACAGGTTCCAGTGGTTCCTACACTCCCTAGTTTATGAGACAGTTTGCAAGTAACTGTTATGCTCCCTTAATTAATGGGACAGCCTATAAGTGATTTCTAGTTTCCTTTGGCAATCTTACTTCCTACTACTGTCAACTTATACTACCTATAATGTTACAGTACTAGCTAAAAGGGGGGGGGGTCAGGGTGCGCATAACAAGAAACAATTTTAACACAGACCCTCATTTTACAAATGAAGAAACTTAAGCTCAAGGAGGTTAAGTGACTTGTCCAATATCATAAAGTCAGTAGGGATCACAAGTGGAATTTGAACCTAAGTCCTCTGACTCCAGAATCTCTTCCTTCCACTCTTTGTGACTCTCAAAACTTACCAACTGCCTGATGGGGACACAAAGCCAAAATCCTGAAATAGGCCTACAGGTAGCTGGGCAGTTAGATGAATCCAATTGTGGTTGTTTCTATAAAGTGAGCATTAACACCCAAATTTGCATGGCAAATATGTAGAGAGAGTACTGGAAGGGGAATCAGGACAGTGGGAATTCAAAGTCTACCTCTGAAGCTTACTACTTGTAGTAAACTGAACAATTCACTTAATGACTGAATCTCAGCCACTCTCCAGGATTTATCTCTTCAATTATAGATAGCCTGTGCCTGAGTTGATACAAGAAATTCCCACACCAACAAATATGCACTGTGTTTGATATACTGATATCATGTAAATTTTCACACAGAAAATCCTTAGAATCCCCTACACTGAAAGTATTCTTGAAGGAGGGAGGTTACGGAGTAATACCACAAAAGGGTGCCTCCTCAAGGAATTATATGAGGTTGGACTAAGAAAAATCACAAGATATCAGAGTTCATATAATAAAACCTATACCCAAACAAATTCCTAGTACAACTTCCCCCCGGAAAGTTCTTATCAGATCTCTATTTGAAGAGCTCCAATGACTGGGGGACTCACTATCTTCCAAGGCTCCTCATTTACTTTTATGATGGTGTCTACAGGACTTATCCCAAATCCTGGGCTGTGGTGCTAAGGGAATGCTATGGGATAGGAATCAAGTCTAATTGCTATTATAGTTTCTCTTTTGCTTCTACAGAGCCAAGAGCTTCCAGAGAGAATTATGCCCCAGTAATGGTGACAGGGATTCTGGAAGAGTCAGCTATTCTACCTGCAGAAATACCAAGTGGACATAAACTTGAGAACATTAACTGGGCCTCTCGTACACCTGTTGCTCTTGTGCAACCAGAAGGACAATCTTTCAAGGTCATTACAACCCATCAAAATTATAGGGGACGACTGAATGTCCCACCCAACACGTATAACTTGAAGATTAGCCCCCTGAAGATGGAGGATGCTGGATTCTACAGAGCTGACATAAATCTTCAGAATTCTGCAACTTCTACCATCACCATCACCAAGAACTATACCCTGCATGTCTACAGTAAGACTATAGTAGTGGACTCTTAGAATATTCGGGCTGAGAGACCAAAGAGGTCCTCTAGTCCAAACCCTCATTTTTCATCCAAGGAAACTGAGGCCCAGAGAAGTGAGGTGATTTGCTTAAGGTCACATGCATAGTACCAAAACTAGAAAAGAAATGGGATTTCCTGATTTTGTTTTGTTTTGTTCCACTGGGTTATTTTCCAAGTTATTTTTCAAAAGAAAACTAAAGTTTTCAATCAAGTATTCCCTGGACCATTCAGTGGCTATTAGTAAAAGACTTCAGCACTATACTAGAAAGTCTGAGGGGGAAAGAGGGCTAGAAAGAACATGGGTCTTGTCTTCTGGCAAGTCCAGATTTTGCCCTTGCATCTCTCACCATGGGCTCTTTCCCATTTGCCTACAAAAAATGTTCAGATCTCTCTAATCTTAAAAAAAAAAAACCTTTCCTTAACCCTTGTCATTCATCCAGCTACCTTCCTATTAGTCTCCTATCATCCACTGCTAAACTCCTGAAAAATGCCTTCTATACCCAATGGCTCTTCTTACATACTACTCACCTTCTCAACCCTTTATAAAATAGCCCAAGCTCCAATGACTTTATGGAAACTGTTCTCTCTAACATTTTCAATAACTTTATAAATGCCAGATTCCATGGGGTTGTTTTCAGTCTTCTTCCCCCTTGAAATCTCTGCAACATGTCATGTTGTTGATCATTTCTGTGATCCTAAAGTTTCCTCTCACTGAGTACTTTCTTTCCCCTTGATTTAAAAATCTGCATATTTTCTCAGTTTTCCTCTTACTTCTCTAAATGCTCCTTTTCTGTCCCCTTCAGTAACTCTCCTTGTTATTCTTCATCTTTTAATATGGGTGTTCTTCAAGGTTGTGTCCTTGGTTCTCTTCTGTCCGTGTACTTTTCCTACTTGGAATTACTACTTTGGTGAAAATGACTCCAAAGTCTTCATCTGCTTGCCTTGCATATAAGCTGCTTCAGCAAGAATGTTTCTCAAAATTGACTTATAGAGAGCTCAAAATTGGACAAATTAACAAAGTTTATAAAGAAGATGGTTTCATTGTAGACTCATTGTTATGCCTTGTATTGTTCCATCCTATAGGACGACTGGCACCACCAAAAATTACTTGGAATACTGTAGCCTCTGAGAACAACACCTGTAATATCACTCTGACGTGCTTCATGGAGGAGGGAAGAGAAGCTGTGAAGTACCAGTGGACTCCTCTGGGAGAACAAGCTGTTGAATCCAATGGGAAATCTAGGCTTTTCATCTTCCAAAGACCTGAAAGATGCTCCCATAAATTACACCTGCACAGCCATGAACCCTGTCAGCAACAATTCTCAATCCAAACTTGTTCAATATCCTTGTGCAGGTAATCATCTGTCCCTTCTTCCCAAAAGCCTCAGGAAACACCCTGAGCAGCTGTAGGAAATAGGCCCCAGAAGGTCTGGTCTTTACATGGGCAGTTTCAAGATAGAACCCAATGAAGATAGAAATCAAATCCAGGCGAGGTCACAAGCACTTTTCAATTCAATTTTATTCAACAAATTTATTAAAGTCTACTAAAGACTGTGTTGTGTTACATACTGAAAAAAAAGGCACAGTCCCTGACCCTCATGGGACTTACATTCTAGTAGGGGCCATACTAATACATATAACTATGATAATATTACTTTACAAATACATTAAAGAGGTATAAAGAAAAGTGCTCCCTAAAGTCTGAGCGGGAAGGTTACTTTTTTATAGTTGGGTTGGGGAAGACTTCATGGAGGAGACAGACTTTGAACTAGCCTTTAAAGAATGCAAATTAAAGATTAATTTATTACAGAACTGATTTTATTACAGTTGTTTAAAGTTTGCAAAATACTTTGCATATGTTATCACATTTGATCCCCACAACATAAAGAGAATAAAGACTTAGGAAATTAAGACTAATAGACTTGTTCAAATCACAAAACAAGTAATTAACCAAGCAGTATATTTTAAGTGAATACAATATGCAAGGCACTGTGTTAAGCACATACAAAGAAAAAGAAAAGTTGTTCCTGGCCTCAAAAAGTTTACTTTCGTTGGGGGAGATATAACATATGCAAATAAGTAAATAGAGAATATATAAAGGTAAGCGTAAGGTAATGGTAGGGAGGAAGCACTAACAACTGGGAGGATCAAGGATTAGGAAAGAACTCCCATAGGCAATAGCACCCAATGTAAGCCTTCAAAGAAACTAGGAAAATCAAGATGGTGAGGAGAAGAGGGAAAGCATCCCGAGCATAGAGGACAACTTATACAAAGGCACAGAGACGGGAATCTCAAGTTTGGGGAATAGCAAATAAGTCAATTTGGGCCTGAAATGTATATGAGAGGCAGTAATATAAGTCTGAAAAGGTAAACTGAGTCAAATAATGAGGGACTTTAAATGTCAGGCTGAAAAATTTGTATTTTATCCTAGGGAGGGTCTACTGAGAACCACTGAAGGGGGTGAGGGTGGTGTGACATGGTCAGAGCCAGGTTATAGAAATATCACTTTGTTGACTGTGTTTAGGACGGATTGGAGAGGAGAGAAATTGGAAGGAGGGAGACGATTTTAAAAACTCTTACAAAAGTCCAGGTAAGAGGTGATAAGATGCTGAATGGGAGGGTGGCCATTTGAGTCCAAAGAAGAAGAAAAATATGAGAGATGTTATGAAGATGGACTCTACAAGACTTTTCAAATGATTGCATAGGTGGAATGAGGGAGAAGAATGAAGCAAAGATTCCTCTGAATTTGGAAACCTAGGTAGATGTCAGATTGATGGTGCCCTTGACAAAAATAGAGATGTCAGGATGAGGGGTGGGTTTAGAGATAACAATAATAATTTCTGTTTGGGAAGTATCTGCCTAAGGGTAATCCAGGTGATGTTCAATAGCAGTTGATGATATGGGTCTAGAATTTAGGTAACAGATAAAGATTAGATGAGCCAGTGGTCAAGAATGAGTCTATAATGAAACCACCTTCTTTATAAGATAAAGGCTAGATCTTTATAAGATAAAGACTAGATCATATGAATAAAAATTATAATTGAACTCATGGAAGCTGATACCACCAAGATAGAGCATACATATGTGAAAGATAATAGGACCTGTGTCAGAGCCCCTGGGTACATCCATGCTTAGGGGATGGAACATTGTTAATGAGGAATAGTCATGCAGAAAAGAGGAAAGACTTTGTTGGGGTGGGGGAGAACTAGTGAAACTCAAGTAGGAGAGAGAATCTAGGAAGAAGGAATGCTCAACAGTGTCAAACTCTGCAGAGAGATCAAGAGTGAAGAAGACTGAAAAAAGTCCATTTTATTTAGCAACTAAGAAGTCATTGGTAATCTTGGGGCGAGCAGCCTTAGCTGAGTGGTTGAATCAGAAACCAAACTGCAAGAATTTATACAGTGAATAACTGATGAGTAAATAGAGACAGAGAATGCTATTTTTTAGTTGTAAAAGGGAGTAAAAGTATAGGATGATAGCTAGAGAGGATGGCAGGGTTGAATGAAGATTTTATAGTTATGGGGAAGAGTTGCATAAGTTTATAAGCAGCAAGGAAGGAATTAGAGACTGAAGATTAGAAAAAGAGAAAAGGTAATGATGGGGCAAACTCTTGAAAGAGACCAGAGGGGAAAAGCTCAAGGACCCAAGTAGCCAGGTTGACCAAGGCAAAGAGAAGGGCCAAGTTATACTCTAATATGGAAACAAAAGAGGAGAGAATGGGGGACGATGTTGAAGATATTGAGGTGTAGAGTTAGAAAAAGAGGAAACTCATTATAGATAGCCCCTACTTTTCAGTAAAGTATAAGACAAAGACCTTTCCTGGGAGTGAGTAAGGGAGAATCATTTAAGTGGGCTGAGGGAAGAAAAGGTTTGGAACAACCCTGTGGGGAATTAAATAGAAATTTGCCAAGATAAGGGCAAAAAGCTTAGTGATCTACAATAAGGGCCCAACTGAGCTTAGATAACATAAATGTGTAGTGGATGCACTCAGCACAGTTGTGTGACTTCTTCCAGCAATGTTTACCAGCTCTAGGAGTGGGGAGGGGAGGGGGGAAGAGCAAAGCAGGTGATGGAATTAACCCATGGTCAAGTTTTGGAAAAGCAATAAGTGGTAAATAAGACTAGGTAGCATGGGATTAAAGGATAAAGAACAGTGTAGGTTTGATAGGATTCATTATATGGTGAAGGTTATGAAGGTAGGAAAATTTGGCCAGAGTAAGAGTAATGAACTAGAAAATCAAGGACACACAAAATGACAGGAGTCCACAATAAGGATGAATATCATGTGTAAAACGGATGAAGCAGAAGGAGAGATGGAAGGATGAGAGGTTATGATTTGAGAGAAGAATTTCAGTACTCTGGGTCATGAAGATGGAGAGTCTGTAAGTGATGATGACATCAAGGAATGAGTAGCTGAGATAGAATAAAGGGGGAGATCATAGAAGACGGGGAGGTCAAAGAACTGAGATGCTCATCTGTTTGAGGTGATAGGAATACAGTGTTGAAGTCTCCAAGCACAAACAAAGAGAGCTGTTAACTCCTTGAATGATGATGGAGAATGCCTTGGTGGCCATTAGATGACAGCAACCAGGATCTAGATAAGGTGAAATATCCAAACTGAATGAAGCTGAATGGAGAGGTTGCTGAGTAATGAAAGCAGAAAGAAGCTATGAAAATGGCTCTGAGAAGCAAGAAGCATGCAGACTCTTTCCCTTCCCTTTTTCTGTTCTTTTTTGAGAGGAGCACAAGCCATAAAGTAGTTACAGATTAAAAGAACCTTAGGACTTAGGTTAAAACATAGGACTCACTATGGAAAATTATACGAACTGCTTATGGGCTATCATAATGTTTTTTGCATTTGTTTATTGACTCCTGACTCCCAGGCTGAGCACTCTATCTACTCCACCACCTAGATGCCTCGATAAGTGGAAAAAAGAATGAAATGAGTATAAGAGGAAAACGTCTGATTAGAAAAGTTTATTAACAACAGAGATCCAAGAGGGCTTAACAAAAGACAAAGACAAAGTAACAAAAGAATTCAGGGGGGATATGGCTGAGGTGGATGGGGACAAAGGAGTGTGAAATGGAAAAAGAACATTTTAGTATATTCAACCTTTGACCCTAAAACACAAGCATATAGAGAGAAGCTTAATAGCCAGTAGATTGTCACACCCTTTCTAGTAAGCAATGGCACAGGCTTTGATTTTTCCCACCTTGAAAGTAGGTAAGCTAGGTCCCAGTGGCCGTGGGGGAAAGTTTTGGTGACCAGTGAAATATGAAGACAGAATTTGAACCCAGGTCCTAATGATTCCAAACACAATACTCTATTCACTACTACATCATACTGCTTGTCAGGAGGGAGAGGAAAAACATTATAGACATAAAGAACAGTGGGAGGAAAAAGGCATGAAAGTACAAGGAATATTCAAGAGACAGAATACGTTGCCCCATTTGGCTGACAGTAGAATGCATAGAGGGGAGGAATATGATGTAAATCTTGCAAAGTAGAGAGATGGGGCAGATAGTAGAGGATCTTGAATGCCAGGTAAAGGAGTCTGGATTTTACTTAGTAGGTAATAGGGAGCCACTGAAGATTTCTGAACAAGGGAGTGACATGACTAGCATTATGAACAAAGATGAAGAATTTGCGATCTAGATTCCCAGGAGAGCAAAAGCACAATCTCCATAAGAGACTACATTCCCAATCTCCCTGGAGTGGATCTTTCCTGGACTTCAGGGTAGGACATGACCCCAGCAAAGAACCTGGATTTAAGTGAGCCCACTTACCCCCTGGGTCTGTTCAGTGAAAAGTCTAGTTTTGTTTTGTTTTTGTTTTTTATTTTGTTTGTTGTTGTTGTTATTCAGGAAGTTCCCTTGCCACTTGTTTTCTCTTCTCCTTTCAGGAATGCCAATGTCTTCCAGGTCACTTTGGTTTATACTGGTGCCTCTCCTGGTATTAGTCCTGTCAGCTGGGATATTGTTTTATCTACAACACAAGAAAAAAAAAGGTATGGGGTTCTGGGGAGGTAGAAAGAAACGTATTCTCTTCTTCCTTAGTTTAGATTTTGGTTTCTTTAAACACAAAGAGGTCCCTAGGGCCCTGGGGAATCATGCCCTTCCACATTCCCTTGCCTTTTCATGACCTTTCTAATAAGAGCATTTTATGTTCATCTCATTTTGCATTTTCACATACATTAACACTGAGCTGGAAAGAATTTACTAATGTCATGGGAAAACCTACAGCTCCCAGCACAATTTAAGGTAAAAGTCAGGAAGAAACTTCATTGCTATTACAAGTCATGTCAAAGAAAAATGAATTGACTGACATTTCCACTACCGGTCAAGTGGTTTCTCTTTACAAGCAATTTCCAACTAAGCTGTAGTGTAAATTTAAGTGAAGAAAGTTTCATGGGATAGCAAATTGTTACTTAGTGCAAGGTAACTGTTTCACTCAAGGAGAGAAATAGAGCTGCAACTGAGATATGGGTTTGCAACGTCTAGCAACATTCTTATCTCTGTGAAGACACTGGAAATGATAAGATATTATCACAGTGTTAGCTCAGTGGTCTAGATTTAGGAAGCCATTACACACATATTAGTATTATATCCTTACAATGCTAACCATTAGCTTCAACTACTTAAATGTTGGTGGGAAGAGAGTGTGGTCCTCTCTGGGTATCGTGTTGTTGTTATTCAGTCATGTCTAACTTTTTGTGACCCCATTTGGGGTTTTCTTGGCAAAGATACTGGAGTTGTTTGCCATTTTCTTTTCTAGCTCATTTTATAGATGAGAAAACTGAGGCAAACAGGGTTAAATGCCTTTCCCAGAGTTTCACAGCTAGCAACTGTCTGAGGCTGGATTTGAACTCAGGAAGATGAGTCTTCCTGATTCCAAGCCTAGTGCTCTATCCACTGTGCCACCTAGCTGCCCACAGGCTTTATGCTAAATACTGGGGATACAAATAAGAAAAAGAAAGTCAGTCCCTGCCCTTAAGGAGCTTATAATCTAACGAAGAAAGACAATATGTAAAAGGAAGCTGAAAAGGAGAGAGGCTCCAGGATTGCGGTAAAGTAACATAATGATGTTCATGATGATATTCATGGAGTTAAGACCAAGCAGAGCATGTGATAGGAAATGAAGTTAGCTGGAAAATTCCGAGCCCTTTCTAAAAAGGGAAGCTTTGGAAATCATTTATTGCTCTATACCTCCACCCCACCCCCAGCCCTCCAGTCTCCAAGGGGAGAGACAACTGAGGGTCTTCACAGAACAGAAGTTTGGATTCAGTCAGAAGGGCCACACTTGAGGACCTAGAGGGCCCCAGGTGGCCTCAAGGCCTCAGATTCCCCACACCTGGGTTAGAGCATAGTGCCTGGAGTCAAGAAAGGCTGAGTTCAAATCCAGCATCAGATGCTTACTAGCTGTATGATCCTGGGCAAGTCACTTAACCTCTTTGCCTCAGTTTTCCCATCTATAAAATGGAGAAAGAATAGCACCCACCTCTCAGGGTTGTTGTGAGGACTGAATGAGATAATAATAATGAGATAATAATTGTAAAGCACTCAGCACAGTGTCTGGCACGCAGTAATTGCTATATTGATATTTTTACTATTATCCAACCTTGTGACCCAAAATTGTATTACAAAAGAAAAGGGCTTCATTGACTAGTGCTACAAGTTTGCAAGGACTGCAGCCAAACTTCTGGGGAGAAAAATAGAACTTCCTGAAAGATTCTTACCAATTTCTATGCTAAGAATTCAAATACTAATGTTTACAGTTTTCCTAATTGACTTAAATCTATTCTATGTTTAATGTTTGTGTTTAGTCTGGTACTGGCAGTAGACTGAAGATTTTTGAGAGAAATGAATCAAATTATGATGTTCCTAGGAGAAAGAGGATGGGGGCAAAAATAAGCCATATGTGTTATCAGGTAGAGAAATGACCCACGCCCCCCAAAAACATTGAACCTCGTCCTTCATGTCAGAGGGTAGACCCTGATGCCTATTACATTAGATTTGCTTCCCTGTGTTAAAACTTCTAACCTCGGATTTCTTCTACATGAAATAAAGATAATAATGCTAGTACAACCTGACTAATAGGGATGCGGTAAGGAAATTTTCCCTAAATGTTAAAGTATTACAAAAATATAAGTTATTTTGATTATTAAGATGTCACTATTATATCTGTGATAGACCCTATATCACCACCAACTCTAATCAAAATGAACTCTAAAAATATCCCACATGACCTTCCCTAAGTAAAAAGAGGACAACTAGGTGACACAGTAGATAAAGCAGTAGCCCTGAAGTTAAGGAAGACCCAAGTTTAAATGTGGTCTCAGATACTTACTAGTTGTGTGGGCCCTGGGCAAGTCACTTAACTCTGCCTCAGTTTCCTCATCTGTAAAATGATCTGGAGAAGGAAATGGTCAGCATCTTTGCCAAGAAAACCCCAAATGGGGTTAAGAAGAGTTGGACATGAGCAATCAACAAAACAATAACATGAAAAAAGATTCACAAAGGTCAATGTAGTATAGTGTACTGTAGTGGTAAGATTTCTAGACTTGGGGTTAAGAATCATGGGTTTGAATTCCAGTTCAGGCATTTAATAACTGACCATAGGTAAGTTACTTTACTTCTCTAAGCCTCAGTTTTCTCATCTCTAAAATGTGGACATAAATATGCTGCCTTACTCAAAAGATACTAGTAATAAAGTGCTTTTTAAGTATTATTTTAATAAATAAGTGTTATTAATTTGACCACTGGGGGTACTTTTGTTGGCAAAGTGTCTGACTTTATTGGTGATAAAAGTCAAAAAATGATAGTCCCACACTTACCACAATGATTCTGTGCTCCTCTTAAAACAAGAGGTCACTCTGGGGTATCCATTAAGATTTCTATAGGACAGGGCAGCTAGGTGGCACAGTGGATAGAGCACCAGCCCTGAAGTCAGGAGGACCTGCGTTCAAATGTGACCTCAGACCAAACACTTGACACTTACTAGCTGTGTGACCCTGGACAAGTCACTTAACACCAATTGCCACAAAATAAATAAATAAGATCTCTATAGCTCCCAGAACCCTCTACCCCTAGCTTCATTTCTTTTGTGAGTTCGGGGTTCCCTCTGTTAGTGTAGGGTTGTGGGAAATGGCTGAATCCAATTAGACTCATTGTTCAGTATCCCTCTACTCACTAGGAAACTCAACCCCCTTCCTTGGAGAAATCATCTTCCTTTATTGGGCATCCATTCCCTCCCCTGTAAAAAGTGAGGGGACATTTGACTATCTCTAAGGTTCCTACCAAGCTCTAACATGCCATGAATCTGTGAATTTGGTATATCGTAGATGCTGATTCAGTATCCGCTTCCCAGATCATGACCCCAAAAGACCTTCCCCCACTTTCAGAAAACCGACTCTATGATGAAATTAGCATACCCAAGGTAAGTTTGATCTCTTTCTGTCGGGGACCAGGATGAGGAAGATATGAGCTGGAGGGTTTGACCATGTAGTGACACTTTTATATGGTAAAAAAAATCTTGCCCTTCTCCTACTCCAATCCTTGCCCCTGCACTGAAGCAATGCATTAGGTAGAACTGAGCCTCGATCTGAGATCTGGAGGGTCTTTTTGATGAAAATGAGACCTGGGAAGCACCAAGGAAAGAGATAAGGGGAAAGTATGGGCTAATATTCCAGGCTAGTCTGAGGACTGGGACTCATGATAATCATTTTTTTTTGTAAGACAATTGGAGTTAAGTAACTTGCCCAGGGTCACACAGTAAGTGTCATCATAATAATCTTTTATAGGCAATTGTCTCCAATCCTCCAAAAGAAGAAGAAGCCTTGAATACAATTTATTACACAGTGCAGAAGCCCCAAAAGGTAACTATCTTTCCAGTTTGATTTCAATTGGGCTTTCTTGCCTCCTCTCAGGTTGACCCAGAGGGTTCTAAGGTCCTTCTATCTGTGGCCTTCCATCAAACAAGAGGAAAGTAGCTAGTTCCACCTGGGTCTTCTCTCAGTGCATCCACAGGGCAACTCCAGTTTAGTCCCCATAGGCCAGATCTTGAATGCAACTGTGACTTCTCCCCTGCTGTAAAAGCTGCTTCAGTAACCTTTGACAAGAAACCCTCTAGACACAAACAATCCCACAAACATATACTCACTCCCAGCCAGCTACACATCCACACCTGAGATTCTGTTCCCTACTCTAGTATGCAATCTTACGTCACTTCCCTGTTCAATAAATGCCAGTGGCTCAATATAAAATCCTCTGGCTTTTAAAGACCTTCATAAGCTGTCCTTTTCCTACCTTTCTGGTCTTAAATCTTAGTTTCCTCCATTGTGCTGTACAATATAGTGACACTGACCTCCCTTACCTAACACTCCATTTCCTGAATTCATGCATTCTCAAAGGCCATTCTCTGTGTGTGGAATGCACTCCCACCTCATCTCTACCTCCTGGCTTTGCAGGCTTCCTTCAAGTCTCTGCTAAAACTTCTCTTCTACAAATAGTCTTTCCCATTCCTCCTTAATACTAATCCCTTCCCTCTGAAATTACTCCCAACTTATCTTGTCCATATCTTCTTTATGCATAATCATTTGCAAATTGTCCTCCCTCACATTAGATTGTGAGCTCCTTGAGAGCAGGGATTGTTTTGGCCTTTTTTAAAATGCCTAGCATTTAGGCACACAGTTATCATTTATGCTTATAGTTTTGTTACCCACTAAATAATGAGTGTGAACCTGTTGCTGCTACTACTGCTCACTTGAAAGTTTCCCAGTGACACCACACTTGAAATTTATAAGAGGAGGACAAAGAGAATTCCCTCCCCACCCACCCCCCACCCCCACCTCCTCTCACTGTCTCAAGATAGTGGCAATAGGAGAGACCAGGAATGAAGGAATCTTGAACCTGACACTTCGTCTCAGGTGTAAGATCACCTACAACACCCCACCTTCTTTCCTTCTTTTTCTTTTTTTTTTGGGGGGGGGCTAGGCAATGGCGTTAGGTCACTTGCCCAGGGTCACACAGCTAGTTAAGTGTCAAGTATCTGGGCCATATTTGAACTCAGGTCCTCCTGACTCCAGGGCCCATGCTTTATCCACTGAGCCACCTAGCTGCCCCCCCACCTTATTTCTCCTGTTCTGTTTTAAGGGTTAATCCTTACAAGCTGTTCAAGTGGCCTTGAGTAGCCAAGAAATCATATGGGATCCAGAAGGGGGACTTCACAAATCCTTGTTATCTTAGGACTTGCAAATCACCCTAAGGACGGGTGATATTGGGTCCCCTTTTTGGAGGGAGAAAGGCCTTAAGGCTAAAACTCATACCTAGGCAGCTCTGGCCGCTTTCTATGATTTTGTAGTGCCCTGTCTCCAGCTTAATACTAACACACCTTTTTGTCCTCTCCTCTTGTACAGATTGAAAATTCTTATTCATCTGCTACCAAACTTCTTGGGACCTCTACCAATGATTCTGTGATCTAGATGACAGTGAAGCTTATTCTCTTCCCAGGAAAGGACATTTGATGGCAGGAAGACTTCAGCCTGTTAAAAGAAATATTGGTTCGGGCCTCATCCTGGTCAATGAGGCAAACTCAGGAAAAGAAAGGAGAAAGTATTTTATTAGCACACCAAGGCAGCAAGCAGTTAGAGTGCAACCAGACCCATTATGAACTGAGCCAGTTTTTATAGACTGGAGTAAACAACTTTCATATAAGGGCAAAAGTATGCTGATTGGTGGTGCAAGACCGCAATTGGACCTATATCATTCCTCTGTCTTTAACTGCATCATCTTAATCTCAGCTGCCTATAATACAAGGTAGGCCTTGGGAGTAGTACCTTACACTGGGGGAGACACCGTAAACATAAGCAACATACAATCCCCATGACAAAACATATGAGAAGGTCCACAAACAGATACTCCAGCCATGAGAGATCAGGAAGCCAAGAAGTTAACCATTGCCATGGGGGACCAGCATTCTTTCTCATCCTCCTAGAACTCATTTTTGTATTGAGACCAGATGGACGTGAATGTTATCAGAATTATCAGGAACCCATATGCAGCTCTCCTGACCTAAGAGGGCACATCACCCTCCCCACTCTGTGAGGAGGTAATCCAGAGGAGTCTGTTCTGTAAGACCACATCTCCAAGGATATAGATCTCTGCATAGGTTCATCCATAGCATCTGTGGATTCATTAACACGAATCTGTAAAAATTCATTCATTCTATTGAAGAGTGCTAAACTGTGTCTGACCCAATACACAGGCAATAGGATGGATGGCTATATGTTTGTTCTGCAAGTAGGTGCTAAGAGGCAGGGTAGATGCTTGGAAAACAAAAAGATCTCTTTCCATTCCTCACTGTCTCTGCCAATTTTGAGGAAACTAATAAGTTTTATCGGGACACAAGAAATGAAGTCCTTGTGGGGCTTTCCTAAAAAATTTACTTGTGTGTGCCTGGCCTCCTAACTTAACACTTTCTCAGAAGACCATTCCATTCCCAAATAGTCACATTCTGTTTTAGGGGTACGTATAATTACGTACGTATAATTTGGCATCTCATTTTTTTGCCCTTGTGTCTCATTTTGCTCATAGCACAGTATCAATGGCCTAATAACATAGCTTAAACTCAGGGGAGGCCAGAATTGTGAAAGGTTAGCAGTCTTTTTCCAACTAAAGGTAAATGAGTGAGAGAAATCATTTTTCCAGCCTGTAACAATACAATTTCACATTTTGTGTAAGTTTTCCTTAATGATTGCAAAAGCATAGTCATGCAAGTCCTGGACATCTGAGCCCATGCCTACCAGGGGGTATCCCTTCCCCCAAGGCCAAAGGAACATGTGCATGTATCCAGCAGTTGGTCCAGCTAAAGGCATGGAGGGCATTTTGGATCAGACACACGTAAGTGCTGGGTCTCCTGTTCCATCCCCAAGGGCATAAAGCAGGGCATAAAGTGAAGAAAACAAATACATGGTAGATTGCAGATGAAGTATTAGGTCCTAATTATCAGAGTCAAACAAACAGGTGACCAAGGATCATTGATTGCTGTTGAGGTTTCTGGCTGATCAGAGTTTGCTGCTTCTGCTAAGCCAAGGTCAATCACAGCAGGCTTCACATGGGAATGATGTATACAGGCTATCTACTTGGCACCCTTGATGGCAATATGTCTGGTCAGCAGGGTCTGGAAAGGCCCATTCCAAGAGGGCTGGAGACTAGATGTCTTCCTGAAGTTGCGGATCCACACCTCACACAAATTAATATATCTACTTTTCCAAAGGCAGAATTTGTGTCACGGCTGCCTCCTTCCAGACCTGTGAAACAGAGCTGGACAGAGATCACATATCTCATCAGGCTTTCATCCCCTGTGGCCAGACTCAGGTTCTGAGGGTCCAACCTTGAAGTAGCAGTAGGTGATCTACTGAACAGAATTTCAAAAGGTGATAATCCACAGTCCTGCCTTCTAGAACAACACAAGGGGAAGTGCCTGAGGACATTTTAACTGTGTTTCCTGGCATAATTTTCCAAAAAGGGTCTATTTAACCACTCAACTCCCCCTGATGATTGTGTGAGTGATAAGGGGTACAGAGGTTCCTGAAACACTTGGAGAGTTGCTTAGTTATTTCTGCAGTAAAGTGTGGCCCCTGATCTGACTCAATAGTACATGGCAGGCCAGATCTTAGTATTCTGTCCTTGATCAGACACCTTGACACTGAGTTTGCTGCAGCATGTTGTCACTGGCAAGGCCTCTACTCAATGGTTCAATTGTTGTCTGTATACCAACACATAACTGTAACCCATAGACTTTGGCAGTTCAATAAAGTCAGTCTGCAGGTGTTCAAATGGTAGAGTCACCAACTTTCTCCCCCTTTTGTCATAGTTTTCTTCCTCAAGGAGTTGAATGGTTGACAAGAAAGGCAACTAGAGACAGCACAATGGGCCTCTGCATATACACCAGGGGCAAACCATGATCAGCAAATTTGTGTGAAAGGGCCTCAGTTCCTATATGTCCCAAGACATGGAGTTGCTGACACAGGAGGCACACTCATCATTTAGGTGCAATGGGGCCCCCACCTGGCATGATCCACATCCTGTCTTGTAGAATGGTTTTATGTCTGGTCACCAAGATGTCAATGTTAGCCTCTGTGACTAAGGAAGAACAGTCATTTGTTGTGCCAGCAGATAGAATAAGCAGTGTTTTGGGCAGCTCTTGAGGATCCCAGACCATTTGGACATCTCATCTGCAAACCAGTTGCCACCTTGCAAAAATGAACATCCTCTGGTATGGGCCAGGAAATGCATCACAGAGATGGCCTCTGGGAGCAAGACGGCTTAAAGGAGTCGGTCAATAAGTAAGGCACGCGCTATTGGTTTATCATTTGCAGCGATGAATCCACGCTGCTTCCACAAGGCACCAATGGTGTTATAGACCCCAAAGGTATATTTGCAATCAGTGTAAATGTTCACTCAGAGCCCCAGGGTCAGCTGGCACGCCCTAGTCAACACCATCAACTCAACTCCCTCTGCCTCAATTACATTATACAATGTAGCTTCCTACTCAACAACTGGGGGGACACGATCACTTCCCTAGTCACTCATACACCATTTTCATAAAAGAAGGAGCCATCTGTGAATAATGTGAGATCGAGTTCCTCCCAGGGGACATCTGAGGCATCAGGCCATGGTCTCTCTGTGGCTTCAGTGACCTCAAGGTAATCATGTGGCACTGCATGGTCTTTTAGGGATTCAGGAAAAAAAGTAGCTGGCTTTAAGACATTATAGTGCTGCAGGGAAAGGGGAGGATAAGACAAAAGGCTTACCTCACACGCAGCCACTAGCTGTGGGGGGAGAAGCTTAAGTCTTGGATTGGAGTAAAATGGCAACAACACTATGAGGCATGCAGGCAGTCAAGGGCTGGCCGAAACAAGAAGTTGGGTCCTTTTCGCAAGCTCAGTGGTGGTCATGAGAGCCCAGGGCACTGTAGCATCTTGCACCATTGGATCAAGTTAGCAAGAGTAGTAACTAAGGGAGCTATGATAGAGCTCCAGCCTCTAGGTGAGGACTTCCTATGCAACATCTCTCTGTTCATCTACAAAAAGGGAAAGAGGTTTGTCATAAGCAGACAGTTCCAGAGATGGTGGGGAGGCCATCACCCACTTCACTTGCTGAAGCATTTCCTTCAAGGCCTCTGAGGATGTGAGGGCCTCAGGGCCTCTTTAGCCACATAGGCAACTGGTTCCTTAGAGAGTTTCCTCAGTGCTGGAATCTAATGGTGGCAGTATCCCACAGTTCCCAACAGGACATGTACCTGGTGTTTTGTTTTTGATATTAACATTTGAAGGATACCCTATGTGATGTATAAAAAGTTCAAGAGACATCATTTCTGTAATTATTTTATTGATTATGTTATCAGACAATTAGTAAAAGAGGTCAGTGGCACTCTCAAATGCCAAAGATCTCTGTTGGAATCCACTTAACACTTGTATGCCCTTGAAAGAGCGGGTATTCCTGAGGGTGGCAATCAACTCTGATTGGTTAACAATGAGAAGAATGATTATTCTAATGAGGGGCGGGCTTATTCTATTGAGGGGCTGGGAAAGCTAATTGGACAAAGACATTTATCTCTAATCCAGACTAACCCCACCTAGGGCAATTTAAAAGGGTGTCCACCTCTACTCAGACCTGACTAACTAAAATACAATGTGCAGGATTTCACAGTGCTTGAATCTCTTTGTAAGGTTTTCTAGCAACAATTCCACCTAGATAAGATGGTCTAGGTGGGGTAAATTTTTAGAAAAGGTCAGAGATCTCCCCAATAATTTGTTATTTAATTATCCTTTCTCTCACCTGCATCCTATCATTTGTCAAGGACCTAGTGCCTGGTTCTGGTTCATACCCCAAGTACTCCACTATGAGAAGAGCAAACTGTAACTTTAAAGGGGAGATTCAGTTGCCCTTTCCATAAACTCAGCTTAAGAAGAAAATGTTGCCTCCCTCACTGGCTCCTTGTGAGGGGGAGGCAAGCAATAAGTCATCAACATATTGAATTAGGGCAGGCTCCTGGGTAGATGCACATCTTGTAGGTCCTTGACAAGAGTTTGTGTGAATAGAGTGGGAGATTCACCATGACCCTGAGGCAGCCCAGTCCACATGTATTGCCGATCCTTCCAACTAAAGGCAGTAAAAGTTCTGTGAGTCTGGGTCTACCTACAGTTTACCACTGGGGAAAAAAAAAAAACAGCACACAAGGCAATAACAGAGTTTGCTTTCATATTGTGTGGAGCGTTGGTGACAACAGAAACAGGATTCAGAACCACGGGGGCTCTTAGCATGACAAAATTGTTGAGAGCCTTCAGATCCTGGACAAAATGGTACACAGGTAGGCCTTCATCATCCACCTTTTCTTTCCTTCACTGGCAGTACAGAGGTAGTTGAAGGTGACTGGCATGGAACTGTCACTCCCAGATAAACATAAGCATTGATAGGTTTTTTAATAGGTTTAGCTGCCTTTAAATTGACGTCATATTGATGAGGTTTATGGCTTCTGGGAACCCTGAAATGTCAGGGTACAAGGTGGAGTTGACTAAAACAAATTCGCACATCCAAACCATCTTCCAGTCAAGTGGCAAAGTTTATTGTAATGCCAATAGAAGCATGAAGTTCCTAGTGAACCTGCAGACTAATGAGGATGAGTCTGATGCTTATATACAAAAGGTACAGTGAAAGGATCTGGGTAGGATTAAGGAGTGCTGTGACACCTGGGATGGACCAGTGCAAAAGTGAAAGGAATATCAGGTAGGCTAATTAGATGTACTGGGTTGCTTCCAGAAATGTGGTCTTTTTTCCTTTAGGGCTCTAGGTCCCATTACCCCATCATTCCCCCCTCAAACAAATGGGACACAAAATATTTTGGGGTAAGGAGCAAAGGTCTTGGTTTCTGAAACTGCTTACTGCTTGTAAGGGGTGCAGAGCTGTCCCTGCCTTACTGGGTCCCATTCAAGGGGTCAGACTTCAGAACTTGGCCAATGCCAGGTCTATTGGTTTACAGTGGGTTAGGGGCCAGACAAAGTTGGTATACAGCCAGAGAACTCATCTGGAAGTTGATGACCTGGAGCCTGGAGGAGACAAATTTGGCAATGAGGTTAAACAAACAAGGGTCAAATAGGAATAAGAAGAATATGATCAGGAGAGGAATAAGTATGAGTACTAGCAGAGAAAGCAGCCAGGATCCCCATGAAGAAAATGGTTTGGGGGCACTGAAGTTGTCATGGGTTTCTTCCATCCAACTAGCCTCTTCCAAAATAACATTCAGCATGGATCTCTATTTTTCCAGAGGATTGAGGATGCCAGGAAGAGGGAAGGTGATAAGTGATTTTAAGTGCTTCTGCCATAGCCTGAGTTATCTGTGAAATAAAAGCCAGGTCATTGTCGCTCTGTAAGGAACTAGGCAAGCCAAAGCAAGGTATAATTTCCTTTAATAGGAACTTTGATATCTCCTGAGCCTTTTCAGTTCTGCAAGGAAAGGCTTCTACCCAATTAGTAAAGGTGTCAATAAAAACCAAAAGCAAGTTGAAACCCCTGCATGGGGGCATATATGTGAAGTCTATCTACCAGTCTTCACCTGGGTAGGTACCCCTCTTTTGAACAGGTTTTAAAAGAAGGGGAGGTCTGACTGTCCTTTCAGAATTTACCTGGGCATATGTTGGGCAAGCCCGACAGACTTGCCAGGTGGTTTCTCCTAGCTTATTGCCAGTAAAAATAGGCTTTATCCTTATAATATGAAAGCAAATTCTGGAGGGCATTCTCCCCTAGGCATACAGCCTGGTATAAGCCAAAAAGAAGCTTCCACTGGCTTTCTTCTAGGATAAGAAGTTGACCTGGAAGTGTCTGAAACCATCCAGAGGGGAAAGAGAGTATCCCTTTTCTTTAGCAAGGGCCTGTTCTTGGGAGCTGTAGGAAGGTATGAAGGAATCAGGGAGCCATGGGAGTAAAAGAACCAGTACAGTTAGCTGGTGGGCAGCAGTATCTCCCAAGGCTATTTCCCACAGCCTAGTCCATTTCCCCTTTCTGGTGGCCTTTGCAAAATACAACAGCTATCTCAAATGGTTTCTGAACAGCCTGGAGGAGATGTAAGATCTCCTGTGCATATTTGATATTGTCAAATATTCCTTTTCTTTCCAAATTGCTCCATGGGCATGTAGAACATGGAAGGGATATTTTGAGTTAGTAAAAATATACACCCTTTTATTTTCCCCTAGTTCTAGGGCTCTTGTGAGTGCTATTAGTTCTGCCTTCTGGGCAGAGGTCCCAGGAGGCAAGGGTTTGGCCTCTATGGTGCAGTGGAGGCTAACTACTGCATACCCAGCTCTCCTCCTCTCTTGTTCCACAAAGCTGGACCCATTTGTATACCACTCTGCCTCCAGGTTAGAGAAAGAGAGAGAGATCTTTAAGATCAGGTCTACTGAAATAGACCAAGTCCAAGGTCTCCTCGAAATTATGAATCGGAGCATCTGAGTGTGGCTGTCTGGGAAAAGGGTTGCTAGGTTGAGAGCATGGCATACCCGGAGAGTTATATCAGGGGCATCTAAGAGCAAGGCTTGATATTTAGTGAGCCTGCTGCTAGCCAGCCACTGATGACCTTTTGCTTCCAGGATGAGTTCAACTGAGTGGAGAGCCAAAACTTCCAGGATTGGCCAAGTTTAAGTTTAGAGGTTTCCTTAATTAAAATGGCCATTGCAGCCAGGACCTGCAGACATGAAGGCCATCTGGCAGTCACAGAGTCTAATTGTTTTGAGAACCAGGCAACAGGCCTGAGTCAGGTCATAAGGACTGGGTTAGAACTCCCAAAGCCTGGCCTCTGTTTTCATCAACCTACAGAGTGAAAAGTTTGTCTAGATTTGATAGAGCTATTGCTGGGGTGGTGGTCAGTTTAGTTTTAGGATCTCAAAAGCCGTAGCCTAGTTAGGGCCCCATTCTAGAGGGAGCGAGTCAGGGGCCTTGAGTAGAGTCATAAAGGGGCTTAGCAATAAGACCAAAATTAGGGATCCAGAGTCTACAAAATCCAGCCATGCCTAGAAAAGTGAGGAGTTGCTTTTTAGTGGCTGGAACAGGGATAGACAGGATTGCCCTCTCCTCTGTGATGTTAAGGAACGAGAAGAGGGCATTAGCTCGTGGCCCAGACACTTTACAGTTTGACATGCTATTTGGACTCTGTTCAGAGAGACCCCACAGCCTCAGGTACCCAAGAAATGAAGAACTCCTGTGGCATCAGCCAGAGAAGTCTCCCAAGTGGGACAACAAATGAGAATATCATTCACATACTAAATTAAACTACTGTCTGATAGTTCCAGTTCCCTTAAATCTTTTCCCAAGGCCTGGACAAATAGATCCCCATAGATACTAACAAACAAAAGCAGCTACATTCTAACCCCTGCGAACACCCACAAGCTAGATAGGGCATCTAAGCCCATATTTGTGAATCACTAATGTTTTGGTTTCAATCAATCAGTCAAGGTTCCACAGTACTTACTATTGAGTGTTTTAAGGTTTACAGTGTATTTTCTTGACAAATATCCTATCAGGTAGACAGTTGTAGTAGTAGTAGTAGTTAGTAGTAGTAGTAGTAGTAGTAGTGATGGTGGTGGTGACAGTGGTGGTGGTGGTGGTGGTAGTAGTAGTGGTATTCCCAGTTTACAGATGGTGAAACAAAGGCTCACAGAAGTAAAGTAAATTGTCCACAGTCTTGTCAGAGTTGGGATACAAACCCAAATAACATGACTCCAAGTTCATATTTCTACACCAAACTCTTTGATTTAGAGAGTGAAGCAGGAGAAGGGCAATAGACAGTTTCTAACCTATTGAAACTTACATTTTTTCTTAGGGGACAAAGCTAACAAAAATTAAATACTGCAATGCTACATTGCAGTAAAGAGAACAATACACTGACGTTGACAGCAATGTCAATGAAAAAAAAAAAAAACTAAAAAGCAACCAGACTCAAATTAAAAGCAATGATGAATCTTGATTGCCGAGGACAAAAGATGAAATGATCCTCCCCCAAAAAGTGGGTGACTGTGGGTATGAGACCTTGCGTATGCTATCAATCCTGGTTATTATGCCAGTAAATTTTACTAAATTGTTTCTTCTTTTTAATAGGAGGAAATTTTTGTCTGTACATTTTGTGTTGTTTTAGTAGGGAAGATAGGAATATCAAGATATAACTTCAATATTTCAAAAACAAAAACCCTTTACACTATAAAGCATTGCTTGGGAAGCTCCCCAAACAACTTTGTGATTTTGAGGTGGTGAGTCTTTCTTTGGGACTTTGATTGCATCTCATCCCTTGGGAATGAAGAGACTGGCTTGGACCATTGTCAACTGGAGCCATTCCTTTGAGTGAGCCCTGTAAAAGGAACTGAACAGATCTGCTTGCCCTTTTAGCCTTTTTTCTCCTTTTCATAGTGATTCAGTGAGCAGCAAAGAGTAGACCTGAGTCCTATAGATGAAAGAGAAGGTAAAATGGAGCCTATGGCCATCCAAGAGCCAGAGGGTGCCTTGGATAAGAAACACAGAAACACAAAGAACTTACATGTGCTACCATCTATGTGAACCAAAAGAAAAATTCTTACACTCCAAGTTCAGGGCCACAGTTTTCTAAAGAAGCAGCTAAGCTGCATAGTGAATAGAGCCAATGGGCTTGGAGTCAGGAGGACCTGATTTCAAATTCAGCCTCAGACATTTACTCTAGCTGTGTAACCCTGGGCTAGTTCCTTAGTTTCTAAAGAAGCAGCTAAGCTGCATAGTGAATAGAGCCATGGGCTTGGAGTCAGGAGGACCTGATTTCAAATTCAGCCTCAGACATTTACTCTAGCTGTGTAACCCTGGGCTAGTTCCTTAGCCTCGGCCTACCTCAGTTTCCTCAACTGTAAAATGGGGATAATTATACCTACCTCCTAGGGTTGTTGTGAGGAGATAATGTCAAATGAGATAATGTTTGTAAAACACTTAGCACAGTGCCTGGCACACAGTAGGTACTATATAAATACTTATTCCCTTCTCTTCCCCCCAAAGAGAAAAGTGACATTCCTAGGCAGATACAGCTTTGGGCTTGTCTATCAACCAATCTCATGTTGGAAAATTATGAGATGCAGCCCTCTCAGAGAAAGAAGGAAGGACCTCTGGAGGGTGGAGAGAAGAGCATCCTGGAATCCAGTTTTCTAGAGAGAGAAGGAGATGAGGGAGCTCGTGGGCATCAGTATCCTCTTAAATAAAAAATACTCATGCACATAATTCTCTAGCTAGATGAAAGGAATAAACCAAAATACATGGGAACAAAAGACCTGGACTGCACCCTCTACTCAGTTACTCAGATAGTACAAGACTAATGAGATTGTCCCTCACAACAGATCCAAGCATGTTTCTTTCTAGGGGGATCTCAGTGTCAGTCATATTGGGGAGTATCATAAGGTTATATACCTGTATGGGTTTCTGAGGTGAAAATGGAACTCACCAGAATATGATTCCCTTTCAGGGGATTCTAAGCCTTCTCGTTGGGAACATAAGGCTTGATGCCTGACCAAGTTATAAGACATGAGACAGCTAGGACTTTGTTTCCAGCATAGGGTAATCCCTAAAAGGTGGGAAATTTGTCTGAGGATATAAAAAAGTAAAGGGTCACTGACTGTACTGATACCCTTCAAAGGAAGAGGAATGAAGATGAAGCCTGATGGGATAAAGGAGTCAATAGGATTCTGGGAGTACAAGCAGGAGAAGATATCTACTCCAGCCAGAGGAGATGTGCCTCCAGTTCTGGCTTTCAGAGGCAAAGCACAGGGGATTTTTGAGACATTGGAGAATGCAGCCTGAACTCTGCCCTGGACCTACATGGAGTTGGGGAGGAGAGGCTCAGATCTGAACCAGGCCCTGCCTCAGTGAGCTAGTCCCCTCACTGCCAATAGTGGAGACCTTTCATCACTTGGGCATCACAACCTGTTCTGCCCAGGAGATGAAGCATTAAAGCTACAGGGAAGCTCAGGATCCAGGGGCAGGCTCTGGAGTCTTCCTCACTCACCACTCATTTGGTCTCCAGAAAGGAAAGGAGTTGGCAGGTAGGAATGTATGAGTATTTATTAAGTGCTTAATATATGCCAAGAACTGTGTTAAACATTGGGCTTAAAAACAGAAAGGTAAGACTATTTTCCCCATTTTCAAAGGGCTCATATTCTAATTGAGGCTAGAAGGGTATGGGGGATACATATAGGACAACTGCTGAGAGGATAGAAGAGTTCAGTGGTACTAAGGGTGCAGCTGCAGGAAGATTAATAAGAACCTAAGGTCTTCTATCTAACCAGTAAGATTGTACTTGGTGGCTCCCTGCTCATCTAAATAGTAGGAATAGCCATGTTATGGGAGTGGAGAGGCCTGGAGATGCTGGAGGTTTATAGTGGAGTGAGGACTCTGAGTCTTACAAGGGTGGGATTGGGTCATCAGTGTCCAGCCAGGAGAGAGAAAGAGGAAGAGACCATTGGCAGGAAGGTTGGAGGAAAAGGGCTTCCTCCATACCTAGTCCTGGTATCTGGGCTATTTTGACAGTTACCTAGTGGTAGTGAAGAGGAGAAGGAGGAGGAGGAGGAGGAAGAGAAGAAGAAGAAGAAGAGGAGGAGGAGGAGGAGAAATCATTAAAACATTTTTAAAATACACAGAAGAGAGCATAAGGTTGTTCATAAAGGAACATGGACAAAAAGAATGATTTTGTTACTATTATGTCATTTGATATATACTTTTTACACAGAGAATTTTTTTATTCTTTTAGGAAAGAAATATTTTAATTTTAAATTTATTATTTATTTATTTTAACCTTTTATTTTTAATTTTGAGTTCCAAATTTTCTCCCTCCTCCCCATTTCTATCACACCTCTTGTGAAAGCAAGAAATGGAATGTCAATTATATACGTAAAATTATGCAAAATGTATTTCCATATTAGCCATGTTGAGAAAAAAGCAAGAAAACTAAAGAGAAAAACTTATATTTAAATCTGCATTTAGACTCCATCAGTTCTTTCTCTGGAGGTGAATAGCATTTTTCACCATAAGTCTTTCAGACTTGTCTTGGATCATTGTGTTTATCAGAAGAGCTAAGTCATTCATAGCTGATCATCACATAATATTGCTATTACTGTGTACATTGTTTTTCTGGTTCTGTTCACTTCACTTTGCATGAGTTCATATAAGTCTTCCCAGGATTTTCTGAAACTATGAAGCTCCCATTTCTTATAATATAATAGTATGTCATCACAATCATCACAATCACAACTTGTTCATCCTTTCCCCAATTAAGTGACATCCCTTCAATTCCCAATTCTTTGCCACCACAAAAACAGTCACTATAAATATTTTTATGCACATAGATCCTTTTCTTTATCTTTGATCTCTTTGGGATATGTATTGTTGGGTCCCGGTTCCACATTTTTTCCAGAATGATTAGATCAGTTCTCAACTCCACCAACAGTGCATTTGTTACCTAGTGTTTCCACATCCCCTCCAACATTTGTCATTTTTCTTTTCTGTCATATTAGCCAATCTGATAGGTATGAGGCAGTACATCAGAGTTGTTTTACTTTTCATTTTTCTAATCAACAGTGATTTAGAGCATTTTTATGACTATAGATAGTTTTGATTTCTTCTTCTAAAAACTTCCTGTCCATATTCTTTAATCATTTATAATTGGGAAATGACTCATTTTTACAAATTTGACTCAGTTCTCTATGTATTTGAGAAATGAGGCCTTTATCAGAGAAACTTGTTGTAAAATGTTTTCTTTCCCAGTTTCTTGCTTTTCTTCTAATCTTGGCTATGTTGGTTTTGTTTGTGAAAAACCTTTTTAATTTAATGCAATCAAAAGTATGGGTCAGCTAAGTGGCACAATGGATAGAGTGCTGGGCCTGAAGTCAGGGAGACCTGAGTTCAAATTTGACCTCAGACACTTGCTAGCTGTGTGATCCTGGGCAAGTCACTTCACCTTGTTTGTCTCAGTTTCCTCATCTCTTAAATGAGCTAGAGAAGGAAATGATAAACCACTCTAGCATGTTTGTCAAGAAAACCCCACATAGGGTTATGAAGAGCTGGACATAACCGAACACAATCAAACTTATCCATTTTATATCCGGTGATCTTCTCTATTTCTTGTTTGGTTGATAAACACTTTAAAAAAAACTGGAGATAATAAACATTCATTTTCATATAAAAATAAAATAAAATGAGTATCAGGCAGTCTCTGAGATCTCCAGTAGCTCTCACAATATGAATCTAGGAGATTTGGGTTCCATTTGACTCCATATCAGCTCAGTCTCAGTTTTGGTAAGGATTCATAGGCTCATAGCTAGAACTGGGAATAAGCTTAAAGATCACCTACTCCAACTGCTCCCATTTTACAGATCAGGAAGCCAAGACCTACAGAAGTGAATAGAGCACTAGGCCTGGAGTCAGGAAGACCTGAGTTCAAATTGCTGGTTACTTAGTTGTATCACTCTGGGCTAATCAATCTGTTTTTCTCATTTTCCTCAACTATAAAATGGGAGTAACAATAGCACCTCCCTCATAGGGATGTTGTAAGGATCAAAGGAGATAATATTTGTAAAAGTGTTTAATGCAATACCTAGCATATAGTAGGTTCCATCTTAATATTTATTCTTTTCCCTTCCCCTGCAGTGAATAGCTCAAGTTCTCACAAATAGTGCCATGGGCAGGATTTGAGCTCACCTGCCACATTTGACTCCAACCTAGCAGTACAAGGTCAGAATTCTTCCCACTGCACCTTGGGGAATAAGCCTTAATCTGTGACCTCAGGCAGATTGACTTCCCTTTCCGTGCCTCAGTTTCTTCTTCTGGTCTAGGCCAGAGGTCCTTAATATTTTTGTGTGTCATGGATGTCTTTGGCAGTCTTGTGACATCTACTAGGGATTACAAAGGAAAACAAATCAATGGAAATAAAGATGTAATTATTTTGCCCTCTAAATTCACACTTCTTTGAAATTTATCCCTGGACCTCTCATCTGTGTACCCCATGTTAAGAATCTCTGATCTAGATCCATAGAATATTATATAATAAGGCCTCCCTCATTGCCCTATTGCCTATTTGAGTTATTATTTTATCCCTGAGCATGGAGGAAAATAAGGTCGTTTAAAGAGAGCGAATAGTGTGGTGTGTGATTAGATTAGCCCCTCTCCCTTCTCATTAGGAGTCCTGTCTTAGGTCTGTATTCCCTTCTACTTGCTCTAGTAAAAGTAGAGCTAGAGAAAAGGATTGGTGTGAGAGGGAGGGAAGGAGACAGTGTTGGCAATAGACCATATGAGGTAGGGTTGGCAATAGACTATATGAAAGGACAGCGTCATGATAAACTTTGTATGTACTGGTGTTTGGGGATTTCCTATAATGGGATCACAGCCAAAATTTTATACATATAGGTCCTTTTCTTTATCTTTGATCTTTTTGAGCCAAAAAGGACCTTAAAAGGCCATTTAAGTCCAACCCCCTCATTTTACAGAGGAGTAAACTGAGACCTATGGAGAGCTGTAATGATGTTCCTATGATCATACAACTGGGCAGTCAGTCAGCAAAAAGCATTTGTTAAGCTTCTAGTATGTTCCAGGCACTGTGCTAAGCACTGGTGATACAAAAGAAAGGAAAAATAAAACAAAAGACAAGAAACCAGTTCTTCCTCTCAAGGAGCTCACTGTCTAATGGGAGAAACAAAGGAGAATTTGGAAAGGCTTCTTATAGAAGGTAGAACATTGTTATTGTTGTTTGCCCTTCATTTTTGAAGAGGACCAATGACATCGCAGAGTGATGTCTTAACTTGCTCATGAATTGGATTTAAGTGAGGCAGAGTTGCACCAAGTCATCAGACTCACTCTCTTTCAAAAATCGTTAAAGTCCAGTGGCAAGACAAAAGTCAGGACTACTGGTGATGGCCGAGGTTGCAGTGGATGACCTTGGTGTCTTTGATGTCTGACTAAGCTCTAAATGCTCTACAATGCTGCTTCAGGTGCCTTCATGGCCAAATGGAACAAATTGTTCTCATCCTCCCATTCTGCCAGGGGAAAGTCTTCATATGCTTGGGGCAGACATTGCCCTCACTCACCAACTCATCTGAGGCCTGTGGGTTACCCTCAATCTGCTTTGGCACATCTGCCAGTTGGTTTTACCAGGGTGTGGCCACTGTGCATGCTACAGCTGAGACACGCTACAGCTACAGGTGTGTTTTCAACTGAGACTTGACAGAAACCAGGGAAGCCAAGAAGCAGAGTCGAGGAGAGACAGTATCCCAAACACGAGGGACGACCAGGGCACAACCTCAGTCTGGAGTTGGAGTCTCATGTGCAAAGAACAGCAAGGAGGTTAGTGTCCCTAGATTGCAAAGTACGTGGAGGGAAGTAAAGTATAATGGGAATGGGTCAGATTATAAATGGCTTTAAAAGCCAAACAGAGGATTTTACATTTGATCTTGGAGGCAATCAGGAGCAATTGGAGTTTATTGAATGAGGGATGGGAGGTGGGGATTGATATAGTAAGTCCTGCACTTCAGGAAAAATCAATTTGATAGCCAAGTGGAGGATAGATTGCAATGGGGAAAGACTAGGTAGGGACATCAATCAGCAGGCTATTGACAGGTGTGAAGTAGTGAGGACCTATACCTAGATGGTGACAGTATCAGAATTGGTCAATGCATTTGTTAAGTGTTTACTAAGTAAGGCAGAGGCACTGTGCTAAGTACTTGGAATAGGAATACAAATAAAAAGAAAAAAGTCTTAATGTTTTTGTTCTCAATGATCTTGCATTCTAGGGAAAGACAACACATAAAAGGAAGCTGAAAGGTGGGAGGGGAAGGTATCTGGGGTGAAGATTATTGGAGAAACCCAAAATGCAGCCTACTGAGAAAAAGAATGATTGGCCAGGGTACCTTCTTTAAATGGAATCCAGCCAAAGAGAGAGAGGCCACAGGGGCAAAGGTATTTATGAGTTATGAATTCCAGGGCTGAAGGGATTCAAGATTTCTGGGGCATGATAAAAAAAGTCCAGAGCGCATAAGAAATGAGAAGACAGAAAGGGGTGCAAATGGGAGATACCGTGATGGTGAGAAATGACAGAATTTGATAATTGATTGGATACGGGAGAGGAGGAGGCCCCTTCAAACTCTCTACACATGATCCAGATGTGCAAAGATTAATAATTATAATGAATTTCATTCATCTTGTGATCTCAAAATCTTCTTTTATTCATCATTCAGTCCAAGTCTGAGATAGGAAATGGAAGTCCTTCTCTATCTTCCCAATTCTCTTCTTTAGTCCCTAGGTTTGAGACAGGAAGTACATAACCCTACCACTCATTCTTCTTCACAAGTTTCAGGATTCTTCTTCTCTTCACTGAAAGAGCTGGTAAGAAGTCAGGAGGAGGTCTGAGAGATATTTAGTGGTGACTATCTCTATATAAAGTGTTTGGTCTAGTTTCTCTTTCACTTTATTCCATGTACAATATGTAGTGTGATCACAGCATGCTGTTATTGAACTAGCGGACACAGTGGGAAAGTAAACTGAAGGTATAGAACAAACTATGAGATAAAAGCTCTGAACTAGATACAGAAATAAGAATTGTCAGTGGAGAAACATTTATTAAGCACCTACTATGTGCCAGGTACTGCGCTAAGCTCTGGGGATAAAAAGAAGGGTAAAAGACAGACTCTCTTCTTAAGGAGCTTACAGTCTAATCTAATATTTTAATAAACTTTGAGCAATATTCCATTTCATCCCTGGATTAAATTGAGACTGAGCCTTCAAGGGAAGAATTCATCAAAGTTGCTTTAACATTGTCATCCCCAAGTAAACTTGACAGTAGAGTGTTGTCTGGGTGTTTTCAGGCAGAGCACCTTCTAATGGCCAACAGGGATGCTCTATCCTCTTAGGAAAGGGTTGTTCATAGGTCCATAGGTACTAAACTAACTTACAAAGCTTGCCATGATGGCCCAATGGCTCTAGCAGAACACCATTTAGTAAATTAACTGATTCCTGGAAGATTTCTAAAATAGATAACTAAAGAGATGGTTGGCATACTTGTAGAATGGGAAGTGCTGATTACCCAGAACCAGTGTGGCTTTATCAAGAACAAGCCATGCTGATCTCATTTCCTCTTCTGAGTTACCAAACTGGTAGATTTGGATGTTGAGGTTGGTATAGTCTACCTACATCTGGAGTTTACCTACAAAAGCATGTGGCAAAGTATTTCATACTTTTCATATGAAAAAGATGAAGAGATTTGGACTAGATGATATTATAACTAAAGGATTCAGAAATGATTGAATAGCCAGACAATGCATGATTATTAAAGCTTGAAAATGTAAACTTAGCAAGAAGTCTCCAATGAGTTACTCCAGTGATACGATATTGGATCCTAGGCTGTTTAACATTTTTGTCTTGGATAAAGATGTAGATAGTAGGCTCATCAAATTTGAAGATGGCACAAAGGTGAATGATAGCAGAAAGATCCAAAAGGACCTTGACAGGGTAAGATCCTTCGGTTGAATATTAATAAGATTAAATTCAATAGAGATAAATGTAAAATCCTTGATATGGGTACAAAACATCAACTTTACAAATCCAAGATGGGTTAATCATGATGAGATAGCAGTTTATTTGGAAAAGATCTGTGGGGTTTTAAAGGACTGCAAGATCAATATGAATCGGCAGTGTAATGTGGCAGCCCAAAAAGTTAATGCAATTGTGGATTGCATCAAGAGAAGCATAGTATGCAAGAATAGGGAGGTGGTAGTCCCACTGAACTTTGTTTTTGTCAAACCCAATATAGAGTATTGTATTCAGTTCTGGGCACTATGAGTCAAGGACAGTGATAAACTGGAGAATGTTGCAAGGAGGGCAACCAAGATGGTAAAGTGTATTGAGTTCTTATCATATGAGGATCAGTTGAATGAACTGGGTATGTTTAGCCTGGAAAAGAAAATAAATACTCAAGGGCCACGTGGAAGCTATAGTCATATATCTGAAAGGTTGTCATATGGAGGAAATATTATACTTGCTCTGTTTGGTCCCCGAGAATGGAATCAGGAGGAATATGTTGCTAGGAGAACATTAACAATTAAAGCTCTCCAAATGTGAATTGGGCTGCCTCAATAAACAATAATAACTAGCATTTGTATAGCACCTACCATGTGCCTGGCACTGTTCTAAGTGCTTTACAAATATTATCTCATTTGATCCTCATAACAGCCTTGAGAAACAGGTGCTATTATTATTCCCTTTAACAGTTGAGGAAACTGAGGCAAACAGAGGTTAAATGATTTGCTCAGGGTTACATAGTTGGTAAGTGTTGGAAGAAGGATTTGAACTCATCTTTTCCTGACTACAGGCTTAATGTTCTATTTACTATGTCACCTAGCTGTCTCTTTAGTCTCATTTCCCTCATGATCAAAATGAAAATAAGGATACTTACATTGCCTACTTCACAGGATTATTGCATTTGTGTTAATATTTTATTATCCTCACTTGTTCAGAATTATTGGTGTGAGTGTATGTTGCTGTCATGAGGAGGACATCAGTACAAGAGGATGAGTATTGGACATTATGGGGTCAAGAAGAGAGAGGAACAGTTACATGCTGGTGACTATAATTACAAAAGAAAGTAAGAACTCAACTAACCAAGGCCAGGAGTCTGCTGTGCTGCTATGATGACATGGAGAAAGAAGGAAGTAAAATGACATATAATTGTCCTCAATTAATAAGGTTCAATTGGAAAGTCTGCGTGGACCTGTTTATAGTCTTCTGGGCATAACACCTGCAATTCTAGGAGCTGCCAACAGGTGGTTGTGTGTCTTATATTTTAGGGTCCCCAGAAGTATGGATAACTGAGAAAGGTGGTGAGCAAGTGTGTGGAGCAATGGATAGAGTGCTAGCTCTGGAGTCAGAAGGACATGAGTTCAAATCCAGCTTCAGACATTTACTTAGCTGTATGACTCTCCAAATTATCTACAAAAGAAAGGTGAGATGAAACATCTGATCCTGAAAGACCATATTAAAATAACAGTATATTTATTCACTAGTTGCTAATAACATTACCAATTCGAGATCAGATATAATGTGGTTCTGGCTTAGAATATAGCACCTTTTATTATTAGTCTCCTCTTCCTAAGACTCAGTTCTTAACCAAACTAGATTTTTCTCACCTCTTTCTTTGTCCATGCTGTCCTTCTACCCCTATTTCACAGCACTGTTGTGAAGATCAAATAAGATATTATTTGTAAAGCATTTAGCCCAGTGCCTGGCATATAGTAGGCACTTAATAAATGCTTGTTTCCTTCCTAATTCGTTTCCTTATATGATTTATGCAAAGATTCAGCAGTAAATTTCAAAGCTGGAACTAGAACTCAGGTCCTCAAACTCCTAGTTCTCTCTATCACATTAGAAGAATACTATTATTGCCACAAATGTGGAAAGCAAGACCTGTTTGTTAGTTATTACTACCACATGTAAGAAATTAACATTTAACCTGGGCTCATTGGTATGTAGCTGAAAGAGACCTTAGAAGACATTTAGTTCAATTCCTTTATCTTAAATATGAGAAAACTGAGGCCCACTGTGATTTGTTCATGGTCACATCAGTAATAAGCATTAGAGACACAATATTAATATTTAATTTAATTAATAAACCTTTACTAAGCACTTACTACATGGCAAATAACATACTGGCACTGGGTATAAAAAGACAAAAATGAAAGTTCTGCCCTCAAGTAGCCGGAGGAGACCATATGCTCATATATAAATAGAATAATAACTAACACCTATATTTCAGCTTTACAACATCCCTTGTATATGCCCCTTTCTGTCCTTTGACACTACCACCACTCTAGCTTAGGCCCTCATCACCTCATCACACGGATTTTTGCAATAGCCTAATTATGGGTGTGCCTGCCTCTAATCTCTCCTTACTACAATCCTCACTACATTCAGTCACTAAAGTGATTTTTCTATCATGCAGCTCTAATAATATCATCCCCCCTCCTCAATAAACTTAAGTGGCTCCTTATTGCCTTCAGGATCACACAAAATGCTCTTCTTGGCATTCAAAGCCCTTTATAATCTAACCCCCTCCTACCTTTCCAGTTTTCTTACACCTTGTTCCTTAACACTTTCTCTTCAATCCAGTGACATTGACCTTCATTACTCAAATGTTCTATCTCACTAACCCAGGAATTTTCTCTGGCTGTCTCCCATTCTTGGAATGCTCTCTCTCCTCAGCTCTGACTATTGACCCCCCTGGCTTCCTTTAAAGTCCCAGCTAAAATCCTACCCTCTATAGAAAGCCTTCCCTTAATTCTTAATTCCAATCCTTCCTTCTGTTAGTCATTTCCTATTTATCCTTCATATAGCTTTATTTGTTTGCATGCTGTCTCCCCCATTAGATTGTAAGTTCCTTGAGGGTAGGCATAATCTTTTGCCTCTTTTTGTATTCCCAGCACTCAGCACAGTGCCTGGCACATAGTAGGTGCTTAATAAATGTTCATTGACTGAATGAAATATATATATATATATATATATATATATATATATATAGAGAGAGAGAGAGAGAGAGAGAGAGAAGAGAGAGAGAGAGAGAGAGACTTAAATATATATATGTAATACATACAAGATGATTTATAGGGGAAGGCACAAGCAACTGGGGTAATCAGGAAAGACCTCAAATAGAAGGCAGCATTTGAGCTAAGCAAAAAGTAGAGATTCTGAGAGACAAAGGTAAGAACAAAGTAAATTCCAGGTATGGGGGATAGTCAGTAGAAAAACTCAGAGTCATGTATGAGGAAAAACAAAAAGATTAATTTGGCTAGACTATAATGTGTGTGGAGGGAAGTAATGTGCAATAAGGCTAGAAAGGTACGTTGTGGCCAGTTCGTAAAGGGCTTTATATACCAAACAAAGGTGTTTATATTTGATCCTGGAGGTAATAGAGAGTCACTAGAGTTTACAGGGTAGAGGATTGGCACTGAAATGTATATTTCTGACTCCAAAGTGCTTTCTACAACACCACCAAGATAATTTTAAATAATATGTTGAATTTGTTATATGCTTTTCTGGTAATTTTTTTTAATTTTAAACTTAAATACAAAATGAGAAAAAAAAACATTGCTATGCACACAGCAGAGAATAAGAGAGAATTCAATATAAAACAATAAATTTCCATTTCAAGAAAACCTATATGATAATTACTACACATTGTTTTTACAGCTGTCTAGCTTTTCCTTACTTCCTTGCTGGTTTTCTTTTTTTCTCTGCTGTGCACTTTTTACTTTATTTTTTTTCCTCTCCCTACCCCCACCACCCTAAAGAAAGCTACAATTAAGTGTGAAGATAGATATAGATATAGACATAGATATAGATATAGATATAGATATAGATATAGATATAGATATAGATATAGATATAGATATAGACATAGACATAGACACAGATATAGATATATGTGTACATACATATACATGCATACATACATATATACACACATATATAAAATCATACACATATATGTAAAACTGTACTATGTTTTTATCTCCTCCTATCATCTGTTTCTCTGAAAGTGGATAGCATCTTCCTTCATAAGTCCAACTCTCTTTCCATGTTTTTCTAAATCAACCAGTTCATCATTTCCTACACCACAGCAGCATTCCAGCTCAATCACATCCTATCTGAAAGATCATTTATAAAAGTTTTTCCCCCAGATTTTCTGCATTCCTTCTATTCTTGGTGATGTAGGTTTTATTTATAGAAGAAAATTTTAATTTAAAATAATCAAAATTATTATTTTTATACTTCAACAATGTTCTCACCTCATAATATAGTTTGAGGTCTGATAACTGTTGAATCTTGTTCCTTTACATCTTTTTTCCCTGGTTCCTGTACAGTTCCTGACCTTTTGTTCTTCAAATGAACTTTGTTATTATTTTTTCTAACTCAGTAAAATAATTTTTAGCAATTTAATTGGGAGGACAGTCAAAAATAGATTAGTTAGGTAAAACTGTTATTTTTTTAAAATTCAATTGGCTTTACCTACCCATGAACAATAAATATTACTTCAATTATTTAGATCTGAGTTTATTTATATAAAAAGTATTTTATCTTACGTTCATATAGTTCCTGTGTCTGTTTTGGCAGGCATATGCTCAGGTATTTTATACTGTCTAGGTGTTTTAAATAGTCCTAAACAATATTGAATAATATTGCTGACACATAGTATAGTTTCTCTATTTTTCACTTTCGATTAAATCTATTTTATCTTTAACTTTGTCTGAAATCATAATTACTACCCTTGCTTTTTTTATATATACTAAATTCTACTCCTGCCCTTTATTTTATCTTTGTGTGTATCTCTCATTTTTATAATGTTTCCTGAAAGCAACATATTGTTGAATTCAAAGTTTTAGTCTGCTATCCATTTCCATTTTATGAGTAAATTCATCCCATTCACATTCTAAGCTACAACTACTTGTTGTATTCTTCCTACTTTTCCTCACTATCCTTTTCACACTATTTGCCCTATCCCTCCTCACTCCTCTGTTTACTTCTACCCATTGCCTTGGTCTCCTATTTCTTAACCTACCCAACCCTCTAAGAGCCTCTCCCTTATCCTTTCCCCTACCCTATCCCCTTGCCCTCTTATTTCTTTCTGAATTTAGAAGGCTTTTATAGCCTTCTAGATATGTATGTTGGTCCCTTTTTTACCCATTCCCAATGAGAATAAGGTTCCAGCACCACCCACTCTCCATTCTACTGACTTCTTCTGTATCAGTTCTTCCTTTTTTGCCTCATTTATATGAAATAATTGCTCCTTTTTATTTCTCCCTACACAGCTTTATTTTTTTTAGAATTGCCCCATCATACTCAGCTCAGCTCACACCTTTCTTTTAAACTACCCAAATAATGATGACAATCATAAGAGTACTGCTAATATTTTCACACACACCAAATAAAAAATTTGACCTTATTAAGACCCTTATAATTTGTCTTAATGTCCATCTTACATTTCTCCTGGATGTTATATGTCAAATTTTCCCTTAAGTTCTAGAGTTTTTGTCACAAAAACCTGAAAGTCTTTGAGTTGGTTAAATGTCTGTTTTTGTCACAAAAACCTGAAAGCCCCCACCATCTTTCCAGAATCTCTGACCAAGATATTCTTGATGTTGTCAAACTTCCCTAAGCTAAATTTCATTCATTTTTTTTCTAATTCATTTTTGCTGGATAAGTTACCCTTGGTTGTAAGCACAGTTCTTTTGCTCTATAACATATAGTATTCCAAGACCTACTGTCCTTCAATATAATAGCTGCTAGGTCTTGTGAAATACTTATTGTATCTCCATGACATTAAAATTGTTATTTTGTCTTATTGCTTCCAATATATTCTCCTTAACCTAGGAGCTTTGAAACTTGGCTATGATATTCCTGTAAATTTTCCCCCTGGGATCTCTTTGAGGTAGTGATCAGCGGATTTTTTTTTCCTATTTCCACTTTGCCTTCTTGTTCTAGAGCTTCAGGTAGTCAAACTGGTGGGGTGCTTGGGTGCTTGTGTTTGGGTGCTTATGCTTATCCCAATTTCTCCCTAGTCTCAGAAACTCTGTCTCTGACAACTACTCCCCAGCCCAAGGACACTGTGCCTAGCAATTACTCATGTGTGGGCCCCAGTAAGACGATTATCTCTCTTCCTGGTGCAGCTACACAAAGCTGGGTGAGAGAGTGCTGGGCTGCTCAGGCTCCAGCCCTCAGATCATGTCTCTGGAAGCCTCCCAATTCCTTAGTAAGCTCCTGTCTTGTGAGAAAGCTTTCCCTTGTTGCAGAGCATTCTTTAATCAGGACAGAGAGAGAGGGGTGTCTTGCCCAGCCCAAGGAGTTTTGTCCTTGACTGGCCCAAGGACTCTTCCTCCTGCCAGACTCCCAAGATCCACACCTCTGTCATCTCCCTCCCTGGTAAACTCCCTGTACTTTCTCATCTATAGCTCCCAAAGACACCTGGACCTTTGGATTACCTAATCAGTATCCCTGGCATTCCTTTCCATTGCCCTTTTCCATATAAACCCTAGCTCCATCAGGTTCCTTAAGAATCCTTGCCAGCTGGAAAGCATAACAATAAATCTTTGCCACCTTGACTTAAAGAATGCTTGCATCTGTGAATTCATTCCAGATGACCCCATCCTGTATTCTAGTCTTTGAGGGGTCTCAACCTCTCAGATTGCAACAAGACTATTCTTATATTATTTCTCCTCAATGCATTCTTCAGATCAGTTTTTTTATAAGATGTTTTGTTTTCTATTTTTTTCATTCTTTTGATTTTGTTTTATAATTTCTTGGTGTCTTTGAACTTCATTTGCTTCCCTTGCCCAATTATAGTTTTCAAGGAATTATTTTCTTCCTTAAGTTTTTGATTCTCTATTTCCAGTTGGTTGACTTTCTTTTCACAATTTTCTAGATTTTCTTGGATTGCTCCTTTTTTTTTTCTAATTTTTCCTCGATCTCTCTGATTTTCAAAGTCCTTTTTAAGTTCTTCCAAGAACTTTTTTTGTGCTTGGGACCATTTGATGTTTCTCATTGAAAAAGGAGTGGTTTTTTTAGCTCCATTATCTTCCTCTGAATATGAACCCAGTGCTTCTCTATTCCCATAGTAACCATCTATGATTGGGTTCTTTCTCCTTTGCTTACTCATTTTTATTTATTTATTTAATTTGTCCTTAGCAGCTATTAGCGCAATCAAGTTGTAGTCCTGAGATATGGGGAATGATGCCCCAAGCCTCAGGTCCTTTTTACTATTTCTGAGGTCTGTGGTTACTGATTTTTTTGAGGTCTGTCTCAGAGCCCAACCTTGGGCTTTCCTCTCCACTTCTACACTACAGCTAGAGCCCCCAGCCACACTGTCTCGCAAATTATTTTGCTCCTTGCAGTCCCTCAGTGGCTGCAAACTACAGCTGTCTTCTCTGCCCCAGAAATGAAACCAGGGACTCTGCTCTCCTGCAAGTGCCCACAGCCAGCAGGGTCCCCACCACACTGCTACTGCATTCACCAAGTGCATGCTAGCTCCTTTTCCCCACAGCCACAGCCCAGAATAGGTCTAGTCAGCACAGCAGTGCTTGGCTTCCCTGGACAATGGAAGGTCTTTCAGTCTTCTCCTACTCAGCCATCAGACCTCAGGCACTGTCTTCCAGATGAAAATTTCTAAGACTGAAGCTGCCTCTCAACCCAGCCGCCCCAGGGCTTGTTGGTTGTTGATTCTGCAGAGGGGGCCTGGAGGTGTTTGCAATTCACTCAGGCCAAACCACCTCCTCTGGAGTTCCAGTCTTTTCTGAGGTCTTCTCAAATTGTCTTAGGAGGACAACTACTTTACCCTGTGTTATTTCTGCTGTTCTGAAGTGATGTTCTGCCTTTTTTTGAGGAGGAAATTTGGAGGGCCGAAAGTTTTCTGACTTACTCCATCATCTTTCCAGAATCCTCTGACCAAAATATTCTTGACGTTGTCAAACTTCTCTAAGCTAACCCTACCCTAAAAATCAAAGCCACCTGTAAACAGAGCAACTCAAAACAAACAAAATACCAGCCAGAATTCAAATCAAATGAAACAGTCATATCAAACAAACATAAACCCTCTTTGAAGCTAGACTCCACCTATTCTTAAAATAATTCTTTAACTTTCATTTAAAATGCCTTTTGTGAAGCTGTTTCTAGGTTATATTAGAAGATGGAAAAATACCAGGTGACTTTCACTTGCCTCCGTAATCTGCTCCGTGGGTCACTGAACTCTTGGGCACAAATGTTGTAATGTTCCTGAGCATGCACCCTGGATCAGGAAACCTTGTTTGATTGCACCACGGTGTAGGGGTAAGACCCGCCCCACCCTACCCCCACTGGAGTCAGGGAATCTGAGTATGGTAGTGAAACAGGGCTTTCTTGGGTTTGCCTAGTTCACCTAACACAAAGGCTTCCTTAGCTCCCTACCAAACCATAAGGGTGAGGGTAGCCTCTTTTGTTTAACTGTGTAATGGTAACAGACTGAATCTTTAAAACTGGGCAGACTAAAACAGTCACTCTCTTTCCTGCCGCTGCAAACAGAGGATGAAGAACGTAGTTTGCCTATACAGCACAGGTGCCATGAACTGAACCAGTGAAAGAGGAAGGACTTCCTTTTCTTTTTTAACCCTGGCTCAGAGAAATTACGCATGGGGCCTAAGAGAAAGGAGTGGTTGTTTTATTCTGGGGGAGGGATGTTTTCTTTTTGTCCTCAATTTTAGGTTCTGGCAGTGATCCCCAACACTTGAAAGTTGGAGCCATGGCCACTTTGAAATCAAGACTGCTGGCAGAACGCTGCTGCTAGCCTGCCCAGCAGGGAACCCCTAAGAAGCCAGAGTGCTTGGAACTTAAGCCCAAAGAAGGTTTTGGACTTGGAATTGGGACTATACAGGAATCAATAAACTATGAACTTAATCCTCTTTTCTTCCTCAGAGTGTGAAGTGGTGCAAAAGAGGGGACAGCAGGTGTTAGGGGAATAGCTTATATATTTGTGATTATACATTTTGAAGTAAATATTCCTTTCTAAAAGCTAATATGATGAGGTGGCTAGGTGGTGCAGTGGATAGAGCTCTGGCCTTGGAGTCAGGTGGACCTGAGTTCAAGTCCAGACTCAGATACTTGACACTTACTAGCTGTGTGACCCTGGGCGAGTCACTTAACCCTAATTGCCTGAGCAAAAAAAAAAAAGCTAGTATGATTATTAGTGGCTAAATTGAACTGGATGCAGGAGACTACCCCCCTCTACCTGGCAGAACACCATCAGTAGAGGCTGGAGACAATGGAAGAGAGCTTTGCTACACACACACACACACACACACACACACACACACACACACACACACACACACACATACACACACACGACCTAAACTGCCTTATGTGTACTAGAGAAGCCTAGAAGAATAGTAAAATGTAACTTACCTGGACTTCAGGCAGTGAGGGCCAGTGTAGTCACTGTTGCAATAAAATATAAGCTCCTTAAGAGTAGAAATTGTTTCATTTCTTGTTTTGTTTTTGTATCCCCCAGCACCTAGCACAGTACTTGGTATGCAGTAAGCACTTATCAATAAGTGCTTGTTAAGTGATTGATTGTATTTTTGCTTTTACATTTACTACCTTTTAAGCTTGAGTAACTCATTTGATCTTTAGGTGAGAATGTGCTGGCAAATGTTTAGCAACTAGGTGGGGGTAAACGTTTAACAATCAGCAGAGAAGGACACATGGCACAATTTTAAGTTTAATCAGCATTATTTTTCTCCACTACTTTCTTAAATATAAACAATCAACAAAACAATAAATCAAGCCCTGATTTGTAGCATTTGCTCATTTTCCAAGGTGGAAAGGCTCACAATGAAAATGTAGCAATCAGACCTCTTGAGCCAGTATTACCTGTGTTTCTTCATCTGTGAAATGGGAAGAATGAGATTTGCAATTGCTTGCCTCACAATATTGTTCTAGGGTGAAATACTTCAAAAATGTTAAAGTGGAGTTTGTCAAGATGGAAGAATGAGTGGAAGAAAAGCAGCCCAACTCTCTCACAACTGCTTCAACAAGGAAGAAAAAAAAAAGAGCATCAGACTAAGTGATGATCAAAAAATTCAAGGAGAGGAGGGCAGCTAGGTGGCTCAGTGCATAGGGCACCAACCCTGGAGTCAGGAGGACCTGAGTTCAGATATAGTCTCAGACCAGACACTTGACACTTACTAGCTGTGTAACCCTGGGCAAGTCACTTAACCCCAACTACCTCACCAAGAAAGAAAGAAAGAAAGAAAGAAAGAAAGAAAGAAAGAAAGAAAGAAAGAAAGAAAGAAAGAAAGAAAGAAAGAAAGAAAGAAAGAAAGAAAGAAAGAAAGAAAGAAAGAAAGAAAGAAAGAAAGAAAGAAAGAAAGAAAGAAAGAAAGGAACTACAGTAAGTGGCTTTTTCTACCACTGTCCGTATAAAGAGATATCCTGAAGCCTATGGACATTAGGTAAAGGGTAAAGCCAAAAAAGCATGGACTGAGAGGGTAGGCCCACAAGCCTTCCAGATCAAGAACCAAGACCTATACAGGAATGACTGGAGCTTGTCACTGTGACTCTGAACTGCAGCTCAGGAGTTTATAAGGTTTAGACAGAAATGTAAATGATTAAGGTATGTATGCCCTGGATAAACCCATCCCTGCCCAGAGTGCTTCATAAAGACAGCCCACAGTGAAGCTTGCTGGTCAGGGCCATTTCTAAGGTCCTTGAGGATCTCACTGCTCATGACCCAGAACCAAGATGATATAGATAAAGACAAAATGAGACCCCATGATTCCTTCTGAATGTGAACAAAGTCTGGTCCTGAAAGAAAGTCCCAAAGCATGAAGTAAGGCTAGGGAAAAAAATGAGTGAACAGAAGAAAACACTGATGATAATGAAATACTTTGCAGCCAAGAGTGCTCAAGACACAAACTCATTGACATAATTCCATACCATCTACAAGCACAGCTTTAAAGAAAATCATAGATTTTTTTTTTACAAACTCTACTGGAATTCCAGGCAGATTGAAGCAGGAGTTATAAAATTGTACCATCAGTGAAATGAAAGCTCTCTGAAGCATCAGTTCTCAAATGCTTTGTCCTTGGGACACCTGCATGCCTTTTTTTTTTACACCTTCATATTCTTAAAAATTATTGTTATCCAATTCAAATGCTATCCACCTCCAGAGAGAGATCTAATGAATTCTGAGTGCAAATTGAAGGATTTTCCCCCTTTGTTTTTCTTGTTTGTTTGTTTGTTTACAATATAGCTAATATGTAAATATATTTTACATGACTTCACATACGTAATGTCCTGGATCTACAACTTCATCTAAGCATTAGTCTCCACATTAATTGTCATTTTAGTCTTTTCACTTGTGCCAGAAGTCTCTGAGTGCATGAATGGCTTTTTGCCGTTCCAGAGGAGGTGACACCATTGAACTGTTCCTACTACTCAAAGGACTCTGAGTGCTAACTCTGTTTACAGAACTATCAGATATAAATATCACTGAGTAAAGCTCCTAAGGGTTTTACCTTAGTAAAAGGGGGAACAGGAAGGTTCAAACATGCATCTCCTTTTCTTTACATACATGAGTCCATCTTAGATCCAGTCTCCATTTTAGGCAAAATAAAAAAGCAATAACATGGACTTCCCTGAGGTTACACTACTCTGCTCCTTGTTCATGATCAAGAAAAGCTGCAGGTAAAGAAGTTCCTGTTTACAAAGCCAACTATAGAAAGAAACAAGTTATCCTTTCTAGAGTATAAAGGTTTATTATGTGTTTAATGTGGTGAGATTCCTTCAGCTATGTCCTCCTGTAACTTCTAATAAAGCTTTCTTTGGCAGGCAGAGCCAAGATGGTGGAATACAGGCTGGGACCCAGAAGAACTCTCCCAACATTTCCCTTCAAAAAACTATATAACAATGCCTCAAATTGAATTTTTTTCTTTTAAATATTATTTTATTTTTCTACTTACATGTAAAGACAATTTTTAACATTCTTCTTTTATATAAAATTTTGAATTCCAAATGTTTCTTCTTCCCTCCCTCCCCTCTCCCCTTCTTACTACAGTAAGCAATTTGTGATATATTATATAGGTGCAGTCATGTAGAACATATTTCTATATTAGTCATATTGTGAAAGAAACAGAACAAAAGAAAAAAACAAAAAAAAGTGAAAATAGTATGCTTCAATCTGTATTTAGATTCTATCAATTCTTTTTCTGGATATGGATAGTATTTTCCATCATGAGTCTTTTGAATTTGTGTTGGATCATTGTATTGCTGAGAAAAAATAAGTCATAGCTGATCATTGCACAATGGTACTGTTACTGAGTGTTCACTTCACTTTGCATCAGTTCATGTAAGTCTTTCCAGATATTTCTAAAATCCACTAGCTCATCATTTCCTATAGCACATAGTATTCCATTACATTCATATACCAGATTTGTTTAGCCAATCCCCAATTGATGGGCATCCCCTCCATATTCAGTTCTTTGCCACCATAAAAAGAGCTGTTATAAACATTTTTGTACGTGGAGGTCCTTTTCCCTTTTTTATACTCTCTTTGGGATATAGACCTAGCAGTAGTATTGCTGGATCAAAGAGTATTCACATTTTATTGCCCTTTGGGCATAATTGCTCTCCAGAATGGTTGAATCAGTTCACAACTCACCAACAGTGCAGTAGTGTCCCAATTTTCCCATATCTTCTCCAATATTCATCATTTTCCTTTTCTGTCGTGTTAGCCAACCTGATAGGTGTGAGGCGATACCTCGGAGTTGTCAAAATGAATTCTAGAGTGGCAGAACAAACAAAACATCAGAGGGAGACATTTTTTCCAGATGAAGAAAACTTAGAAGATCCATAGGAAAGGTCTGTAACACCAGATTGGATGCATGTCCTAAGTAGGGCAGGAGCACCAGCTGCGGGCCATGGAGGCAGTTGTGACAGAAGCAGCAACAACAACAGCTTCAGGAGTTCTCAACCCAGAGATAGTAAGGGTATCAGCCAACTGGTCAGAAATAGATAACAGGGAACCCTTTGCTGATACTAAGTGCAGCTGGCACTGATTGACAACTCTATTTCTTATACACAATTCTGGGTTGCAGTTCCTGGGCAAAGAGGGGTGCTAGTAGTTGATCACAATGGACAGGGGCCCTGGTTAGAATTACAGGGCCAAGAGGAGCACTAGAACTTGTGGCTGCAGGGGAACAGGGACCCTCCCTGGGTAATAACCAGAATACAGACCAGGAGAGCAGTTATGACCACACCTCTCCCAGGATAATAGCACCTTGGAAGCACCAAAAACTTGCAGACCCCCAAAACTATCTCTGAAAATAGCACAAAAAAAAAAACAAACCTTAAAGCTTGGCACTGTGCCTCTCTATCCTCAGATGAGCAGAGCCCAATTTTAACATAAAGTTCAAAGCCAAGAAATCAGCTAGAAAAATTAGCAAAAAAAAAAACTTGACCAGAAAAAGTTATTATAGTGGCAAGAGAAGATCAAGACATAAACGTAGAAGAAAACACAAATATGAAAACAGCTACAAGCAAATCCTCAAAGAAAAATGCTAGCTGGACCTGAGGTCAGCAAGAATTATTGGAAGAGTTAAAGAAAGAGATAAGAGTGGTAGAGGAAAAATGGGGGAAAAAAATAAGAGTTATTCAAGAAAATTATGAAAGAAGAATTAAAAACCTGGAAAAAGGCAAAAAAAGACTAAAGAAAATAATACCTTAAAATACAGAATTGGTCTAATGGTAAAAGAGGCACAAAAATTCACTGAAGAAAATAACTCCTTAAAAATCAGAATTGGGCAAGTAGAAGCTAACGCCTCCTTTAGACATCAGGAAACAATAAGACAAAGTCAATAAAATGAAAGAACAGAAGAAAATGTATACTATCTCACTGGAGAAACAACTGACCTGGATAATAGATTAAAAAGAGATAATTTAAGAATTATTAGACTACCTGAAAAACATGATAAAAAAAAAGTCTAGAAATCGTATTTCAAGAAATTGTCAAGGAAAAATTTCCTGGTATTTTAGATCCAGAGGGTAAAATAGAAATTAAAAGAATCTACCAGGGGCAGCTAAGTGGTACAGTGGATAGAGCTCTGGCCTTGGAGTCAGGAGGACCTGAGTTCAAATCCAGCCTCAGACACTTACCACTTACTAGCTGTATGACCCTGGGCAAGTCACTTAACCCCGCTAGCCTCACAAAAAAAAAAGCTAAATAAATAAATAAATAAGATTCCACCAATCACCTCCTGAAAGACATCCTAAAATAAAAATTCCCAGGAATATTCTAGCCAAATTCCAGTGCTCCCAGGTGAAGGAGAAAATATTTCACATAGTCAAAAAGAAATAATTCAAATATTGAAGAGCCACCATCAGGATCACACAAAATTTAGCAGCTTCCACAATAAAGGAGTGAAGGGCTTGGAATATGATGTTCTGAAAGGCAGGGGAGCTAAGATTACAACCAAAAATAACCTAGCCAGCAAAACTGAGTATAATCCTTCAGGGGGAAAAATGGATATTTAATAACATAGAAGACTTCCAAGCATTCCTAATGAAAAGACCAGAACTGAATAGAAAATTTGACATTCAAACAAGACTCAAGAAAAACATAAAAAGGTAAACATGAAAGAATAATCATAAGAGATTCTATGAAGTTAAGCGGTTTACATTCCTAGATAAGAAGATGACACATGTAACTCCTGAAAACTTTAGCATTATTAAGGTAGTTAGAAGGAGTTTACAGAGAGAGAGGGCATGGGTGTGAGTCAATTATGTTGGTATGATCTTTAAATAAAAAATGTAGGGTGAGAAAGAGCAATGTAGTGGGAGAAGGGGGAAGGGAAAGGTAGAACGGGGAAATGTTTCTCACATAAAAGAGGCTCACAAGAAAGAGCATTAATAGTGGCAAGGAAAACAGAGGGGCAGGGGGCAGGCACTGCTTAAACCTCACTCTTATCAGAATTGGTTCAAAGAAGGAAGAATATAAATACAGACTCAGTTGGGCATAGAAATCTGTCTTATCCAATAGGGAAATGGGGGGAGGAGTAAAAGGGGGGGAAGGCCTGGGGATAAAAGGTAGGGAAGATTAAGGGAAGCCTGTTTAGAAGTAAAACAGACTTTTGAAGAAGGACAGGATAAAAAAAATAGAGAGACAGATAAACAGAAGAAAATAAGACAGAGGGAAATACACAGTTAGTAATCATAACTGTGAATGAGAATAGGATGAGATAACCCATAAAACAGAAGTGGATAGCAGAATGAATGAGAAACTAGAATCCAACAAGAGAAAGACACACACAGAGTTAAAATAAGGAGCTGGAGCAGAATCTAATATGTTTCAGTGGAAGTAAAAAAAGGCAAGGGTAGCAATAACTCAGATAAAGCAAAAGTAAAAATAGACCTAATTGAAAGTTAATCAGAGAAACTACATTTTGCTAAAAAGTACCATGGGCAATCAAGTAATATCAAAAAAAAATTACAGCAAGTTTCTCTGATAAAGGCCTCATTTCTCAAATGAATAGGGAAGTGTGTCAAGTTTATAAAAATGAGTCACTCTCCAACTGATAATCGGTCAAAGGATATAAACAGTTTTCAGAAGGAATCAAAGCTGCCTATAGTCATATGAAAAGATGTTGTAAGTCACTATTGATTAGAGAAATGAAAATTGAAACAACTCTGAGATACCACCTCACACCTATCTGAAATGGCAAATGCTGGAGGGGATGAGGGAAAATAGGTCCATTAATGAATTGTAGGTGGAGTAGTGAACTGGTCCAACCATTCATTCAAACAATCTGGAACTAAGTCCAAAGAGCTATAAAACTTTGCATAATCTTTGATCCATCAATACCACTACTAGATCTGTAACTCAAAGAAATCAAAGAAAAAAGGGACATATATGTACAAAAATGTTCATAAGAACGCTTGTTATGGCAGCAAAGAATTGGAAATAGGATGTTCAGCAATTGGGGAATGACTGAATAAGTTATGGCATATGATTGTGGTGGAGTATTATAAGAAATGATGTAGAGGGTGGTTTCAGAAAAACATAGCAAAACCTATATGAACCAATGCTAAGTGAAGCAAGAACTGGGAAATCATTTTGCACAGTAAGAACATACAGTATTGTTTAAAATATTTTAAAATAAGAGTCCCTTTTGTCCTAGACCTTGAATTTAAGAGCCATTATTCTTACCATGACTAGAGAGAGATTTCCAGAGTTACTAATAAATCTGGAACAAGAGAGGATGTCTCCAAGTACAGATCCTGAAGGCAGTATCTTGGTGTCCTACTATATGGACAAGTGGGTTCTAGGCCTGGGTTCAAGGTTTCAGCATGGTATGGGCTATGAAGAAGTCCTAGACTAAATATGATTTTATGAGATGGTGAGTTCTGAACCATAAACAGTTCACATGGAGAATGAGAGAGCATTCAGGGAGCTAGCAAGGAAGCCAGCATTTGAAATCGGGGTAAATGAGTATCCAAATCTCTAATACTATGCCCTCTTTGAAATTCACTCTCCTAAAATCTAGGATGTGACTATGCTCTACTTTCCCCCAAAATGGAATAGTTACTTCCTCTCAAAATTCCCATCATTTCTGCTTTAGCTACACTGTTTATTAGAATCAGGAGCAGATTAGCATGTTACTTTCTCCACACTTCGAGGAACGATATTTTTTTTAGGCTGGTAATGATTTTTTCAGCTTCCCTGGCTTTTATAATTAATGAGCTCCTGCAGATTGTTTTGATAACTAAAATATCCTATCACAAGTATATCATGCTCCAGGGCCAGGTTTGTGATTTGTTTCCTAAATTCAACATCCATTTCATCATTCTTTCCAGGGTAAAATTGCATAGTCTCACCACAATATCCATTTTATTTTTTTCTTCCTGGCTTTTATAGCTAAAGAGTTCCTGCAGATATCCAGATAATTATAGTTTCCTGTCACAACTACATCAGGCTCCTATGCCAAGTGTGCTCTGGTTCCTAAATTCATTATCTGTTTCCTTCTTCTGGCCAAGTGAAGAATAGTATACTCCCACCACAATATGCCTTTCATTTCTTTCTCCATTGATCCTTACCCAAAAGTTTTGCATAACGTTTCTCTAGTTCAATTCATGAATTGCTTCACTGCAAATATAATGCTACTCCAATGCCTCCTTTATCTAATCTATTCTTTTTAAAATATTTTTAATGTTATTTTAATTAAATTATATATGATAATAAAATTACATTAATTATATAATCTAAATTAAAAATATATGATTTAATATATTTTTAACATTTGTTTAATATTACCAGTTATAGGTATAATTAACTATCACAGACACTGTCAGACATGGTTAATGTGTTAATTGTGTTAAACTACTTTTGCTCTTTCTTTTAAAAATCTCTGTTACAAGGTAATATTCACTGTGCAGGGGAAGAAGGTGATATATTCAGAAATGAAGGCCAGGTTGAAATAAGGACATCAATAATAGCAAGAAAAATGTTTTTGAATTCATAATATTTCAGCAGGTATTGGTATCACAATGGTGCCAAAAATGATATTACATTGTGGTTAATACAGGTATTGTTATAATTAATATAATATAATACATAATTATGTATCATCGTAAATAATATATAATTATATAATATATAATAATATAATGGCATAAGAATAATTATACAGTACCATAAATACTATATAATAGAAATTATTGAAAATTTACAGTAAGAGTTGGCTTCTTTCTTGAACTTATAGCCATTTGTGAGAAATTTTGCAAAAACTATGGTAATCTGAAGCACCTTGCCACTGGTCTCTGAATATGGTACAACTCCAGGGTGGTACTTTTCCAATGGATAAACTAGATCAACTGATTCCAGGCCATGTTAACTTTCATGACAATTCCTGAATTTCCTTCTGACAGATTTTGAATACCTCTCATTTTGACTCCTTTTGTAAAATTTACACACTGAAACAGATCATTTGAAAAGAGAGCATTGGTATAACCAATATAAGTAGAACTGGCTCTAATAGGATAGTGATTCCATTTTTAAAAATTTAAGTCTTTATTATCTTTGTCCCAAAGTAAAAGAATTCCAAATACTAGGAGACCAGTTGTAGCACGTTTAAGAGTCCCTCTATATCCCTGAAATCACATCATTGCTAGCAGCCTGCTCTCTCAAAAGGTAAGGATGACCTGTAGAGACCATCCCACTTGCTTTTTTCTATCATTCCAAGCAAGCCCCTCAGTTCCCAGGTAAAGGACTGGCTTGCATCCAAAGCAGTGAGCCATAGGAAATACATGTAGTAGAAGGAGCATTAAGCTTGGATTCAAAAGAGATCTAGATTTGGATTCTGCCTCTGATATTTACTACATGATGATCATGGGCAAGTTAGTCAATCTCACTGAATCTTCTTCTATTCACTTGTAAAATGGAAATGGTAGCATCTACCTCATAGAGCTGTTGTAAAGATCAAATAACATCATTATGTTATGTTCTTTGTAAGCTTTAAAGCACTATCTACATGTCAGTTAACTTTAGCACCCTACCCTGCCTAGAGTTAGCCTGTCAACTAGAGATTCTTTTCTATCTATACCTAGATATGTTGTTCCAGTGTTACCCTTCTAGGCTAAACTTTTTTTTTTTTGAGGCAATAAGGGTTAAGTGACTTGACCAGGGTTACACAGCTAGTAAGTACCTGAGGGTAGATTCAAACTCAGGTCTTCCTGACTCTAGTGCTCTATCCACTGCCACCCAGCTGCCCCAGGCTAAACTTCTTGACTGCTTGCACTTCTCCTCTCACTAAATTTTAAACCCTCTGAAATCTGGTTTTTGTTGTCATCATTTAACTGGTGTTGCTCTCTCCTAAGTTAGTAATAATCTCTAAATTGCCAAATTTAATAGTATTTTCTCAATACTCATCCTTGACTTTTCTGCAGCTCTTGGTACTGTTAATCACCTTCTTCTCCTATATAATCTCCCCTTTATAGGTTTTTGTGACATTGTTCTCTCCTGTTTTTTCTTCTTCCTCTCTGACCACCCATTCTTAGTCTCCTTTCCTTCACTAAGGTCAGGTCCACAATTCGTAAGTGTTCCCCAAGGCCCTATCCTGGGCCCTCTTTCCTTCTATATTAATCTGACTTAGTGATCTCATAAGGTTCTATGGCTTCAATAATCATCTGTATGGAAGTGATTCCCAGATCTAACCTCTCTCTTGACCTCCAGTCTTGCTTCAACAACTCCGTCTTTTGGCCTTCTTCTATACTATCTTATTTGGTGATCTCATGGAGTAATCTAGGTTCAATTATCATCTCTATGCAGATGATTCTCAAAATTACTTATCTAGCCCCAAGCTCTCCACCGACATCAAGCTTCATATCACCAATTGCCATTAGACATGTTAAACAGGATGTCCCACAGACATCTTAAAATCAATATGTCCAAAGCCAAACTCATCTTTCTGTCCAAATTCTTCCCTCTTCCTAACTTCCCTATTACTGTTGAGGACACCTCCATCTTCTAAGTTAGCCAAGCTCACAGTCTAGGCGTCATTCTCAACTCCTCACTCTCATCTCCATATCAAATATATTACCAAGTCTGTTGATTTAACCTTCATAACATCTCTTGAATGTGCCCCCTTCTCTCCTCTGACACTACCACCACCTTGATGTAAGCCCTCATCACCTCATGCTTGGACTATTTTTATGTAAATGGTATTTTTTTCCAATTACATGCAAAAATAGTTTTCAACATTCATTTTTTATAGGATTTTGAGTTCCAAATTTTTCTCCCTCCTCCCCCTCCCCCTCCTCAAGATGGCAAAGCAATCTGATACAGGTTATACATATGCAATCATGTTAAACATATTTCCATATTAGTCATGCTATAAAAGAAGAAACAGAACAAAAGGGGGAAAACATGGAAAAAAACAAAGAAAGTAAAAATAGTATGCTTCCATCTGCACTCAACCTCTATCAGTTCTTTCTCTGGATGTGTATAGCATTTTCCATCATGAGTCTTTTGGAATTGTCTTGGATTCATGCTTGGACTATTACAATAGCAGGCTGGCAACTCTGCATACCACATTTCTCCTCAATCCAGTTCATCCTCCACTCAGCTATCAAAGTAATCTTCCTAAAGAGTAGATCTAACCATATCACATACACACAACTTCTCTCTCTCTCTTCTCTCTCTCTCTCTCTCTCTCTCTCTCTCTCTCTTTCTTTCTTTCCCCCAACATCAAATAGAAAGTCCTCTGTTTGGCATTCAAAGCCCTTCATCACCTGCCCCCCTCTCCTACCTTCCCAGTGTTCTTATATTTTACACTCCCCAAGCTCCAAGCCAGTAGCTCCTCAAATAAGATACTCCATATCTTGTCTCCAGGCATTTTACCTGGCAGTCCCCTCTACCTGGAATGCTCTCCATCTTCATCTACGCCTTATGGCCTTCCTGAATTCCTTTAAGTCCCAGATAAAATCTCACATACAAGAAGCTTCTCATCATCCCTCTCAATTCTAGCACCTTCTCTCTATTGATTATCTCCAACTTATCCTGTTTATAACTTGTTTGTAATTTAGTCTACCTTAATAATATCATTTACATATCATCTCTCTGATTAGACTGAGAATTCCTTGAGAGCAAAGATTGTCTTTTATCTTTCTTTGTATCCTTAGTGCTTAGCCCAGTTCCTGGCACATAGTAGACACATAATAAACATTTATAGACTGACTTATTGTCTCATTTCATATATCCAATCTGTTGCCAAGCCTTGTCATTTCTACCTTCATTACATCACTCACATACATCCCCTTGTGTTCACTCACACAACCACCACACTGCTAGAAGTCCTTATCACCTTATGCCTAGACTATTGAAATAGGTATCTGATTGGTCTTCCTACCTCATGTCTCTCTTCACTTCAGCCCATCATCTACTTCCTGTGAAAGTGACCTTCCTAATGCTAATCTAATCATGTTGTGGTCCTAGTCAATAAATTCCAATGGCTTCCTATTACCTCTATGATAAAATATAAAGTTTAGCATTTAAAGCTGCTCATAACCTTGCCACTTCCTGCCTTTCCAGTCTTCTTACACTTTACTTTCCTCCAGATATTCTATGTTCCAATACTGGCCCACGTGACGCTCCTCACACATGACTCTCAGGAAGAATTTCTCAGGCTCTAGTCATTTTCACTGGCTGTCACCCCTGCCTCAAATACACTCCTTCCTCACTCCCATCTCTTATTTTCCAGGACTTTCTTCAAGATGACTTAAATCAGGAGCCAAGATGGCGGAGTGAAAGCGGTGACTTGCTTGAGCTCTCCTCCAAACCCCTGCAAATACTCATAAAAAATAGCTCTAAACAAATTCTGAAGCAGCAGAACCCACAAAAAGACAGAGTGAAACAAATTTCCAGCCCAAGACAACCTGGATGATTGATCAGAAAGGTGTATCACGCAGGGCTGGGAGCACAGCACAGCGCGGCATGGGCACGCAGGCCACAGCAAACCTGGAGCAGGCCTCAGAGGACTGAATCTCGGGCAGCTGTGGAGGTTTCTAGACTCCTCAATCCACCAATGCCAAAGACAACTTAGAAGGTCAGTGGGAAAAGTGTTTCTGTCGGTGCTGAGAAAAGAAAGCAGGGTTTCAGCTCCATTCCCCAAAGACTGGGGGGGGGGGGCAGCTGTTTTGGCCCACAGACTGAGGGGGAATCCAGTGGCTGATCAGAGAGGCATTGCAGGGATCTCTTTGCCAGTGCTGAGGCAGGAATCTCTTGCTTTGCCCGTGTTTGGATCTGGGCCACAGTTCTGGGCAGCGGTGCTAGGGTGAGGAGGAGCGCTGGCTTGGTGGAGCTTGTAGTGGCTGTGGAGAGGACCCTCCTCACAGTTACAGGACAGAAAGGAGTACTTGTAGTCACAGGCCAGGAAAGGAGTAAACACCTGCCCCTTATCATACCACCTTGGAAGAACTGAAAATTTACAGGTCCCTACAAGTATCTCTGAAAACAGCTGTACAAACCCCAAAGCTTGGGACAGTACATTCTCCACATTGGAAGCAGATTCATACCTTAACAAAGAGTTTAAAACTCAATTAGCTGGGATCATGAGCAAGCAGTGCAAAAAGAGTCAGACTATATTATCTTACTTTGGTGAAAAAGAAGATCAAAATATACAACCAGAAGAAGACAACAAAGTCAAAGCTCCTACATCCAAAGCCTCCAAGAAAAATATGAATCAGTCCCAGGCCTTGGAAGAGCTCAAAAGGGATTTTGAGAAGCAAGTAAGGGAAGTAGAGGAAAAACTGGGAAGAGAAATGAGAGTGATGCAAGAAAATCATGAAAAACAAGTCAACAGCTTGCTAAAGGAGACCCAAAAAAATACTGAAGAAAATAACACCTTAAAAAATAGCCTAACCCAAATGGCAAAAGAGGTCCAAAAAGCCAATGAGAAAAATGCCCTAAAAAGAAAAATTGGCCAAATGGAAAAGGAAGTCCAAAAGATTACTGAAGAAAATACTTCCTTAAAAATTAGAATAGAGCAATTGGAAGATAGTGACTTTATGAGAAATCAAGACACTGTAAACAAATCCAAAGAATGAAAAATTAGAAAACAATGTGAAATATCTCATTGGAAAAACAACTGACCTGGAAAATAGATCCAGGAGAGAGAATTTAAAAATTATTGGACTATCTGAAAGCCATGATAAAAAAAAAGAGCCTAGACATCATCTTTCAAGAAATTATCAAGGAAAACTGCCCTGATATAGTAGAACCAGAGGGCAAAATAGAAATTGAAAGAATCCACAGATCTCCTCCTGAAAGAGATCCCCAAAGGAAAACTCCTAGGAATATTATAGCCAAATTCCAGAGTTCCCAGGTCAAGGAGAAAATATTACAAGCTGCCAGAAGGAAACAGTTCAAGTACTGTGGAAACACAATCAGGATAACACAAGATTTAGCAGCTTCTACATTAAAGGACCACAGGGCATGGAATATAATATTCCAGAGGGCAAAGGAGATAGGATTACAACCAAGAATCACCTACCCAGCAAAACTGAGTATAATCCTTCAGGGGAAAAAATGGTCATTCAGTGAAATAGAGGACTTTCAAGCATTCTTGATGAAAAGACCAGAGCTGAATAGAAAATTTGACTTTCAAATACAGGACTCAAGTGGAACATGAAGAGGTAAACAGGAAAGAGAAATCATAAGAGACTTATTAAGATTGAACTGTTTACATTCCTGCATGGAAAGATGATATTTATAACTCATGAGACCTTTGTCAGTATCAGGGTAGTTGGAGGAAAAAAATTATATGTATGTATATGTAGATAGATAGATAGAGGGCACAGGGTGAACTGAAGATTAAGGGGTCATATCTTGGAGAATAAAATTAAGGGATGAGAGAAGATTATACTCAGAGAAGAAGAAAGGGAGAGGTAGAATGGGGTAAATTATCTCACAAAAAAAAAACAGAAAAGTCCCTTACGGTGGAAGGGGAAACAGGGGAAGGTGAGAGGGAATGAGTGAATCTTATTCTCATAGGATTTGGCTTAAAGAGGGAATAACATACACATTCAATTGGGTATGGAAATCTGTCTTACCCTACAGGAAAACAGGGGGAGAAGGGGACAAGAGAGCAGGGGGATGATAGAGAGGAGGGCAGATTGGGAAAGGGGGTAATCAGAAGTAAATACTTCTGAGGAGGGACAGGGTCAAAAGAAAGAATAGAATTAATGGGAGAGCAGGATAGGATTAAGGGAAATAGAGTTAGTTTTTCACAACATGTCTACTATGGACATGTTTTGCATAACTGCACACGTACAACCTATATTGAGTTGCTTGCCTTTTCAATGAGGTGGGTGGGGAGGGAGGAAGACAGAAAATTTGAAACCTAAAGTTTTAAAAACGTATGTTTTTTAAAAATGTTTTCACATGCTACTGGGAAATAAGAAATATAGGAAATGGGGTACAGAAGTCTGTCCTGCCCTACAGGAAAATAGAAGGGGAAGGGGATAAGAGAAGGGGAGAGAGATAGAAGAGAGGACAGACTAGGGGAAGGGATATTCAGAATGCATGACATCTTGGGGTGGGGGAAGGGGGAGATGGGGTGAAAATTTGGAACTCAAAAACTTGTGGAAGTGAATGTTGAAAACTAAAAATAAATAAATTTATATTAAAAAAATAAAAATAAAAATAAATTAAAAAAATAATAAATAAATGAGGGTAACAAAAAAAAATATGACTTAAATCAGGCCAGCTAGGTGGCACAGTGGATAAAGCGCTGGCCCTGAAGTCAGGAGGACCTGAGTTCAAATCTGGCCTCAGACCAAACACTTGACACTAGCTGTGTGACCCTGGGCAAGTCACTTAACTCCAATTGCCAAAAAAAAACCATAGCTTAAATCCTACCTTCTATAAAAGACCTTTCTAGGTCCCCCCCAACTGCTAGTGCTTTCCGTCTAAGATTTCTCTATATATATTTGGTATGTATGCAGTTGTGTGCATGTTTTCACACCCCCCACCCTATTAGCCTGTGAACTCCTCCAGAGCAGAGACTGTATTTTGCCTTTCTTTGCTTCCCAGAGCTTAGCACGGTGCCTATTACTAATGTTTAATAAATTCTTGTTGACCAGCTGACAGATTGACGTAGGGTGTAAGGGCCTCTTCCTCACTGTAAACTTTAAATCTTTCCGCCGCTACAGAGGCAGTTGTCACAGGAAATGTGAACCAGATACTACTTTCTATTCATGGCACAATTTCAAAATAGGAGCTTGTCTGAGGGTTCAGGCCGGGGCTCAGGCGGAGGCTCAGGATCATGATGCTTCTACTGCAATGGCTCGTAGTCATCCTCTGTTTACAAATAGGTAAGTGTTAACCGGGATATTTTTGGAGGCTGAACTCTCTACTTGGAATGGGGAAGCTCCCCACCAATGGCTTTGCAGAGGCAGTTTGTCCTGTCCTTATCACTGGAGTGGTTCCATGTCAAGGAGCTATGATCTTTACTTGGTGCTGTCTCCTCTCAGCCTTGGCTGTAAGAGAAGGTCACTGAGATGGAATCAAATTATTTTAATTGTGCCTGCATTACTGAGAAAAGGGGAAAGCTGAATCCATGGGACCCAAAGTCCTATGAGGAGTAGCTGCGTAGGGGAAATGAATTTGGTTGTCTCTGAACAGGATATGCTAGTTAAGCCCTGAGACTTAGAAATTCTAGCTCTAGGAGCAAAGTTGTTGGAAAAGGCCTCCATCAAGTTCATTAATTGCAAATGTAGCAGATTTCTTACTTCAGCAACCTGTAATTTCCTTTGACTTCTCCCAATGTAGAGCAAAACCTCTCTATTCTTTCAGTTTTGTCTTTGTATTCCCCTTTCCTGACACACAGAAAGTATTTCATAGAAGCTTGGTAACTCATATGACTTAATAGCTTCTCCAGAAGTTGTTGAGGCCCAAAAATTAATCATCCTGTATCTAACCTAATGCCAAGCTCCTCCAAATTTATCTAGACTGGTACTTGAATGACAGAAACTCACTCTGTCACGAAGCTGTTTCAGATCTCCAGCTCCTTCATTAAGGCAATGCCAAGAGTTTGGGGAATATACAGGAACTAGGTGGCATAGTCACTGGTCACTGGACCTACAGTGAAGTAGACCTAAGTTCAAATTCAGCTTTGGCCACTTACTAGCTATGTAATGCTTCAACAAGTCACTCAACCTCTGTCTGACTCAGTTTTCTCAACAGTAAAATGAGGACAATAATAGCACCTACTTCCCAGTATTGTGAGAATCAACTGAGATGTTTATAAAGTGCTTTGTGAACCTAAAAGTGCTATTAAAAAAAAGTATGAAGAGAGGATACCAGATAACCTGCAACAGCCTGCTCACTTTGGTTTTTAGCTAATTCTCTCCTATTTTTTTCATTTTGTCTGGTAGACCAAAGCTACGTAAGTGACTGATGTTCAGCTATCCACCCACTACTATTCCTGTCATAAATAGTTGGTCTCCTGGGACCTCTTCAGCTTGTAAAGTTTGGAGGGGCTGATTTTTATTGTTCAGTTGTTCAGTCATGTCTGACTCTTTGTAAGCCCATGGACCATACTGTGCATAGAGTTTTCTTGGCAAAGATACTGGAGTGGTTTGCCATTTCATCTCCAGTGTATTAAAGCAAAAAGAGGTTAAATGATTTGCCGGGGTCATACCACAGCTAGTGTCTGAGGCTGGATTTGAATGCAGGTCTTCCTGAATCCAGATGCAGCCCTCTATCCATTGAACCATCCAGCTGCTTGGATAGTTGCTATTAATCAATCAATAAACATTCATTTTGCTCCTACTGTGTTCCAGGACCTCTGAGAGGCACTGGGGATATAAAAACAAAATAGAGACAATATTTGCTCTCTGGGAGTTTAGTGGAGGAAAACAAGATGTTCACCAATAAATACATGCTAGCTAGGTTGCATAGTGGATAGAGGACTTCACCTGGAGTCTACATATAGCTATTATATCCTCCAAAATATAGGGAATGAATGAAGGAGGGGATACGAACAACTTGGGGGACTGGGAGAGATCTCATGTAAGAAAGAGGTGACACTGGAGCTGAGCTTTGAAGAGAGTTACAGGTTCCAAGAATCAGGCATAAAATACCTGAAATGTCATCAGGGACAGACCATGTGATGTCACAGAAATGGGAGACTGAATATCATTTGAGGGGAACAACAAACAGGCCAGTTTGGCTAGAAAATAGAATACATCAATGTTTTAGAAATAGCAGTTTGGAAACTCTGTAGAAGGTAGATCAGAGAAGGAACAAGACTGGCTGCAGGCAGACCTAATGAAAGGTTATTGCAATAGCCTGCAATAGTCTTCACAGAACAAATCCCCTTAATAAAAGGATTTGTTCTGTAAACTTGGACTCAGTCAAAAGGCTGCACCCAAGGACCTAGAGGGCCACAGGTTCCCCAGACCTGGAACTCTAGACAAGGGGCAATGAGGGCTGTGACTAGGGTGGTGGTGGTGTGAGTAGAAAGAAGGGGAAGAATACAAGATGTATTGAGGTGCTGGAACTGACTTAGCACCTGATTGGATATAGGGTGAGGGCATGTTGTGGTTAGAGAGAGTAAAGAAGCCAGGATCAAGCAACCAAGAAGTAATTACTAAGTGCTGAATACTTAAAACTTAAATACTTAATACTTAAATTAAGCTTACTACCTAAAACTCAGTGACAGGCACTGAGTAAAGAAAGGATGACCCGTAGGTTGCAACTTGAGGAACTGGAAGACCAATGATGCTTTCAATAGAAATTGGGAAGTTGTAAAGTGGGAGGAGTGGTGAGAGGAAGGATAACTCATTCTTTTTGGGGTATAGTGACATCTAGGTGCACATGGGACATCAAGCAGGCAGCTGGTGGTCCTCAGCTGGAAATCAAGAGAGAGATGAGGGCTATATATGCAGACATGGGAGTCATTTGAACAGAGAAAATAATAGAGTGTGTTAGAGTTGTAGATACTGTGAAGAGAAAGAATTGAATGTATAGAGAGAAAAGGAGAGTTCCCAGTACAGAACCTTACTCACAGAGATCAGATACTAATAAGAAGCCTGCAGAGGAGACAGAGAAAGATTGATGATACAAAGTGGCATCATGAAAATGCAGGGAGGGACAAATGTCTAGAAGAAGATGGGGAACAACAGTAACGAATGCCAAAAAAATCCAAAAAGGCAAGGACTGAGAAAAGTTCACTGGATTTAGCAAAAAGGGGTCACTGGTGATCTTTTGGAAAGCACTTCCATTGAGTAACAGGGACAAAAGATAAAATACAGGAGTTGAGAAGTTACTGGAAGGTGAGAAAATGGAAGCAACACAATGTATTAGGGGTTCTTGGCCTGTGGACCAGTTTTTTAATTATATTTTAATAGTTGTATTTCAACATAATTGGTTCTACATATTTTATTTTATGTATTTAAAAGATTTTTTTCTAGGAAGGAATATACACCACCAGACTGCCTTAGGAGCTCATCTCACTCACACACACACACACACACACACACACACACACACACACACACACATCATTAAGAACCTTTCATATAGACAGTTTTTCCTAGGAGATTGCCTGTGAAAGGAAGATCAATACCTTGAGGAGATGTTTGGGTGGAGTTTAAGGATGGGAATTCTGAGCATGTTTGAAGCATTAAGGAAGGAATCAGTGAATAAAGAAGTTGAAAATTAGGGAGCAAGAAGGGATAATCAAAGGTATAAGCCGGAGGCAACTAGGTGGCACAGTGGATAGAGCACCAGCCCCGGAGTCAGGAGGACCTGAGTTCAAATCCAGCCTCAGACACATAATACTTCCTAGCTGTGTGACTCTGGGCAAGTCACTTAACCCCAATTGCCTCACCAAAAAAAAACCCCAAAAAACCAAAGTATAAACTGCTAAAGGAGATGGTAGGTGATGAAATCAAGGGCACAAGTTTGATATCAAGAAGAACTTCTGCAGTTGTGGTTTGTCCTTTATTCTCGAAAAGGACCCTCAAAAAGGATGGTGACTTCAGGAAGATGATGCCTTGACTTGCAACTGAATTGGATTTGAGGGAGGGAAGGCTGTGCAAAGTCACCAGCCTCACTTTCTCCTCCCACAAGAACTTCTAAGACTAGAACAAAAAAGAAGATATTGGGGGGTGGGAGGGGATGCTGAGATGATTTGAAATACATAATTTAAAAGAAATGTAATCATCCATTTTTTTTTCAGTGAAATTTAAGTGTGATCTTTGGTTGAGGATTAGGGGAGATGGTGATTTAGATGGTTTGAAAAGAGAAGACTTGGAATAGCTGCTGTGAGGAGTCGATCAGGAAACAGCAATTAGTTCCAGAGAAAATAGGAGGGGATAGAAATGGTTGTATAATTTCCTCAAGCAGAGTAACATCCAGCATCATGTAAACAAGAGTGGTTGAGGTCAATGGTAAGAGTAATCTGAGACTGGGGGAGTGAAAAAAAATGAGTAGCAATAGGACAAATGTTCAAGGGATTCAAGAATTTAAAACAGGATAAATTTGAATTGCTACACTTCTGCTACAACCTCAGAACAGGAGCTTCTGCTTACCTCCCATCCAATCAAAGAATACACCCATTATGGGTGTCTGGGGAGCAGAATTAGTGCCTCTGTCTCTAGGATGAATGAAGATAATGCTGAGTTCTTAAAAGCTGTGCTAGCTAAGCATAAGCTCTGGATGTTCCTATTAATCTAGAATAGCTTCAAGAACAGACTTAGGGGCAGCTAGGTGGCACAGTGGATAGAGCACTGGCCCTGAAGTCAGGAGGACCTGAGTTCAAATCTGACCTCAAACCAAACATTTGACACTTACTATCTGTGTGACCCTGGGCAAGCCACTTAACCCCAATTGCCTAAAAATTTAAAAAAGAACAGGCTTAGTACACTGTCTATCTGTTACCCAAGGACCAACCTAAATTCAAAATCATGATCAAGATGGCCACAGAATGATGAGGATTTTTCTTTTGACCAAAGAAATTCATAAAAAAAAAATCTTAATGAATGAGGGCAGGGATCAAAGGTGAGAAAGAGTAACGAAGGATCAATCAACTGAGAGGTATTTATTAAATGTTTACTATGTGGCTACTGTGTGAAGAAGTAGGCTGCACCCTATGTCTATAGAATGCACATAGTGAGAGTACTGGAGTGTCACCAGGAAGATCCTATTTCAAATCCTACCTCAGATACCCAAATTTGTTCCCATGGGAAAGTCACTTAATCTCTTTTCTTAACTCAATTTCCTCATCTATAGAATGGAGATAATAATGGTTCCTACATCCTAAGGCTATTTTAAGGATAAAATGTTATAGTTAAAGCACTTCACAAATCTTAAAATGCTGTATAAAAGTTAGCCATTATTACTAGTAGTCCTAAAAGCTTGGGCAGGTCACTTAACCACTTTGGGGCCAATCTTTTACTCTATAAAAATGAAAGTCATGGTAATAATGTTCTGACTACCTACCTGATAGGGTTATTATGAAGAAACTGCATTGTAAACCTTTAAATACAATATAAATGTGAATATACTCTGAGGTCCCTTTGCACAGCCTGACACACAGTAAGCACTTAATAAATCCTTGTGAGTTTTTTTTCCTTTCTTCCCCTAAATCTATGATCTTGTTTTTCTGTTAAGTTACATTGGGTTCATAATCTGTGTTAGTAGAGGGCACACCCACTTCGGGATGTTACAGATCCTTGAAGTATGTAACAATAGCACACACATATACAGTTTTAGTCCATTATCTCATTTGGTGATTTGGGTACATAAGCCTTTGCCATGTCATCAAAATTTCCAGCGGCAGCCACCAGCTTTGACTCTTTTTCTTCTGCCTTCTTGAGGTTTGTCTGAAGTCTTAAGGTAATTTTTGTAACCCAGTGCCAAGACTGAGGAGAGGAGGTTGGGACCACGAGTAACATATTGGTGAGGGTGCTACTGGATCCCACTGAGAAGCTGTGGGAGGCAGTGCTGCAATGTTGAAGAGCAAACCCAGACCTCAAGTATTGGGGGATTATGTAAGTCTGGATTTGCTCCTCCAAGACATTGCTATGCCTCCCAAAGCTCCTTAGTGTAGTCCAGGAACTCCCCTAGAACTCTATTGTTAGTATCCCACAAAGCATCTAAATCTGTCTTAGAAGCATCATATACCACATAATTCACTTCCTCAACTACTGCTTATGATGCTGTCTCAGGGCACTGTAGCCACTCCTTTAGAATGAGACTGCTGTAGCAACACGCGTGGGGACTAATCAACACATCACCCTATAATGGATCATGCAAGTTGTTAACAGTTTTTTTTTTTGCAATTACACATAATGTTGCTATGAAAATCTTTGAACAAACAAGGGTCATCAATCTCTCCACCAATCTGGAATCACTTTCCACAGGCAGCATGCAACATGCCCCTCCCCCACCCAGCTTTGTTGAGAATTGGGTTACAATTACTTCTGCCAATTTGATAGGTGTGAGGTATACCTAAAAATATTTTAATTTATATTTCTTTGATGATTAGTGAAATTGAGCCTTTTTTCATGTGATTGTCCAAAATTTGTTTCCTCTGTTATAAATTGTTTTTTCTTTGATCATTTAGCCATTTTATGCTGGGAGTTATCTCTCTGACTTTTTTTTCTCCTCCTTATTTATTTAGTATTTTATTTTCCCCAATTACATGTAAAAACAATTTTCAACATTCATTTTTAAAATTGAGTTCTAAATTCTCTCCCTCCCTCTCCACCCCCCTCATTAAGAAGGTAAGCAATTTGCTGTAGGTTATACACATATCGTCATGCAAAACATATTTCCATATTAGCCATGTTGTAAGAGAAAACATGGACCAAAGTTAGAAACCCAAGAAAAATAAAGAAAGTAACAAAGTATGCTTCAATCTGTATTCAGACTCCATCATAAGTCCTTCACAGCTGTCTTGGATCATTATATTACCAAGAATAGCTAGTCATTCACTGTTACTTGATTATCTTATAATATTGCTGTTAATGTGCACAATTTTCTCCTAGTTCTACTCATTGCACTTTGCTTGCAGTTCATGTAAGTTCATGTAAGTTTTTCCAGGTTTTCTAGTTCATGATTTCTTATAGAACAATAGTATTCCATCACAATCATATACTATAGCCTCTCCAGCCATTCCCCAATTGATGGGCATTCCCTCAATTTTCAATTCTTTGCCACCAGAAAAGAGCTACAATAGAAATTTTTATACATACATGTCCTTTTTCTTTTTGTCTTTTATCTCTTTTGGGATGTAGACCTCGTAGTGGTACTGCTAGGTCAAAAGGTATGCACGGTTTTATAGGCCTTTGGAGAAAGTTCCAAATTGCTTTACATAATGGTTGAATTAGTTCACAACTCCATCAACAATGCATTAGTGTCCCAATTTTCCCACATCCCTCCAACATTTGTCACTTTCCTTTTTTTCATATTGGCCAATCTAATTGGTATGAGGTAAACTGATGATGGCTCAAGATGCAATGGAGTCTTCGATGTCTAACCAAGCTCTAAGTGTTCCACAGTGCCTGCTTCAGCTGCCTTCGTGGCCATTGGAACAAATTGTTCTCATCTGCCCATTCTTCCAGGGGAAGTCTTCACATGCTTGGGGTAGACAGCCCCCTAACTCACCAACGCGTTTTAGACTCCTCGATTACCCTCAACCTGGTTTAGCCCATCTGCCAAAACAGTTTACCAGTGTGGCCACTATGCATGCTACAGCTTCTTGGAGCCACAGGTGAGAATTAGGTAGAACATGTAGACACTAAAGGTGGAAAGCAGCCCTGAAAATGGCTCAGCAGCCTTCACACCACAGGTACTAGTCTTCCCTGAACACACCCCTACCCCCCTCATATGGCTATAGATAGCTTTGATTACTTCATCTGAAAGCTGACAGTTTCTATTTTTTGATCATTTATCAATTGGGGAATGGTTCTTATTTTTATAAATTTGACACATTTCTCTATATATTTGAGATATGAGGCTTTTATCTGAGAAACTTGCTTTAAAATTTTTTTCACAGTTATGATTGCTATTATTTCCCTCTATCCTGTTTCTATTTATTCTATTCTCATTCTCCTTTCACCCTGTTTCTCCTCAAAAGTGTTTTGCTTCTGACTACCACCTCCCCCAGTCTGCCCCCCATCTCTCCCCACCTCCTCTTATTCCCTTCCCCTCCTGCTTTCCTGTAGGGTAAGATAAATTTCTATACCCAAATGAATGTGTATGTTACCACCTCTTTGAGCCAATTCCAATGAGAGTAAGGTTCAAGTGTTCCCCAACACCTCCCACATCTTCCCCTCCTCTGTAAAACTCTTTTATATCAGATAATTTATCCCATTCTACCTCTCCTTTTCCTTTTCTCTCAATGCATTCCTATTTCTCACCCCTTAATTTTATTTTGCAGATATCATCCCATCATATTCAACTCACATGAGTCCTCTCTCTCTCTCATATAAATACATATGTATGTATGTACATGTATATGTGTATACATTCCTTCTGACTGTCCTAATAATGAGAACATTCTTATGAGTTACAAATATCATCTTCCCATGTAGAAATGTACAGTTTAACCTTCTTAAGTCACTTGTGATTCCCCTTTCCTGTTTACCTTTCTATATTTGAAAGTCAAATTTTCTATTCAGCTCTGGTCTTTTAATCAGGAAAGCTTGAAAATCCTCTATTTCATTGAATATCCATTTTTCTCCTCATGGATTATACTCAGTTTTGCTAAGTGTGTGATTCTTGATTGTAATCCTAGGTCCTTTGCCCTCTGGAATATAACATTCAAAGCTCTCTGATCCCTTAATGTAGAAGGTGCTAAATCTTGTGTTATCCTGACTGTGACATCATGATACTTGAATTGTTTCCTTCTGACTGCTTGCAATAGTTTCTCCTTAACTTGGAAGCTCTAGGATTTGGCTATAATATTTCTGGCAGTTTTCATTTTGGGATCTCTTTCAGTACGTGATTGGTGGATTCTTTCAGCTTCTATTTTACCTTCTGGCTCTAAAATACCAGGGCAGTTTTCCTTGATAATTTTTTATTATTATTATTTTTAGGCAATTGGGGTTAAACAGCTAATAAGTGTCAAGTGTTTGGTCTGAGGCTGGATTTGAACTCAGGTCCTCCTGACTGCATGGCCAGTGCTCTGTCCACTGTGCCACTTAGCTGCCCCTTGATAATTTTTTTAAAGATAATTTCTAGGCTCTTTTTTTCATCATGGCTTTCAGGAAGTCCAATAATTTTTAAATTATCTCTCCTGGATCTATTTTCCAAGTCAGTTCTTTTTCCAAGGAGATATTTCACATTGTCTTCTATTTTTTTTCATTCTTTTTGTTTGTTTTATGGTTTCTTGATGTCTCATAAAGTCATTAGTTTCCACTTGCTCAATTCTAATTTTTAAGGAATTATTTTCTTCAGTGAGCTTTTGTACCTCCTTTTCCATTTGGCCTATTCTACTTTTTAATGAGTTCTTCTCTTCATTGAATTTTTGTGTATCTTTTTCCATTTAGTCAATTCTGCTTTTCAAGGCATTCTTTTCCTCACTGGATTTTTCTACTTTATCATTTGGTTTTTTCTGTTTTTTAAGGCGTTATTTTCTTCAGTATTTTTCTGTGCCTTCTTTACCAAGACTCTTTTTTCATGATTTTTCTTGCATTACTTTCATTTCTCTTCCCAATTTTTCCTCTACCTCTCTTACTTGATTTTCAAAATCCTTTTTGATCTCTTCCATGGCTTGATGCCAATTCATATTTTTCTTCGAGGCTTTGGATGTAGGAACTTTGACTTTGTTGTCTTCTACTAAGTGTGTGTTTTGATCTTACTTGTTACCATAATAACTTTCCGTATTCAGAATTTTTTCTGAGGTTTGCTCATTTCTCCAGCCTATTTCTTGACCAGTTATTTAATACCCTTACAATCTGTGGGATGGAAGTTCTGGAAGGAGTTACTGCCACTGATTCAATCACTCCCAAAGACCGCTCCTGGTTTGCTGGAGCCCAGTCTGCACTAGCATGGCCTGCATTGAACTGTGTTCCACTCCCATCCCAGTGTGACAGACCTTTCCTACAGACCTTCTAACTTGTCTTCAACTGGAAAATTATTTCACCCCATCTTTTTGTGGGTTCTGCTGCTTCAGAATTTGTTTTAGGGCACTATTTCAAGGTGTTCATATGGGGTTTAGAGGACAGCTTAGGTGAGTCCCTGGCTTTTCTCCACCATTTTGGCTCTACCCCCTATCTCTCTGACTCTTAATAAATACTAATATATTTTAGATGTGTTATTATCTGCCGTGTTTTCCTATAAATGCTTTTCACAATTTATTTTTATTTTTGTTAATTACAATGTCTTTTGTCGCACAGAAAATGTTTATTTTAATATAGTCAAGCAAATCTCTCTTGTCATTAATAATTCCTTCCATTTATTTAATTGAAAAAATCATTTCACATCCACAAATGAAATAAGCATTTTATTCTATTTTCTTCCATATGTTTTATAGTTGTCTATCATCCATCTGGAATTCTTTAGGGTATATAGTGTAAGTGTAAGATGTGGATCTAAATGCTTTTTCCACCAAATTGCTGTTCAATTTTCCTAAGCAGATTTGTTAAATAATGAATCCTCAATCCCATTTATATTTTGCATACTTTTTTTAAATTATTTTTATTTATTCCATTAAATACTTCCTAGTTATATGTAAAAAATTTTAACATTCATTTTTAGAAATTTTGAGTTTTAAATTCTTTCCTCCCCTCCTGCCCTTCCCCCTTCTTTCAGAAGGCAAGCAATTTGATATCAATTATACATGTGAAGTCATGCAAAATATTTTCCATATTAGTCATATTGCAAATGAAAACACAAACAAAATAAAACAATAAAAATAAAGAAAATGAAAAAGTATGCTACTCCTCATTCTGAATTCAGAGTTCATCAGTTCCTTTCTGGAGATGGATAGTATCTTTCATCACGGGTTCTTTGGAATTATCTTGGATCTTTGTCGTGATCAGAATACCTAAGTTTTTCACAGTTGATCATCCTTACAACATTGTTGTTTCTGTGTATACTGTTCTTCTGGTTCTCTTCACTTCATTTTGCATCAGTTCATATAAGTCTTCCCAGGATTTTCTGAGACCATTCTACTTTCATTTCTTATAGCACAATAGTATTCCATCACAATCACATACCACAGCTTGTTCAGCCATTCCCCCATTCATGGGCATACCCTCAATTTCCAAATCTTTGCCACCACAAAAAGAGCTGCTACAAATAATTTTGTATAAATAGGTCCTTTTCTCTTTCCTTTGATCTCTTTGGGATATAGATCTAGTAATTATGTTGCTGGGTCAAAAAGTATGCACAGTGTTACAGCTCTTTGTGAGCAGTTTCAAATTGTTCTCCAAAATGGTTGAAACTAGTTCACAACTCCACCAGTAGTGAATTAGTGTCCCAATTTTCCCACATCCCCTCCAGCATTTGTCATTTTCCTTTTGTGTTATTTTAGACAGTCTCATAGGTGTGAGGTGGTATTTAAGTTACTTTAATTCACATTTCTCTAATCAGTAGTGACTTAGAGCCTTTTTTCACGTATCTGTTGATACCTTTGATTTCTTCTTCTGAAAACTGTTTGTTCATATCCTTTGATCATTTATCAACTGGGGAATGGCTCTTATTTTTATAAATTTGGCTCAACTCCCTATATATTTGAGAAATGATGCCTTTATCAGAGAAACCCTATAAATATGTTTTCTTACTTTTCTGTTTTCCTTCTAATTTTGGCTGCATTAATTTTATTTGTGCAAAAACTTCTGAATTTCATAAATCAAAATTATTTATTTTACTTCTAGTAATCCTCTTTATCTCTTCTTTGGTCATAAATTTTTTTGCTCATCCATAGATCTGACAGGTACATTTTTTCAATGCTCTCCTAATTTACTTATATCACCTTTATGTCTAAATTATTGTTCCATTTTGACCTTATCTTGGTATATAATGTGAATGTTGGTCTAAGCCTAGTTTTTGTCAAAGTGGTTTCTGGTTTTCCCAACAATTTTTGTCAAATATTGGGTTTTTTACCCCCCAAAAGCTTGGATCTTTGGATTTTTCAAACACTAGATTTCTGTGATCATTTACTACGTGTATTGTGCACCTAATCTATTCCACTGATCCACCACTTTGTTTCTTAGCCAGTACCACATTGTTTGGAGGACTATCACTTCATAACATAGTTGAAATATAGAAATGCTAGCCCACCTTTCTTCACCTTTATTAATTCCTTGGATATTTGTGCCATTTTTTGTCTTCCAGATGTACTGTTATTATTTTTTCTAGCTCTATAAAATAATTCTTTGTTAGTTTGATTAATATGGCACTGAATAAATAAATCAACTTAGGTATAATTGTCATTTTTATTATATTGGCTTGACCTACTCATAAACAATTAATATTTCTCTAATTGTTTAGACCTATCTTTATTTGTGTGGAAATTGTTTTGTAATTGCATTCATATAGTTCCTAGGTTTGTCTTTGCATGTAGACTCCCAAGTATTTTATATTGTCTACAGTTATTTTATATGGAACGCCTCTTTCCATTTCTTGCTGTTGGGTTTTGTTGGTAATATACAGAAATGCTGATGATTTTGTGGGTTTCTTTTATATCTTGTGACTTTGCTGAAGTTGTTAGTTGTTTCAACTAACTTTTTAGATGATTGTCTAGGGTTTTCTAAAGTATAACACCATATCATCTGCAAAGAGTTATAGTTTTATTTCCTCATTGCCTGTTTTTATTTCTTCAATTTCTTTTTCTTGTCCTATTGCTATAGCTAGCAATTCTAGTACAATAGTGAATAATAGTTGTGATAATGAACATCCTGGTATTTTTGTGTCTCTTTTACCAAGCTATTTTTTCTTCATAATTTTCTTCTTTTGCTTTCATTTCCTTACCTATTTTTTCATCTACCAATCTTATTTGATTTTGAAAATGACTGTTTAGTGCTTCCAGGAATTCTTGTTGAGCTTGTTCCAATTCACAATTTGAGGCTTTGCCTGTGACTGTTTTGACTTTATTGTTGTCCTCTGTTCTCTAAAGGTCTTTAAGCAAAGGCTGAAAGACAACTTGTCAGGTATGCTGTGGGAGAACTCTGTTCAGGTTGGGACTGGATTATGTGGCTCCTGAGTTCTCTGCCAACCTTGAGATTCAGGGATTCTGGTATGTCCCATCAGCTCTCCAGAGACGATTGTTTGACTCTGACAGGCTTCAACCTCCAGAAGCTCAGCTTGTCAACTGACTTTTAAGTGTGTGCTGTTTCATGACTTCAAAGTGACAACTTGAGGTTTTCCCCTCACCCAACTCTGGTTGAGCCAATCTAGTCGATCATGGGCTTCCTTTTTGCCATTTTAATTCATTTGATTCTGTGTTTTGTTTTTGTTTTTTTTTTTTAAACAAGAGGAGCCCATCAGAGGGATCAGGAAAGGAGACAGCTTAAGAGAAAATTCAGAACAGATATGCTGGGAGTTAGGGTGGTTTTTACTTGGCTAATTAGGTGTTTAGAATACTGCCATCCCTGATTCTGCCCATTTGAATGGGCTCCCTCCCTCCTTCAACTTTCTTAGAGCATTTTTTCTGGATCTCTCCTCTACATGGTATCATGTTTATCTGTTTACACATGTACTCCCCCTATTAGACTGTAAGCTCTTTGACCTAAGTGCTATCATTTTTCATCTCTGTATTCTTAGCACCCTGCACATAGAATGTATTTAATAAATGTGTTGTATCAAATAAGAATAGAATAGAATAGAATAGAATAGAATAGAATAGAATAGAATAGAATAGAATAGAATAGAATAGAATAGAATAGAATAGAATAGAATAGGATAGGATAGAATAGGATAGAATAGGATAGAATAAAATAGTCATCTCTTAGGGTAACAGGCTACTGGTCAGCTCCAAAACAACACTGGTCTACCATAGTAGATGAGCTTTAACTTCCTTCAGCTCCTGCCTGTATCTGAGTCATATGTGGGGACGCAGTGATCCAAAAGGCACATGACTGGTCTACAATCTCTAGCTATGGGGAGTGGTGACATTATGCCTAAAGATGATAGCCAAAGGTTCCAGAGAGACTATCAATGGATCTCTGGTTTGGAGACAGTGGTGTCTACCCTGCCCTACAGAGTTGCTATGATGAGCACATATAAATAGTAACACAAATCTCCCCATTTCATCACTTTCTTGTCCTGGTCCCTTCCCAGTCCTTTTGACCTATTCTTCATTTTTATTGGACCCTGACATCTTTATTCTTTCAATCCATATCCTCTAGTTCTGGTTTCTCTTACCTTCCTATACAACCTGCAGACCGTGGTTGACTATTTCAAAGACAACATTACTGCCACCTACTCTGCCATTATGTTGTTTTGCCTGTGGATATTCAGCCCTGGACCACAAACCACTGTCTACTTTCTTTGCTTCTGGTCCCAGAGCATTGCTAAAGAAAATCACAATGCTGAGCTAATTCTCACCATTATAGATTTATGCTGTGTAGCTTCAGCTGAACCTTTACTGTTTCTACGCAAACCTTTTACCTATCACCTCCATTTCCCACTCCCTACAACACCATTTCCAAAACTTCACCTTCTCTCTAAATACCTCCCCAGCTCCCACTCCCATACTCTCAGAAGGTGCTATATGAGAATTGGTTGACAGAAATGAAGGTATTTAACATGTGGAAGAGAAAACATGCTAGATGGATTTGGTCCTTATTTGAAGATTGTTATTTGGTAGAGGCATTAGAATATTAGCCCAAGAGGCTAGATTTGGAAGCAATGGGTAGGAGTTTCAAAGAGATCAATTTGAGCTGGATATAAGGAGAGAATAGATTCCCTCTTACTGGAAATCTTGAAGCAAAAACTAGATGACTATTTCATGGTATTGCAGGTTTGAGGAATTAACTTTCAGAAACTGGAGAAGTGAAGTCTGCCCTCTCTGTATCTTACCATGTGGTAGTAAATGCATTCTAAATGTGACAAATCTGTCAGCATACCAGAGAAATGGCAAAGACAGCTTACACATAAAACCTACATATCTGGAACCTAATTTATTGAGAGATATTTGAAATCACCAATGACCAGGCCATGGATTGTGGGGCTAAGAACACAGTTGCTGATTTCCTCAGAGCTTCATTACGTGAAAGATATTCTTATCCAGTCTATAATGTTCCCAACTGCAGGACCAACCAAACTCTAGTGAAGTACAACGGTTACATCCAGTTGATGGGAAGCTAGCAGATTAAAAAATGCCTTCTTAGCTTTCGTCTCTCTCTGACATATGTTATTGAGTTTCACCACTTTGTGATTTTGCCTGGATGTTCTAGCATTTCATTTGGTGGAAGATACAAGGTATTGACTATTGAATCCATTCCCAAATCTATACTTTGGGATCTTCGAGTGCTGCTATTACATGAGGAGACAAAGAGCAACCAAAAAAATTAAAATACTAAAAGGAAGAGGGAAAGATCTGGTTTGACCCATGACTATCCCTGATACTTTACCTTACTATCAATCAGTTTGTCCTTACTCAGTTGTCATCCTCCTAGACCAATCTGCTGTATTCCATGAGGTCAATCACATACTCCTCCTAAATGTTCTCTATTCTCTTGACTTCCTAGTTCTCCTCCTACCTCTCTATCCTACATCCTCTCCCTTGATGATCTCATCCACTCCCACATTTCAATATCACCGCTATGGTAAAGTTTTCTTAGTCTACCTCTCTAACACTGATCCTTCACCTGAACTCCCCTAAATTCTAAATTGCCTCCTGGACATGTCCACACGAGTATGTCACATTGGTACCTTAAGTTCAACAAGTTTGAAAATTAACCCATTATCTGTCCCTCTAAACTTGTTGCTTATCCTGAGTTCTTCATCTCTGTCAATGGCTTTATTGTTCTCCCAGTCACCTATGCTTGCAATCTCAAAATACCCCAGATTCCCCTCTGTCCTGGGAGATATACCAATCAATTGCTAATCCCTATTTATTCTATTGTTGATTTTTCACACAGCTATCAAAATAATACTCCTAAGACTGGTCTGACTACATCATAGCCTTGATGAAAGATCTTCACTGACTTCCTATTTCCTCTAGAATAAAATATAAATTTCTTAGCCAAGTATTCAAGGTCTTGCACATCTAGCTTCAACCTACCTGTCCAAACTTATTTCACATTACTTTACAATAATAAGCAAAATTTTAGTTTACATATATTTTGTGAAATAATTTACAAATTTATATTTACAATTTTACAAAATTTGTATTCCAGCCAAACTGAACTACTGAATCTTCCCTAAACATTCCTTTTCCAGCTTCTATGCATTTCATAAAGTGTATCTCATGTCTAGAATGTACTGCTTCCTTGTTTTGATCTCTTTAGCTTCCTTCAAAGATTAGCTCAGATTCCATCAACTCTGTGAAACCTCCCTTGATTCCCTCAGTTACATGGCTTTCTTCTCCTCCAATTATACATCGTATGCTATCTTTCCTCTTTATTTTTGTTCACACTGTTCCCCATATCTGGAAAGCCCAAGTCTACTTGTCCTTCAAAGCCCAACTCAAAAACCATCTCTTCTGTAAAGCCTTCTCCTATTCCCCTAGCTTGAGGGGACCACTCCCTCAGCTCCTCTTATAACCCTTTGTCCTCCTATTATGGACTTATATGCTATTTGTACTATATCTGTGTCTATATGTTATCACCTTGATTATAAGCTCCTCAATGGCAAAGGCATTATCTTTTATGTTTGTATCTGTCTCAGTGCCTTATGTATAGCAGAAAATTAATGAATTAAATCAGGATAGGGACTGAATTTTTTATTTCTATGATGTAGGGAACTACTAGACAAGGAAATTCCCTATACCAAAGCAGATAGACACCTCCTCTCCAATTTATGGTTTTATAGAGTTGCCTAGAGCACTAAAAGGTTGAATGACTTGCCCAGAGTAACCCAACCAGTGTGTATCCAAAGAATGGCAAACTCAGTTCTTCCTAGCTCCAAGACTGGCTCTATATAGATTAAGCCATTCTGCTTCTCAGTGTGTGAATAAAAGGATGGATGGATGGATGGATGGATGGATGGATGGATGGATGGATGGATGACCTGAGATAATGGATAAAGAGGTTCTTTTCATCAAAAACACTGTGTAAACTGGAGCTTTTTGGTTATTAGCATCTTCTGTTCCTGTTTACCCTCTCCTCTCCTGAAATCGAGTTTTCCCAATATGAAAAAGACCCTTTTGTCTTGGAGAAGCTTTCTTGATTTGAGAGGGTTCTGTGAGTTTCATGTTGCTGGAGCAGGCAAGGAGGTAGGTTTCTACACTGGAAGTCTGGGACACAGGACTGGAAGATACAGAAGACTCGCAGTCCTACCCACCTGCTTTTCTATGCCTACCAACCAGCCCCAAAAAGGCTGAGTTAAGAATAGGCCACTCTTGGGAAATCCCTAGATGCCAAATAAAACTCTTCAAGAGGTATCTTCAAAGCATATCCTCAAATGGTTGAGTCAGGCCTAGAGACCTTATCAGTGCAACATAGATTGCTGTATACAGTATCAGAAGGCCTGTGATTTAATCCTGATCCTGTTTCTTATTACTTGTGTTTTTTCTACTGCTTGTATGATCCTGAGCAAGTCACTTAACTCTGGCGTCCTTGCCTACTCCTCAGACAAGATGCTCTATCTCCTGGCTCTAGGGACCTTCACTGGCTGACTCCCTACTCATCTCTACCTCCTGGCTTCCCTGGCTTCCTTCAAGTCCTCAGCTAAAATCCCACCTTCTGGAAGCCTTTGTAGATCCCCCTTAACCTAGTGCCTTCCCTCTGTTAATTATCTCCATGGTATCTTGTGTATAGTTAGTTTGTACATAGTTTTTTGCACATTGTCTCCCCCATTAGACTGTGAGCTCCTTGAGAGCAGGGATTGTCTTTTGCCTTTCTTTGCACACCCCAGTGATAGTGCTTAACACCATTCCTGGCACATAGCAGGTGCTATGTAACAAATTCCTCTGGTAACAAGTCCCTCCAGCTTCTACCAGCCAGAGAATATGGGTAAATGGATTAAAAGGATAGGAATAAAGGAAAAGCATCTAACTATCTGGAATTTCAGAATCCTGGGGAATGAATGAATGAAATAATGGCTATGGAACATTTTGTGACAGAAAAAGAAAACTTCCTCCAAACTATCCTCTACACTCTTACCGCTGCTTAGCCTTCAGGTTTCACCTCCGGGCTTTCCAAGGCCTTGAGTGCCTGTCTTAAGGTGCTTCAATGAAAAAGCCCTACTTTATGCTAAGAAAATACCAAGTGGTTGGAGGAAGTAGAGGATCATGGTGAATTTCCTCCTCTTTCCTCTTGCCCAGCACCAATCCTTTATTTTCCTTTAGGACAGCGCAAAATTCATCTACCCCGTGAAGCCTTCTGTGACTAATCACAGGCCACAACAAACTTTACTTCAGATTCCATCAATATTTATGTTTCTATCATATTATAACACACCGACTGAGATATTGCCTTACAATTGTTTTCTACTTGTTTCATGTTTGTTATTCTTCTAGCCTCAGCTTGAGGTCTAAGGACTTTGCCTTCTGTGCTCCCCACAGCCTCCAGCATAATGCTCAATAAATTGTTATTAAATTGAATTGAAGCAGAAGTCATCTCTGTTCCATGAGGCTGCTTCCAAGTGGGTAATGTGGTTCTTGCCCCAATATCACCTCGTTCCCAAAGAATCAAAAAGGAGATGAACAAGATGCAATAAGCCTGTGGTATCTAAGTAGCCCGGTGCAAAGAACACTGAACTTGGCTGGCAAGATCTGGGTTCAAATACTGCCTCAGACACTTAACTAGCTGCATCATTCTGGGCAAGCCACTTACCTTCTCTCTGCTTCAGTTTTCACATTGATAAAATGGGGATAATAATAACATCTACTTCCCTAGCTTAGGAGGATCAAATGATATACCATATGTAAAGTGCTTTACAAACCTTAAAGTATTACATAAATTCTAGTTATTCTTTTTAAAAATTAAATGACATGGTGGCTGCAGATCAAGGTGGAAGAGGAAACTGAGAGACAGACAAATGAGCCAAGTAAGGACCTTGGCCAGGTTTATTTATTTAAAGTTGAGATGGGGGTTTCTACTATTGTTGGCACCAAAACAAAAACAAAACTCTGCACCCCAAAACTATTTCTGACCATCACTTCCATAAGCTAGAGTGTTTAGAGGGAAATGGAAAAGGGAATGGGAAGTAGACCACCATTGTAGTTTTTCTACTGTGTCTGTCTGCAGAAGAAGCCGTCTCCACAGACAGCAAAGTCCCATTGACGGTGATAGGGACCGTGGGGAAGTCAGTCATTCTTCCCTTGAAGATCTCATCAGACAAGATTCGAACTATTGTCTGGCTTTCTCACAACTCTCTTGCCACTGTCGATGTAAACGAACAAAACTCCCACATAATAATTACTGATTCCAAGTACTATGGTCGACTGAAAATCTTCAGAGAGTCAAACTACTCTTTGCAAATCAACAATTTGACAACAGAAGATGAAAATTACTACAAAGGGCAAATAACCATAGAGAGTCAAGGCCAATCTGAAACCTTAATTCAAGAGTACTTCCTACATATTTATGGTAAGTCACAAGCTTAACTACATATGAACTTTTTCTTTTAGCTAGATTTGTAATTTCAATGGTATCAGAAAATCCTTGCAAGGAAACGCTGTATTGGTACCTGTTATATAATGTATGGTCTTAGAGAGCGGACTAGAGAGCACTGAGAGGTTAAGTGTTTTGACTAGGGTCAAAGAACCTGTATGTGTTAGAGCAGGAATCAACCCAGACTTCCCTGTGCATGAACTTTAAGACTAAAGAGAAGATTAGTCTCTTACTATTACTTTGAAATCCATGTGCTTCACTCTCCCTCACCTTCTTTGCAGAGGTGGGAGACTATGGGTATAGAACATTGCATATACTCTCACATGGTTAATGCATTGGTTAGCTGTCTTTTTTTCTCTTTCTTTTTTTAAATTTAATATAATAGAGGGCTTTCTGGGGAGTGAGAAGGATCTATTTGGAAATGAAGGTGATATAAAACAAATATATCAATGTTTTAAAAGAAAAGAAGTAAGAATAAAGAGAAGGTTCAGCATGACTTCCAACTAGGGAAGTTTATTTAGTCTCTGTCCAAGGATAAAGAAAAGGAGGAATGATGAGTGCTGAGAAGACATACAATGAAGCATATCTAGGGGGCTACGTGTGGGGGAATGGTCACCAGGCTTGTGAGGTATGGAAAGTAGGTGGAGCTCTCCTATACAAGAGAGAAGGCAAATGGGCAGTCGTCTTCAAAGGATATCACTATCATGCTATACTCTGCTCCATCAGCAAGTGTGACAGCCTGACCTCCTGGTCAAATCTTAAGGAAGGAGATGCCTTCCTGTGACTTCAGACTCAAAAATACAGCCCTCCTCCATGCTTGTAATAAGTAGTTAGAACAGTAACACACATTTGAATCATTATCTTACATACAGCAGAAACTGTTTTACCACAGGATTTATCAGGAAATAAACTAAGTTCAGATCAATAAACACAGACATTAGATTCAGAGCCCAGCTTTGCCTGGTTTAGGAGAAAATCATACAATTGCAGAGTTGGAAGGGACCACTCAGGACAACTAGTACCATCTGAAAAAGCCTAAAACAGGCTTATATAAACATCTAGGTCAGAGGTAGGGAACCTACAGCCTTAAGACCACATGTGGCCTTCTAAATCCTTAAGTGTGGCCTTTTGACTGAATCCGAATTTTACCTTGTTGAAAGTGAGTTAAAGCCTGGAAGAATTGAAGGAGAGTAGTGCATAGAAATAAGGCAGTTTAAAAGAAAGACCATTTAAGGAGAATAATGACATAAGTATAGCAATACACACACACACACAAAAATAACAATATACACTGCTGCTCTAATGATAACAAAAGAGAACGCTGAAGGGACAGGGTGGGGGGAACTGTTTAATTGTAAAGACTAATACCTAGGTAGAGAACACACAATAAACCATAACTCCTTTCTCTTAGCCTACAATAAGGGGACTATGAGAATGGAATATTGCAAAATTCTTGGAGGTGATCACTTTATCAATTTTTGTTTAACTTTTTTTCTGCTAAGAGTTGAGTTGGGAGGAGGGATTTAGCTATGTAGCACTAACCAGTACAGCATATCTAAAAATGACGGAGATAAAAAACAATAATAATAAGTGAGGTTTTGGGTTTGTGACTTTTTCTTTGGGGGGGGGGGAATTAACTGACACTAGCAGCTATCAAGCACAATTGGTCAAAATAGGTTACCAAATGGTCTGTTTCCTTGGTGGAGGGCAAAAGAAGCCCCCTCTTGGGGTATCCCAAGGTTTCTTTCTTCCCCACTCTCCCACTCCATTTTCTCCTCTTAATAGTTTCTGACTCTTCCCCAGCCCCACCCTTTCCAGCTGAGGTCGCCTTCCGTGCTGCTAGCTCTAACCATGGTTTGTGGTGCCAGCCCAAATGTAAAATTTCCCAGTGATGGCCCTCCCTAGTCTCTAAGCCTAGTCTCTGTAAAAGTCTCCACTTTCACATCAAACTATCCTCGCCTCAATCTTCCTCTTCATCCTCCTCCTGCCTTTTTTCTTCTAGTTACTCTAATCATACCTCCAGGTCCCTCTGCCAGTACCACTCCTTGGTAAGAAATGGTTTCAGCAAACTCTCAGGCCCCATGGTCATGAATTCCTAAACCTACCTTACCATTTATAGTCATTCATAGAGCCTTCACAGGCTGCAGCTTACACCAAAGGAATCAGTAAGAATACTTATGCAATGCAATGGAATTGTTTATTATAGGGAGCTAAGCTATTTTTCCTCAATTTCATGTCTTTTCTACTCACACAGAGGAACTGAGAAAACCCCAAATCACAGTAAACTTTACAGGGCCTGAGAATGGTACCTGTAATGTCATTCTGCTGTGCTCCCTGGAAAAGGAGGGGAAAAATGTGACTTACAACTGGATATCCCTGAAAGATGGAGAGGAAGACACTGCCTATGAGGGACCCAACCTCACAGTCTCCTGGAGACCTGGGGAAAGTGAACCAAACTTTATCTGCAGAGTCACAAATCCCATCAGCAGTCAGAGGTCCCAGCCAATCCCTTCTTCAGGACTCTGTACAGGTAATCCTCCCTGTCTCTCCAGGAGTCTCAGGAGAAGCCCTGCACAGCTCCAGGAAACAGACTGACCTCTTTCTCAATTCTGTCCTTCAAGAAAGTGCCTTGCATAGCAACATAGGATTTAGCTACAGAGACAATCTCAGAGATCATCCAGTTCAACCTCAAACCTCTCTCCTCTTTCTTTTTTTTCTCTCTCTGCCTCTCTCTGTCTCTGTCTGTCTCTCTCTCTCTCTCTCTCTCTCTCTCTCTCTGTCTCTCTCTCTCTCTCGTCTCTCTCTCTCTCTCTCTGTCTCTCTCTCTCTCTCTCTCTCACACACACACACACACACACACACACACACACACACACACTTCTTTCTACAGCTGAGCAAACCAAAACCCAGAGAAGTTAAATGCTTTGCCTGGGGTCATATACATGGGAAGTGGAAGATTAGGCTTTGAATTCAAGTCTCCTGACTCTAAATCTAATATTCTTTCTACTGCCCCATACTGCTTACCAGAGCTCCCAGAGCACAGAACCCAACAGAACTTCTCTTAAGACCAAAAACATGCCAGGGTTCTGTGCTTCTGCCTCTGGAACTTTCAAACTCTACCCCCAATATCCTTCCCCCAACCTCCACATACCCATATCTTTTCAGCACACAGAAATCAAAGACAAGGATCTCAGGAGAGCCAACTCTTCTCCCTGCTCTGCCCAGGGACCACCAGGTTAGCCTTCCTGAAATGTGGTTCCTACTCATCCTATTGTATCCTGCTCAGTCAAAAGGATGGCCAGATTAAGAGGGAGGAAATTCCCTGTGTCCCCAGCACCACTCATTATCTTTTCCTTTCCAAATCTTCAAGGAGCATCATCTAGGAATTATGTTATGCTGATCGTAGGAATTGTAATTGCGGTTGTGCTGTGTGTAGCCATCATGGTTGGGAGTATTTTTTGGAAGAAAAAAAGACAAGGTGAGATTTCCTTGAAAAAGAAGTTTCTGTAACCTGTATTACTAATTGGTTTCCCTAATACTCCAGGATTGCAGTGATTATATATAGACTGCCTATACATTCCTTTTCTCATTATCCCCAAATCTCTTTGCTCTGTGAAGCCCATCACTCTGATTTGGGGGCCAGTATTGGGACCTCTGTCCCCAGACATCACTCTGAATGGGTCACAGAGTAAATCCATAAGTTGACTACTCTGTTCAGATAGTTTCTGGGACACACAGTGACTTTATGTGGTAATATCCTACTGAAAATTGGAGCCCTGCACCTGGAACCATCCTCCTTTCTTTCCCTTGGACAGACTCTTCATTACATGTGAGACTTTATTGTCCAGCACAATCTGTCCCACCTTTCCACCCCTGCCTTCCTCCCCACCCTCTTCAGGAGATACTGGAATGGGAAAAGGAGGGGTAATGGCTTCTTTCTCCATTACCATCATCTTTTTCAGTCTCTGGGTTTATCTTTTTAGGTTTCATCCAATACTCTCCCAACAATGTTCAGCAACAGGGTAAGTTTCCAGATTCTGAGTTACCTGAATTAACACTGTTAGGAGGAACTACTGGATTGCTGCACAGTGGAGAAAGGGAATGAAAGAGGCAGAAGGAGGCACTTTGTAGGTAGGGGGACATGAGATCATGGTACCAAGGGCCCTATTAGACAGTGTTACTGATGGCAGGGGACAGAGTTTTGCTGTTAAGAAGACCTACTTTTAAGTCCTTCCTCTAACACTTATTAGTCATGTGATCAAGGGCAACTAATTTAACTTCTTGGTGTCTTCAGACAACTAAGGGTATAAAATACAGTCCAATTGCTGATCTGCTATGGTACAGAGATTCCACCCTGGGAGTTCCATCCAAGTCTGGATCCCTCCCCCAAAAAATGGAATGGTCTCTCTTCAGTCACATACTCCCAAATAGGAGCAGATTTATCCTTTCTACTCTGCTAATGATGAAACTTAAGGCCTTAAGAGAAGTTCTTTCCAACTCTGCCATTCTCTGATACTGCAATATCTTTAATTGGTCATTAAAATGTCATTAGTTGGCCAATGATCACTGATGGCATAGCCAACCCATAATAGGAATGCTGGGGGATGCTTCTAGAGTCCTTTTCTTCTTCCATCCCTCCAAGGATTCAGCACAGGAAGAAGGTCCAGGATATCAGTACTCTGAGAACACATGGTCCTTGCATTTCTGAAGCAGCATGGAATGCATGGTACCAAACCTTGGGCTGCTGTATAGTGACTCCATCCCTGCCTCAGAAGTAAACTGAAGGACATAGCTGGTCCAGGATCACAGCCTCTCACAAAAGGACTCACAATGCATTTCAGAGCCTCAAATAGAGGAAGAAAGCTGTCCAAAATTGGAATTGGCTGCCTCAAGAGGTGATAAATTTGCTATCGTTTAAAATCTTCAAGTATAGGCTGAGGACCATTTGTTGGAGAGGCTATAAAGGACTTTTTTTATTCAGGTATAAATAGGACTAAATGATCTGCAGTGTAGTAGATAGAGACCTGGATGTGGAGTCAGGGAGACATGGGTACAAATCCTACCTCAAACACTTACTAGTTGTTTGACCCTGGGAAAATCAACCTCTCTGTGCCTTAGTTATCTCATCTGTAAAATGAGGGGGGTTGGCCTTGATGGACCATAAGGTCCCTTTCAGCTCAAAATCTATGATCTTGTGACCTCTGAAGTTCCTTCCCACTCTGAGATTCAGTGAATGCACCAGCTCTTAGAAATATAAGGGAGAGGATAAGGGATGGAAATCTACAGGGAAATATTCTGCCTCTAATTTGAATATAGTCAGTAAGCACAGACCCTGTCTCCTAATGCTTAAAATGGAACCAAAAGAGATCCACCTGGTGTCTGCTCACCATGACCACTATCCTAGAGGACACAAGTCACACATGGAAAGTCACTTGAGGAGGATCTGGAAATGATAGTCACACAGCTCACAGGCTGACCTTGAGTCAGTTATGTAATAGTGTGGAAATCATTCTTGGTTATGTCAGGAAAAATACATCTCATGAGAACCACAGGGCCCTATTCCACTGTACTCAGAACTAGTCATTCTCGGCTCAGGGCCCCATATGTCTATGTCTAGCCTTCACAACTAAAAAGAAATGAGAACTTAAAGAGAAAAAAATGTATTTGGATTTCTGCAAGCCTTCTGACAGTCTCTCACAAAGTCCTTGAATATAAAATGGAGAAATATAGACTGGATGATAGAACATTCATGTGGTTTTGTAGTGAATTGAATGACAGTACCCTAAGAGATCAACAGATAGAAATTAAATGAGGGACGTGTGCCAAGATTCTGTCTTTGGCTATGTTCTCTTCAACATTTTTATCAATAATTTGGGTGAAGTCATAGATGGCACATTTATCAAACTTGTGTTATTATTGTTCAGTTGTTTCAGTCATGTCTGATTCTTCTTGACCCCATTTGGGGTCTTCTTGTCAAAGATACTGGAGCAGTTTGCCATTTCCTTCTCCAGCTCATCTATAGATGAGGAAACTGAGGCAAACAGGGTTAAATGAGTTACCTAGGGTCACATAGCTAGTAAATGTACGAGGTCAGATTTGAACTCAGGAAGATGAGTCCTTCTGACTCCAGGGCTGGCATTCTATCCACCATGCCCCTTGTCAGACTTACAGATGGTGTATGTAGCACCTAAAGGTTATAAAGTCCTTTCCTCACAATAGGTCTATGAGGCAAGTAGTACAAGTATCATCACCATCTGTTTCACTTATGGGGAAACTGAGGCATAGAGAAATTAAGTGACTTGCCCAGCATCATGTCAGAGCCAGGACTTGAATCCAAGTTTCTCTTGACTCTAGACCCAATGTTCTTTGGGCAGGAAGTCTTCAAGGCTGTTTAGGACATTTGGTTGGCAGGGTCAGGAAATCTCTATGTTGCTGATCCTGCCCTTTGTGTCAACAGGGGCTGCCACTGAGGGGAACACAGTATATGCACAAGTCAATCATCCATACAGGGTAAGTCCTTTCAGTGATCCAAATGACACCTCTTGTTTAGTCATTTCATTTGTGTCCCACTCTCTGTGACTACCCTATTTAGGGTTTTCTTGGCAAAGATATGGAAGAGGTTTGCCATTTCCTTCTCCAGCTCCTCCAGATGAGGAAAGTGGGGCAAACAGAGTTAAGTGATTTGTCCAGGGTCATACAGCTTGTAAGTTTCTGAGGCCAGATTTGAACTCAGGTCCTCCTAACTCTAGGGCTGTTGCTGTATACATTGCCCTGCTGCCCTATCTCTTACCAAAACCATATTACCAATCTGGCTAAGAAAAACAAAGCATTATCCAAGGGCTCCTAGACCATGCATATCAGACTACAAAGTCATATGAGACCATTGCAGCCTACCCTGACCCCTCCTCAGACTTCCCATAGAGTTTCTCATTTGTACCACACAGTTTTATACATAATAATATGCTTCCTTCTGGAATTTCCCTGACTGTTGCATAAGCACTAGTCTCTTCTCCCAACTGCAATGAGGGCAGAGATACCATCTTCTCCTTCAAGTCCATACCCTGCCACTTATTAGCTGTGTGACTTCAGGCAAGTCATTTAACCTCCTTAGGTCTCCATTTCTTCCTACAAAATGAAGAGCTTGTAGAAGTTGGCCTCTGGGGTCCCTCCAAGGCTTCTAGATAGGTGATCCTAAGATTCTATGCTCTCTGAGGTTCTTTTCAGCTTTGATATTCCATGAATCTATGGTTCTTTTGTCTCCCATAATAGCTGGCACAGTGCTAAGTACACATAACACATGTTTAATTACTCCTTCTATTCAAATTAACATTGTTGTTGTTGTTGTTGAATTGTGACTGACTCTTTGTGACCTCATTTGAGGTTTTCTTGGCAAAGATGCTGGAGTGGTTTGCCATTTCCTGTTCCAGCTCATTTTACAGATGAGAAAACTAAGGCAATCAGGGTTAAGTGACTTGCCCAGGGTCACACAGTTACTGAGTGCCTGAGTCTGCATTTGGACTCAGGTCCTCCTGACTCCAGGACCAGTGTTCCATCCACTGTTCTACCCAGCTGCCAAGCACATATTACATGCCTCGTATGTGACCAACTTCTCTATTATTGCAGGTCTTCCAGTGTATAGTGTATGTTCATTTGTTGGGGATACTAAAGAGGTGGGGGGGGGGGGGTTTATTCAAGTACAGGTTGGCTTTTTAAAAAACCTCCTTAGCAAATGTTCATCCAGCCTACTCTTGAAGAATCCAATGACAGGGAATTCACCTCTTGGGGCAAGTTGGTCCTATGCATTGACCTAGCCTAAGAATCCAAAGACAAAAAAAAAAGGTTCCAAGTTGCTTACAATCTACTCCAAATCAAATTGAATGGCTTTTGAGAGAAAACAAAAGAGTCAGGGTTTATGATCAGTCCAAAGTCAGGGGGCTATTGTCCAACTGATTTGAAGGTTTTACATAGGGAAGATAAGGAAGCTCAGAGCCAATATGAGGAAAAGAAGGAGAAAAGATATTCCTAACACTAACAGCCTACAGCCCCCACTGCAAGCAGATGGCCTTGGCCTTGCATCATGTATGCCCTAACCCCGTTCATTAAGTACTTGCAGGTGACTCCTAGTTCCCAAATATCTTTGTAACTCTTCAAAGCCAGCTTCCGATGACTTCCTGGAAGATGTGGGCACTGTCCAAGCTTCTCCTCCTCTATCCCCTTTAAAAAAGCTTGTCATTTTTCTTTCTGCGGTGCCAGTGTCTTAACTAGAAATTCTGGGTCTCCAAGTCCCTTTGTTCAACTGTGAAATAAACCGCTTTCCCCCACTTGTGAAGAAAAAGAAAGGAAACCACCAATATAGATTATTTCACATTTTTCCCCTTTCCCCAAGAAAGCAGAAATGCTTGAGTATCATAGAATCGTAGGTTTAAGGCTAGAAGGGACCTTAGAAACCATTTAATCCAACTCCTTCAATTTATAGATGAGGAAATTACGGAATTGATACCCACAACCCAAACAGTAAATGCCAACCAGAAAGTTTAGAAAGTTTAGTTCGGTAGGGATTATATGGAAATTCTGGGGCCTCAGGACATTGATTATTTTTTTGTTGCCAGTGATGTGTAAGTACTATTTTAGACGGAAGTTGAAACTAAGTAATTACAGCCCCTCTACTGTGACTTGCAGACATTTATCTTTAGGTTATGATCACCCAGGACCAGAAGTTCCTTCTAGAATCTATCAGGGACCAGGTATCTGGAATTGCAGGGAATTTTCTGGAAAGTGAAAAGCAGATATCGCCTCCAGCTAAAAAGACCTGAGGTACCCATGAAATGCTTGTGGTATATATTTAATAAATATCTGATGAATGGATGAATGAATACAATCTGCCTAAGTAAAATCGGTTCCTAGAATCATTTTAAAAATAGATTCATATTGATATATTTTTATTTTACATCGTGTAGATTGTCACCTGCATACTTTTCTCCCCTCTAAGAGACATCCCCTATAACAAAGAATTTATTTTAAGTGAAAAGAAAAGAAAAAATCTTCAGCAAGACCACTCAATACATTGGGAAAAAATCGACATATACAGTATTCCACATCAACAGGCTGCCCTCATACACACACACACACACACACACACACACACACACACACACACACACCCTTCTGTATATGAAGTGAAGGATGGGGAGTGGGGGGAATGTCTTCTCAAGTCTCTTCTTTGGAGCCCAGATTGTTCTTTATCATTTGGCAACATTCGTTTTCAAGTGTTTTGTGGTTCAGCAAGCATTTACTAAGCAATTACCACGTGCCAGGGCAGTTAGGTGGTGCAGTGGATAGAGCATAGGCTTGGAGTCAGGAAGAGTCACCTTCATGAGTTCAAATACAGCCTCAGATGCTCACTAGCTGTGTGATCTTAGGCAAGTCACTTAACCCAGTTTGCCTCAGTTCCTCATCTGTAAAAATGACCTAGAGAAGGAAATGGCTAGCATTCCTATATCTTTGCCAAGAAAAACCCCTAATGGGGTTCTGAAGAATCAGACACAACTGAATAACAGCAACAACGATATGTGCCAGGGATTGTGCTAAGTGCTGAGAATACAAAGAAAGGTAAAAATACCCCTCAGGCAGCTAATAATCTAATGGAGGGGGGCAATGTATAAATAAACACGCTTATCCAAACCACATAGAGTAGTTGGAAGGTATCCCCAGAGGGGAGAATATGGGGACTTAGGAAGAGCATGTCCTTCTGTACAGACCCTTTAGGCATTATATTACTCAACAGTGATATTTCTTCCCAATTAAGGAGCTTAAATGATGTTCACCAAGGAGCTATGTTTTCTTCAGTGTGTAAATTCCTTTCACCTAGTTTTCTGTAATTTAGTATATAAGTCTTAAAGAGATGCTCAAGGCCAAAAAAGGTTGGCCTTTCCCAAGATCACCAACTAGGAGGAGGCAGGATTTAAGCTGTTATATCAAACATCATGGCCACCACAGCTGCCTCTCTAAAATCATATTCATTTTAAAACAGATTTCACCTGGATAGAAATGTTGAACAATTGAATGATAGGGAATTCAATGCCTCTTGATCCTAGACACTGAACTAGCCTAGGAAAGAGGAAGGAATATCTAGTACTTGGAAAGGGAAAGCCCAAAAATGGATAAGTTTACTACAGCCCTTTCAGCCTCTCATCCTCCCTCATGTTCTACCTGTGCTGATTTCATGTAGTACATATCCATTCATTCATTCATTCACTCATACCAGTTATGCATTAAGGGCCTACTGGAGAAGATAAAATCCAGTCCAAACCAACAATATTAAGGACCTACTATGCCCCAAAGTACCAGCATAACAAAGGCAAAATGGAAAAAATAGCCCTTGCCTTCCAGGAGCTTACATCTTTCAGGGAGGATATACCAGGTAAACAAAGGCTTGTTAAATATACACACCTTCATTTGAGGAGGTGGATGAAAACCCTAACAAGTAGGATCCAGGATCATAGAAGATAAGGAACTAATGGGATTAAGAAATCTAATGTACTTTCCACTATACCCATACTGCCTCTCTTCCTCCCAGACAAACTCCTTGTTCTCTGCTATTCAATCCTTTTACTGACCCATTGTGGCCTATTTGTTGGAGGCATTTCATTTCCTTCTCCATTCCTAAGCCTCCAAGGGCTTACAATATTTAAAACTTAAGAAATTCTGAGCTCCATTAGATCACACAGACTAGGGTCTGGAACATGACACCTCCCATTGACTCAAACTATCCCCCACTTTCATCATACTACCCACTCTAGGATCTTGAATCTATATGGAAATGCCACTGTCACCTTATTCCTTATGACCTAAAAAGGCTTTTTTTTTCCTTTTACAGAAAAAGACCGAAAGGCCTAATATTCCAGACAAAAAGGATTCTATGACAATTTACTCTACCATCCAGTCAACTAAGGAGGTATATACTAGACTGTCTCCTTCTCTGGGTACTGTTATTCTCATATAATTTGGAGGAGGGTCAGGTAAAGAAACGTTACAGGCCATGACAGGGAGATAACATTGGTTAACGGTGTTCCTCTATCAGACAAATGAGTTCTGAATACAAATAATGGAGAAAAAGTAGAATAGAGTCAATCCACACTGCAGCTGACCTAAAAGATAGAGCAGGGTTTTCTAATCTGTCATAGTCCTTAAGGGAGAATAGCTTCTCATTTTATGTTTTGAGAAACCAGAGAATGGTTGTGGAGGAGGGATGGAGATAACTGCTCATTTTGCACCGAAATGGAAGCTATTTTAAAAATGAAGTCACTCATGTCAAGAGAGGGAATAGACAGAGTTCCCCTGAGTTTGCATCCACAGTTCCTTGCAGCTATTCATCCTTTATTTTTAAAAACAGAGGTCTTCAAGGGAAAGTTCTGGGTACAAGTGGGAAGCAAGTCAACTTGAATTTTGGGATTACTTACTCCCACTTCCAACTGTCTTCTTATAATTTCACTAGTCCATGCCTGACCTAGGGTCTCTTACACAAACTGTACAACCATTAGCAAATTACTTAATTTCTCTGAACCTTAATTCCGTCACATGAAAACTAGGCACAATAATACCTGCTTTACAAGATAAGATCAAGCACTATATAAACGTCAGTTGTTCCTGTAGAACTATTATTATCATCATTGCTAATTATTATTATTACTACTGTCATGTATCTCATTCCCAGAAGCCCTTTCTCTATCATAATCCCCCAAAGGCTTTAGGCTTCTTAGTAGCCTACGCATTTTAGTAGAGGACACTCAGAAGACGAATACATCTAATAATGGAATGTCAGGCCCATAGGAGGTGTTAAAAGAAATGCTTTGGAGCAGAGGCATTCCTCAAATAAGACCACCAAAGGTGGTTTACCTACTAATTATATTCAGTCCCATCCCTTCTTGCTATAATAGTTTACATTTATATAGCACTTTATACTTATAAAATTATTACCACAATGCTTCATCATGACATGAAGGTGACCCTTGGTTCTTCATGGTTATGCCACTGAAGCAAATTCTGCCCAAAGGATTGTAGACTGCTGAGAAGACTCACACTCATACACCATGAATATCTTCTTCAAGAGAGGAGATGGAAGGAGCCAGACATGGCAAACACAATACAACATTACAAAAGAAATTAAATCAACCATATCTTGAAAGACAAGAAGTGACTGGTTACCAATGTGGAAGTTACTTCTGGATCAGCTGTCTGCCTACAGTAGACCATCAACTTGTTAATGCAAGTGTCAGAATCACTACTAAATTGGGAGAAAGGATAGAGATGAGAAGATCATATGAAGAGAGATTAGAACAGATCCAAGCTATTGTGCCACAAAATGGGAAATGGATAGGAAAAACAAATGTAAACAAATATTATCACCATTTCCCACGTATATTTAGAACTAGAAGAGAACTTAGAGGCCATAGACACTTCCAACCCTTCATTTTACAAATGTGGAAACTGAGGTGCAGAGAGATTACATGACTTGTCCAAGAGCACCCAGATGATAAGTGACAGGCAGGATTTGAATTCAGGTCTTCTGATTCCAAAACAAGTGGTTTTTTTCCACAGTGTTTTTCTGCCTCTTGAAGCGTTATTGAGCCAGCTATGTACTAGGTGTACCTTCTTCCACTATCTAAGAAGAAAAAAAAATAACCTTAAGGACTATGGCTTTCTTTAACAACAAAGGTCTCCTGAAGTATACACTGCCTTGTGTCCTTCAATTATTAAGTCCTTCTACTACCAGCACATGTGTGTGCGCATGCATGCGCACACACACACAAGTATATGTGTTTATAGGGAATTCTTTATGGCCTCTATGACTATATGATACCCACCCATGATTCTAGGGATACCCTTTAGAGGTTGAGAGATCTTTTTCCAATGCCATTGGCTTGGGTCCCCATTCCCATTGTGTTCCCCCCCATGTTGTTCAGTGACTAGTGCTCCAGTTCCATTTAACCAAAAAAATATTAATTAGTTTTTATAAACAATCATTTTCTTCAAGATAGAGTCAAGAGCAGAAGTACAAAAATTCTTCCCAAACACCACCAGAGGAACACACTTCCTATAGCACCCTGGTATCTGGGGACAGTAGGCTTAGACAGTGAAGTTTTACATAATTTTAGTTCCACCAAGTTCACATTACCATCATTGCTGGCCTATTGTTGAAAGGATTTTCATTGGACAAGATGGTCTCTGAGGTGCAGCTAGGTGGCACAGTGGATAGAGCAGGAGCCCTGAAATCAGGAGGCCCTGAGTTCAAATCTGGCTAGCTGCGTGACCCTGGGCAAGTCACTTAACCCCAATTGCCTAGGGGAAAAAAAAAAAAGAAATGGTCTCTGAGCTCTCTTCCAACACCAAGAATTTATGATTCTGTCATGCTGAAAACTGGATGATTTGGAATCAGAGTATACTCTTATATAAACTCATCTGCAGAAAAATATGAAAAGAATGATAGAAGCTTTTAGACAGCATCATTTCATAAAATAGCAAAGAGTAGTGACAGAAAAATCAAATCCATAGAAATTTTGGTATTGGGTACATTTAGTCAGATCTTCTCAAGACAACTTAAAGATAGAACTTCAACTAATTTGAAGATTTGAAAAATGGAATGTATCTGTCAGGATTTCTATGACAGATTATTTTCATCATCAATAATGGCGTATGAATTATATTAGAAAACCACATAGCCTTCTTAATGAGATCCACAAGTAGTCAAAAGAGTTTGATCTTATAATCCATATAGCTAAAAGCAAATGAATGAAGGCTGTCTATTGTCCAGGCTATTGTATGCAATTTAATTGACCTGTTTAATTAGTCTAAAATTCTATGTACACACTTGTAAACTAAACAGGTCAATTCAACTGTATATTAAGGTGCATATTCAATTCTGGGTATTGCTTTATGTGTGTACATGTAAACACACACACACACACACACACACACATACAGAAAGCAATACCTAGAATTGAATAGGAGGAAGAAAGCAAGAGGAACTGAATTTGGGAAATTGTGCAAAGCTTTCAATAAGGTGTTTCCTGATGCAACAACTTATCTTTGTAAGATCTGTATTCTTACGGTAATGTTAGATGACTGTTAATCAAATGTCACTGTTAATCAAACCCCCGGACCTAATCGTAGAAAAGGGGACAACCACAAGTTTTAAATTAACTGTAAAAATTTAGCTAAGTGCCAAGTAAACCCTTTATGAGATATTAATTGGTCTCTTAATGAATCAAAAAGGAAGCAATACAATAGGATGGAGAAAAACCAAGGGAGCATCCACAAACTTGGGAATGACTGAACAAAACATGGCACAAAAATGTAATGCAATAGTATCCAGCAGTAAGAAATGATGAAAGTGGTGGCTTCCAGAAAAACCTTAGAAGACTTGTATGAAATGACAAAGAGCAAAATAAGCAGAACCAAGAGAGTAATTTATACAATAATAACATTGTAAAGAAAAACAATTTTGAAAGACTTATGAATTCTGATAAATGCAATAATGACTAACCGCGATTAAAAAAAAGACTAAAGACTGAAAAGGCTACCCACGTCCTGAGAGAGAGCTGATGTCCCCACAGTATAGAATCAGACATACATTTTTGTTGTGGCAAAGTGTGAATTTGTTTTGTGTGACTATATGCTTCTTTGTTACAAGGATTGTGTTTTTCCCTTTATATTTGGTGGGTGGCAGAGACTTAGGGGAGAGAGGAGCTGGTCATAGTATTGACATACAAAAAAAAGGGAAAAAAAACAAAAGAAGGGAATAGAAGTTCAGAGGGAAACAAAGACTAGCAGGACATCTTTAAAGACATGTTAATTTTATTACAAATATTTCTAATCAAGCCAGATGTAATGAAGATTCACTGTTTCACACATAATCCTTTTTTCTGTTTTATTTCATATATGGGAATGTATTCTCTCTTAGTGTATGTCTGCATGTGCATCCATTAAATTCAGAATGAACAATTTAAAATAAAATTAAAGGTCATGCTTCAGGAAGATTTTAAAAGTCAGTTCACTGAGTCCAGAAGAATTTCTGAAGAGGACTAGCTCCTAATAGGTCAAGTAGACTAATGGGCCTTTGTAAGAAGCCACGTGGGGCTGGGAGAGCAGAAGCACAGGCAGAGCTAACCAACACAGGAAAGGAACCTGGGTTCTGAGAGCAAAACTGACTAAGCACAAGGATTGTGAGTTTGTAAGTGTGTTGATGAACTTTTTCCCCATCTCCAATTACAGACCCCAGAGTCATAATCCATAATAGGATAAAACACAATCCATAATAGGATAATACTTTTTTTCTCCCCTAGAGCTCTCTTATGGAAGCCTGAAGCCTTTTTTTCTGGGCTAGGAAAGCCTGTTTACTTTTGTTGGTTTTGAATGTTTATTTTGTCTTTATAAACATTACAATTATCTACCACTCATACCCAGTGAAGGTAAACTTAAATACAGTTATGGGAGGAAGAAACTGAGCACAGAAACATCCTAAGATGAAGAGGTGTTCTACCAGAAATGGTTTTCTAGCTGGGGGTATAAAGAAGCCCGACAGATAGGCAGGCAGACAAGCTAAGTTGCTGGGGTTACAATAATAAGAAAACAAGATGGTCCCTACTCTCAAGGAATTTGTGTTCTAATAGGAGAAGACAAAATATAAAGAGACTCTGGAAAACTAAAGATTTAGGGAAGAAGAGAAGGCAAGGCAGCTGGTGGGGAGGTACAGCAGAACAGACAGTGAACTAGAAGTAAAGTGAACAGGGCAGCTGGAAAATCTTCAAGATATAGGGTTCTAGGTATACAGAGAATCCTTTGATATTGCTTCCCAAAGTCGAAAAGGAACATTTATTTCTACAGGGAAATGTACAATGAGTCAGTAGAAATATGGTCAGGGACAAGTAAGAGCGGCTAAATAACCTTGATCACTCATCCACAAGGAGCACCACAATCTCCAAAGAATCAAAATGGCAGGGAATGGAAGTCAATAGAAAATCTATGATGGGTACAAAATAATACTAACTAGCTGATAATTTGTTGTTGTTCAGTTGTTTTAGTCATGTCTCCATTTGGAATTTTCTTGGCAAACATACTAGACTGGTTTGCCATTTTCTTCTCTAGCTTGTTTTATAGACGAGAAAACTGAAGCAAACAGAGTTAAATGACTTATCCAGGATCACACAGCTATTAAATGTCTGAGGCCTGATTTGAACTCAGGTCTTCTTGATACCAGGCCCAGCACTCTATGAACTGCACCACCTAGCTGTCCCTAGCCAATAATAGCTGACATGTATATAAAACTTAAAGGTTTGCAAATCACTTTACTAAAAGTATCTCAATTTATCTTCACAACAACTTGGAGGTAGTTGCTATTATTATCCCCATTTTATACATGAGGAAACTGAGGCTGAAAGAGTCTAAGTAACTTGCCTAGTGTCACACAGCTAGTTTATGAGGGTGGATTTGAACTCAGGTCTTTCTAATTCCTAGTCCAGTGTCCTATCCACTATACTACCTAAAGCTGCAGAATAGTACCAACAATGATGAATTCGAGAAGCTGTGTAACAGGTATCACGCAAGAAATTTATGACCAGAAAATGAAGTCTATTGGTCATATAGCAAGAGCAGGAACTATCATAAAGACACCCTGAGTACTGCACTAATAGCCATGGAATGTTGCAGGACCCAGGGGAAGAATTCCAGCACATTGAGTGTAACCTGTACAGAAGATTTATGGGAGGATATGAAACAGAATGTGCTATGGATGACTTGTGTTTTCCTTCTTTGGAGGAAGGACCCACAATGATGAGATCAAGACGACACTGAAGTATTATCTATTTTTTATTTATTTTATTTCCAATTCATAGAACAAAATCAGCGTTTCTATAACAGTCCAATAAAAGAGATGACTGCACATGAAACTGCAAATCTACATTGTACAATTTGCTATTCCCTCCAAATATACAACAAAGTTATCTTGTAAATTTCTTTTTTTTTTTCCCTCCTCCCCCCATCCTAGAGATGGCTACCATTAGAAACAAATAGGCATATATATATATATATATATATATATATATATATATACACACACACACACACACACATATGCATATATGTATGTATTATATATGCACACACATATATATGCAAAATCATTCTATATATACTTTTACTTATAAGTTTTTTCTCTGGGTACAGATAGTGTCTTTCTTCCCAAGTCCATTATTTTTAATTTGTGTACTGATAGTAGTCAAAATGACTTAGTTGCTCAAAGTTATTCTTAAAACAATGTTGCTGTTACTGTATACAATGTTCTTTTGGTTCTGCTCCCTTTGCTCGTCATCATTTTGTGCAAGTCCTTCCATGCCTTTCTAAGATCATCGAGCTCATCATTTCTTCTAGCACAGTAGTATTCCATCACAACCATACACCACGACTTGTTCAGCCGTTCCTCAATGGTTGGGGATGCCTGCAATTTGCTATTCTTTGCCACCACAAAGAGAGCTGTGTTATAAACATTCCATTTACATTCAAAGTTATAATTACTATTTGTGAATTTCCCTACATCTTATTTTTACTATTTTCTTTCTCAGCCTCTATTTTTACCCTATCCCTCTTACCTTATCTTCTCTCCCCACCCTCCTATCCCCACCACTTCACCCATCCCTCCAAGAGTCCTTCCATCCCCTCTCCATACCCCCCAAACTCAATCCATACACCCTTCAAAATTTCCCCAGTCCTCTCCCCCAACTCTCCCGAATGCCAATCCACACACTCCTCTAAAAGTCCCTCCCCCCACCCTGTCACCCAGTTTTCTCACCTCTCTAAACGTTAAGAAGTATTCTATACCCTTCCGGCTGTACACATTGTTTCCTCTTCAACCCAGACGAGAGTAAGGTTTCAACATTACCAGTCAGGTTTTAACATTCCACCCCCCACCTGCTTCCTCTGTATTAGCTCTTTCTTTCATGCCCCATTTTTATAATATAATTGCTCCCTTTTGCCTTTTCTTATGCAATTTTGTTTTTTAGAATCACTCCATCATACACAACTCAGCCCCAACCTTTCTTTCAAACTACCTTAGTAATGATGACAGTTTAAGAATACTGATAACATTTTCATATATATAATAACTAAACAGTTTGACTTTAATGAGTGCCTTATAATTAGTCTTTAATGTTTTCCTTATATTTCTTCTGGATCTTTTATATCAAATTTTCCATTGAGTTCTGGTCTTTTTATTACAAATACCTGAAAGTCTTTCAGTTGTCAAATATTCATTTTTTTTTTCATTCAGGATTATATTCAACCTTGCTGGATAAGTTGTTCTTAGATGCAAACTCAGCTCTTTTGCTCTTTGAGATGTAATGTTCCAAGACCTACAGTCTTTTAGAGTAAAAACTGCTAGGTCTTGTGAAATCCTGACTGTATTTCCACAGTATTAAAAAAAATTTTTGTTCTTGTCACTTGCAATATTTTCTCCTTAACCTGGGAGTTTTCAAATTTGGCTATGACTTTCCTGTAAGTTTTCCTTCTGGAATCTATCAGGTGTTGAACAGTATATTTTATCTATTTCTACTTTACCTTCTTGTTCTAGAACTTCAGGTGAATTTTCTTAATACTTTCACATAACATTGCATCTAGATTCTTTTTTTTTATCATAAATTTCAATAGTCTGACAATTCTTATATTGTCTCTCCTCGATCTGTTCTTCAGATCAGTTGTTTTTCTAATGAGGTATTTCAGACTCTCTTCTATTTTCTCTAGCTCTTCTTCTTTTTTTTTTATTTCTTGGTGTCTTATAATGTTATTCAATTCTTCTTGCCCAATTCTAGTTTTCAAGAAATTATTTTCTTCCTTAAGATTTTGGACCTCTTTTTCCAGTTGGCTAACTTTCTTTTCATAATTTTCTTGGATTGCTTTCATTTTTTTCCTAATTTTTCCTTGAGCTCTCTTTTTTGATTTTTGAATTCCCTTTTAAATTCTTCCAAGAACTCTTTTTGAGCTTGTGACCATTTGATGTTACTCTTTGAGGTAAGAGTGACTTTTTTTTTACCTCATTATCTTCCTCTGAATATGAACCTAGATCTTCTTTTACACCAAAGTAGTTATCTATGGTCGGGTTCTTTTTCCTTTACCTACTCATTTTCATTTTGTTTTATTTTATTTTTAGCAGCTTATTATTATAATCAAGTTTCAATCCTGAGTTGTGGGTAATGTTGCCCTAGGCCTCAAGTCCTCCTTACTCTTATTTTCTGAAATCTATCCCCAGTGCTCAACTGTACTCATTGGACATCACTCCTCCCTGCCCATAGCCACAGCTAGGGATCACATCTGGTCAGCAGCATTAGGGTTGGCTTCCAGAAACAGCAAGGGGTCCTTCAATCCTCCTGCAATCCACTGTCTGCTCTTCTTTAGATGAAGTCTGTGAGGTGAAAGTTCCTGAGGCTTTGAAGTAATTTCTTGAACCCTTGAGTGAGGTGAAAGTTGAGGTGAAATTTCTTGAGGCCTAAATCTGCTTCCTGACAGAGCTGCCCCAAGGCCCACTGTTTGTTGATTCAATGTGGGCCTCTAGGTGTCTACATTTCCCTCAGGCTAAACCTCAGCCCCTAGAGGACCTGTCTTTTCTGAGGTCCTCTCAAGTCATCTTAGGAAGACAACTGCTCTACCCCATTATTTTTGCTGCTCTATATTCACTTTGTGAAGATTTTCTGTTTGTGGAGGAAAACTGGAAAGCCTGGAAATGTCTGACCTACTTCACCATCTTCCCAGAATCTCGTTATAGAGGTATTATCTATTGATGGTTATAAAATATTCCAAATCCATTGCCCCATTTAACCTTCACAACACTCTTGTGAAGCCAGTAGTACAAAAATTATTACCTCCATTTTACGAATGAGAAAACTGACACTCAAGGCAAATGATTTGCCTGAAGCCAAACAGATAATAAGTGAGTGGGTCAAAATTAGAGCTCAAGCCTTCTGACTCAAAGTTTGGTGCTTTTCCATTGGACTAGCTGCTTTGTCTATAATGCTTATTGTGAAATGCCTATAGATTTCCACCTTCTTGGTTAAATGCAATGTAGCCCCAATATACTACATAGGACCCATGTTTATATCATCTTGTGGGAAGGGCTTCTGATTACAATTAGAGAATATTATGAAATCTGTTCTATGTGAACTTAGGGAAACTGTCCACAGTGTCATCACAGGGATCAGTCTTGGAAAAGGAGGTTGAGAAACTATATGTGCTGCAACCTCAGCAATCATATTGCAAAGAAAGATGGAAAGTTTTGTAAAAAATCCCCCAAGCAAAAGCAAAACAAAAAGAAACCTTTTCTTCCCCACCCTCAGTGTTATCTAAAGAATCTGGTGAAGAGAACAGACTCTTCAGCCAACTTCCATTTTATTATATGGCCTTGGATAAATTATCTCCCCTCTCTAGTCTTGGTTTCTCCATCAATAAAATGGGATCAATGGTAGTCTGTGACATTGATGGAGACTGCATTTGTTAGTGTGCTGAGGTCTTAAGAAGCCCACGGTTCCCTAGTCTTAGGTTCATCTTCTTGGAATTTATTCATAGAAGAACTGGAAAAAGTAAGCTAGTCAGTAACCAAAATTGTCTTTAACAATTGAAATGAATGTTCAGAAGTGAAGAGATTCATTAACTTCATCAGAACACACTTGGGGATGTTGATAAAATAACTTAAATCAATAGAGGGCCCTGAGTTTCCAGTCTACTGTCCATCTGATTTCTATCTAACCCCTCTTGTTTTGGCTACATGACCAGCTGATCTTATTTTCCAATCACACATTTCCTGGTTGATCTTTTACTTCTTCAGCTACACATCCCACTTGTCTATGCATTTTTCCATGTTTTATATTTCTCTTGCTATGAAGGGCCAAGTGGGGTCAGAATTACATTGCTCCTGCTCTCTGTTAATATTCCATGTGTCTTCCTCTTCCTTTCAGCAGAAGGCAGCCACGCTTCTTGAAACATCTGCTTATGACAAACTCATTTAAGGAACCAGGCAAGAGTATCACTTCATTTCTCCAGACCTCAGTTTCCTCATCTATAAAACAAGGGGGTAGACTGGATGAGCTGAGGTTCCTTCCAGTGCTTAATCCTTTTATCCTATGATTTCTGCCTCCCTCTGCCTTTCCACTCCAGCAATGAAATGATGGCAGACTTTCCCATGAGGATGGTTACCCTCCGTATGACAAGAAGCCCAGCAACTTTTCTAGCCAGGTAAAAGCAGATTCTGGACATGGATATTCTCCTCACCAACTCTTCAGAAATAAACCACGATATCTAGGTTCTACTGCTAAAGTAAAGTCTTCACACCCAGAAATTAAGTCAAGTAGCATCTCCTCAATGCTGGGCCAAGATATATTTCAGAAACATGGCTTATAGAATGACTTTTTCTTCGTTAAATTAACTGATGGGGGCAAGAGATTTAGAAGATTTAGAAGAACTGGATTTAGAAGAACTGGAAGCTGCTCCCCCATTGAGAAGTCCATGAAAGCTGGGGGGCCAAGAAATCATCATTTTCCAGTGGAGACTTCAGGCTACTGTGGGTTGCAGCATCCCACTCCCCCTATCTTCACTATGCACTCTCATTTAGATGCCTTGCCATCTCTTACTCCTACCCATTCAATGAGAAAAGTAGGAGGACTGGTCTTCTCCTCCCTGAGCAGTGCCAGCTCTGGGTCATCAATGGACCTGCCTTCCTTCTTCTCATTCTTTGAAATCCACTATCATTTCTAATTGCTTCTATTGACTAGGGTTCCTAGGACCCATTCCCACCTTACTTAGTGACTGCAGAACCTGACATACATTCTTCTTCTTCCCTTCGGACAAAGGCATCCCCTTCAGAGACTTTGATATCCTATCAGTAAGCCTTTGCATACGCTAGCCTCATGTTTCCTCAGCCTTCATAATTGTAAAGACCTCCTCTCCTTCGAATCGATCATGCGTTTCTCCTCACCTTTGTGTTGTTAGACTTCATCAAGGTAGCACTGGAAAAGTAAATGAACCTAGAAGTTGAAAAGGACTTGAATTAAGCACCTACCTCTGCCACTTACTACCTCTGCAATCATAGGCAAGTCTCTTTGCACCTCTATTTCCTTGTCTGTAAAATGGGGGATAAGAATAAATGTAGTTCCTACTTCACTGGGTTGTGGGAGGATAAAATGAGGTTAATTTATGCATAATGTAATAATCACCGGGAAGCCCTTGATCTACTAGACTGGGGTAACTCCCATGGAGCTGGGTATGTATGCTGTCAACCCTGGCTAAAGGACTTGCATGACCAGAAGTTTGTGGTTAGTTGTGCCCCTTTGATTGCGGGCTGTACCTAGAGGATTGGCTGCTGAGCCAAGAAGAGCCACCCTCTCTGTGGACTATTAGGAATGAGGAAAGACTGCTTTCGATAAAGTTGTTGCGAGGCTCAAATATGATAGTATATGCCAGTGCCTGGCATCTAGAAATGCTTATTCCCTTTCTCTTCCTTTCTGGCCTCTTTTGAGGTAACCTCTTTGTCAGGACATAGCCAATACTAGCTCTCCCTTGGACTTCCAGTAAGGAGAGGGGATTTCTTTCCCTCTCCACCCCTCCAACCCTAACAATAGTAATGGGATCTACAAAGCAGCAAGAGTCTACATGCATGCCTAGCTCCATGGGAACTCCATGATGGGAGTTCATCAGATCAAGGAATTCTCCTGATCACGCCTGCTGCAAATGGAAAATATTTTACAAACTATAAAGTGCTATGTAAATCAGATATGTTATCTCAAGCTTGAGGTTCCCCCCTTTTATCTCTATCCACTAAAAAGCTTTATACCCTAATCAGAACTTAGTTCAGGCAAGCAGGCTACAATTGCCACCCCTGCCCAACTTCATTCATTCAACAAGTATTTATTAAGTACATACTATGTGCCAGGCTGTTAGCTGTAAGAAATTACAAAGATAAGACAGCCCTTTTTGTATTTTCTCAGATTTGGACTCTCTAGTCAATAACTTCAATAAAATCCTTACTACCACCATAGACTACCTCTCCCCTTTAAGCTTTTGCCATGTTTTTTAGACCAACCTGATCCTAGAACACCCCTTCCTATCCTCTGCTTTCTTAATTCTGTTTGAAGTACAGATTGTATAAAGCATAAACTGATCAAAATCAATCAGTCAAACAATAAACATTCAGTCAATAGCCTATGAGAGATTCTGAGAAGACACATACCCTGTCTTCAAAGTACTTTCAGTCTAATGTGGGAAGACAGGGTACACCATAAAAAGTTAAATAGTTCTCAGGTTGCAGAGACTAAAAAGTTAAATAATTCTCAGGTTGTAGAGACAATCAGTCCATTGGGACTTTGGAGAAGAGTAAGGTCAGTGTGGGTTGAAAAGGTCAGGAGAAACCACAGAGGAAGTAAAACTTTCAACTGGACCTGGAAATGGAGGTGGGCTTGGAATAAACCAAAAAGGGGTGACAGGCATGGGAAACTGGAGCAGGGGTGAGCACGCTCTGTTAGGGACAATAACATGATAGTCTGACTGAAGCAAGAGGTTCACAAAGGGAAACAGTGAGAAATGCAAAAGAAAAAGAATGCTGAGACCAATTCATATGAGGCCTTCAGAGATAACCTAAGGAGTTTGGGCTCTATTTTTTTTTTAGGCAAGCCAGCCTAGCTGAAGTAGCAGAGCACCATAAGGGAGAGACAGGAGGCAATATGTGCTAGAAAAATCAAACCACCACCACCATCACCACCTTCACTACCATCTCATCTCAAACTCAATTGAGACAACTCAGGATTCTGAACCCAAGAGCCTTTGAAATAGTAGTGCCCCCCCAACCACTGAACCAGCTTCCAGACCAGCCCCTATGATCAACTGCTACCAATAGGAAGATAGACACAGGAGTCCTGGAAGTGGAGATGCCCCCCAAGCCACCAGTCCTGCTTCTGGCCCAGCCCTTAAAGTCACCCTCTGGGAAAGCAACTCCTTTGCAGAAGAGGCCGGACAGCCACCTGAATTGCCACACATAGGGAAAGGTGACCTAGGCTAACTGAGGCAGCAGGGTACCCTGGGAGAGATATAGGAGGCAGCAAGTCAAACCACTACCACAACCTTGACCATCATCTCCCTTCAGACCCCAGTGGAAACAACCCAGGAGCCCAAGAGCAATGCTTCCAGCCCAGTGCCCTCAGCCATCATTCTGAAAAGCAGATCCTGTGGAGGTGCAGCCAGGCAACGGCTCTGCTGGCTGCTACATCCACAGCTATTAAAGACCGAGGCGAGAAAATTATGGGTACCAAAGTCCTTGGTATTGTCAAATGGCTCAACATTAGAAACAGATATTATTTTATTACCTGCTCTCCCACTGCCCCTTAAGGACCTTTCCATCTGATACAGGTAAAACCTTCCATATGTACTGTCTCACCCACTAGAATATGAGCTCCTGGAATTGATGAACTCAATACAGATTGAAGTATATTTTTAAATTTTATTTTCTTTATGTTTATTATTTTATTTTGTGTTTTCTTTAATGACATCGCTAATATGGACATATGTTTTATATGACTTCATATGTATAGTCAATATCAAATTGCTTGCCTTCTCAAGAAGGAGTGTAAGGAGAGAGAGAATTCAGAACTCAAATTTTTTTAAATGATTGTTAAAAGTTTTTTACATGTAATTAGTAAATATTTAATGAAATAAAATAATTTTAAATGGATTGTGAGTTCCTTGAAAGCAGTGCTTTGCACATTGTAAGGGCTTAATAAATGATTTTTTTCATTCATTCATTAGCCAGTAGACACTCACCATTATATAAATGACTACCAAATTTTCTGTCTGACACTTCTTCTGAGCTCTAACTGTACCTCCAGCTGGCAAAAGAACATCATTAACTGGATGTTCCACCAGCACCTCAAATTCTGCCCAAAATGAAGCTCATTATCTTTCCCCAATAAACCTACTCCTCTCCCTGATTTCACTATTACCGTCAATAATGTCATGATTCACCTTATCTCCTATGCTTGAAACTTTGCTGTCTTTGACCCTTAACTCTGCTATACCTCTTATGCCCAAATTGTCACTAGTTTATATGGATTCTATCTCTACAACAGCTCTCACAATCATCTCTTTCTTTCTGTCCCCCTACCACCATAGCCATTATGCAGGCTCCTATTACTTATTACCTTCCTAGATCTTTGCCAACAGCTTACTAAAAGATCTTCCTATAGCCATTCTCTCTTCCTTCTTAATCTTTTTTGTGTGTGTGTGTCATGGACCCCTTTAGAGGTCTGGTAAAGCCTCTGGTATCCTTCTCAGAATAATAGTCTTAAATGTATAAAATAAAATACATACGATTATAATGAAAACCAATTTTATTGAAATACAGTTTTCATAATATTTTAAAAATAAGTTCACAGACCCCAAATTAAGAAGCTAAAGTAATCTTCCTTATACATAGTCACATTGTTCCTCTGCTCAGAAATTGTCCCTGGCTCCCTATTACCTACCCAACAAAGTTCCAAATCCTTTGCCCTTGGCCCTCTACAATCTGGGACCACCCTAACTTTCTAACCATATTCCATATTATTCTACTCCAAGTACTCTATACTCCAAGTACTCTATATTGGACTATTTTCTATCCCTTGCCTTCTCTCTCTGCCCTTCCCCTGCCATGCACTATGCTTTTCCACTTTTATACCTTCAGTCATGCCATTTTCTATATGTGAAATGTCCTCTCTCCTCTCTACCTTTTTAACTATCTCTCATGGTCTAACTCCAATACTACTCCTCCCAGTATGCTTTCACTGATCCTGCAAATCCATAATGATCTTTTCTTTCATTTTTCACATAGAACTTTGTTCTCTACCTTTCTAACACACTTGTCATGTAATGTAATTGTCAGCATTTGTGTCTTACCACTCTTCCCCCATGAGACTGTGCTGTTGTTTGTCCTTTGTTTTGGAAGAAGACTAATGATATCACAGGGTAATGCCTTGACCTGAATCTTAATTGGATTTAAACGAGGCAGAGTTGCACTAAGTCCATAGCCTCACTCTCTTCCATAGTCATCAAAATCCAATGGCAAGACTGGATAGTCAAGAAGACTAGAGTTGGCCTGGGATTTAGTAGATGACCTTGGCATCTTCAATGTCCGAACAAGCTCTCCACAGCACCTGCTTCAGCCAACTTCGCGGCCATTGGAACAAATTGTTCTTATCTACCCATTCTGCTGGAGAGGAAATCTTCACGTGCTTGGGGTAGACATCCCCCTAACTCACTGATGGGTTCAAGGCCTGTCGATGAAACTACAAACTTTGTGAAAATAAGGACTATGTCTTATCCAAATTTTGTTATCTTTATAACCTAGCTCAGGATTCCATTCTGTATACAAGGTGTTTAATGTACCTGTTGAATTGAATTGAATTATCAAAGTAATGTTTTAGGAAAATTAATTTGAAGAGATGGAAGTACATAATGGATTGGGAATATAGAAAATTCAGAGTCTGGAGTCCTCTAGGAAACCAATTATTATTATTAATCCAAGCATGAGATGATGAAGGTGATCCACATTTAAATGGAAAAGGAGACTTTAAGAAAATCAGGGGGCTTGGTAACTTGGGGCCAAGGACTAGGGAAATTATCAGTGACTCAAAAGTTTCAAGCTAAGATGATGATGCTATTGGTAGAAATAGGGAAATGATTGGGAGAAGGGGAAAGTGGTTTGGGTGACAAAGATAATAAGTTTTCTTTCAGATGTGCTAAAGTCACAGCAGAAGTCAGATGGAAATGTCTATCAGTGGAAGAATGGAGGCTACTGCTTTCTTTATACAAAGTGCAAAATAATCCCACTAACTCCTTATTTAATGGACAAGAGGGAAATGTGCCTTCTAAGAATTTTCAAGATAACTGGAACTTACCCTTTGAGAGGGCTAAACTTTTCCAAACTTTTTTTTTATTAAATCTTTTATAAGATTGTAGAAACTGGAGTTGGAAGAGACCTTAGAGATCATTTATATGTGCCCATTCCTTCTTCCCAGGGACATTTTATCATAGTCCTCCTTACCTGTCAGATGATTATCACTGGTCACAACACCTGTTTTGAGGCCTGCATCTTTCTGCCTTTCTTCTGATTGACTTCTAATAATCTATTATGATTTGATAAATCAGAAAACTGGAGTTGTCAGAATTATGTGTAAATTAGAATTGTAAATGCTGAATGTCAGCCTGAGGTATAAAGGTAAGAGTTTTAGTAGAGGGTTTTGTGACTACCCTTTTTTTAGCTCAACTATTTTTTACTTGCTTCCTGATTCTTTGCTAACTGAGGCTGATAATATATCTAACTTTAGGATGTCTGAGCATGTACCCTCAGAATGGACAGCTGGGAAGGGGAAGAGAACTGGTCAGAGTGAAGGATAAGACGAGGCTAGGAAAGGTTTCTCCCCCTCCCCCAGTGCAAGGAAAAAACAAGCTCTTCTCAAAAAAAAAAAGGGGAGACTATGAGTCGTTGGAGAAGAGAACTTGAAACATTAAGGACGAACAGGGTGGAAAGTAAGCCCCTTAGAAAGAGGAGGGAAAAGGAGAGCTTCCTACTGCCTTTTGTGAGTCACTGTTGTCTCCCTCCCTCTATTTTCCCCTCCATTTTCATAGTCATGCATTCCAGTATGAGAAAGGAACATCTTGGCCCACCACTAGCACCACGGAGTCACAATCTCCACTGCACAGAAGGCTCAGTGGTTTCACTGGGGACTCTCAAATGCTTTGAGGTGGAAAGCAGTGGTGGGGGTGGAGTGGAAGTGCCTCCATATATGGTGACCCATCTGTTCAAGCATTATTTATCTGCAAACTGTGCTCAATGCACAAGCCAAACATGATCCCTGATACAGGGTACCCAACTCTAGCCCTGGTTAGAAAAATTTTTTTTTCATTTGTTTACCCTCCTGTGAGGCTTAGATATAACCAGTTTAAATTATCATGGGGGATGGGAAAGGCAGGAAGGAAGGAAGAAAGAAAGCTCTGGTCTTGAGTGATTGCCTGAAAGACAGTTATATCAAAGCTGTGATCATCAACAGCCCCCAGATCAGAAGGCAGGGTCCTGTGAGCTTGTGTTTTCAGAGATCAGCAAAACATACCATTCCCTTGAAAGGACATTTAAAAAAACCAGTAACAATAACAAACATTTACTAAGTACTGTGCAAGGTGCCAAGGGTTCAAAGAATAGTTTGGGTTTGTTTGTTTTTAATGTCACAGTTACAGGGTTTACAATGCATGAGATGAAAAAAAAAACCAGAAAATTGTTTAGCCTTGTTTACCCCATTCCAGAAACTGAAACCCAAATAACACTGTAAGACCTGTTACTGATAATGACACCTTACTTTTATGTGGTCTCTTTCTTTTGAAGAGCTCAAACTGCCTTTTTCCTCTCTCTATCATCTCATCATCTTCACAGCTCTGTGGAGATGGTAATAGAGAGGAAAAAGGACATTCTTACTACCCCCAGTCTATAAAAGGGAAAACTGAGGCACAGAGAAGTTAAAAAGCTTAGACAGAATAACAACTCTGAGTCGGTCTTATCTCCACAACTGAGACAGGGCTCTCCTAATTTTCCATCATACATAATAAGCCATATTTATAATTTAGAGAGCATTTCCCTCACAACAAGCCTGTGAGGTACAAGTATTTTTTCCCCATCTTACAAACTCAAGGCAGCCCAGAGAGGGTCACAGAATCATGGAATTTGAAAGTTGAAAACTTCCTTAGCAGGCATCTAATCCAAATCCGCACACAAAAGACATCCGGCACTGTAACATATCCTGCAAGTGGTCATGCAGCCTCTGCTGGGAGAAACCATCAGCTCTGAAGGCAGCCCATTCCATTGTCGGGCAGCCCTCAATGATTAGGAAGCTTTTTCCCTAATAACAAGACTTAATTGGTCCTATTTGAAATTTCTACCCATCGTTCCTCATTCTACCCCAGTAGCAAAATGTCTAATCAGTCTTCAACATGATACTCCTACAAATATTTGAAAATAGATATCTCTTTCTCCAGTCTTCTCTCCTCCAGGCTACACCCTCCCTTTTCCTTTTTGGCTGACCCTCACATAGCACAGACTCAAGGCCATTTTCATTTACTCTCCTATTACCAGTGGCCTTCTTAAAATGTGACTCCCAGAAATGAACAAAATATTCCAGATGAGGTCTGACAAGGACGGAGTACAGTGGAACCATCACCTCCTACATCCTAGAAGCTATACCTCTTTTAATGTCATGTAATATATTTTATCCATTATAATCTAAGATGGATTGAGAACTAGGAGGGACCTCGGGGATCATGTTGAACACCTTCATTTTACATATGAAAGAATTGAGGGCCACAGAGATTAAGTGGTTTAGTATTGTGGTTAATCAGTCAATAAATATTTATTAAGCATCTATTGTGTGCCAGACACCATACTAAGCACTGGGGGTACAATGAAACCTATGATTGCTGGATCATAGATTTAGAGCTGGAAATGGCCCTAGTCCCCTTTATCCAGCTCCCTCACTTTTTATAAATAAGGGAACAAGCCTAGAAAGATTAAGTGACTTGTCTGAGGTCACATAATAGTAAGTAACTGAGCTGGTATTTAACTCAGGTCTTTTTTTTTTAAAGGAAATTCTTTATTTTACTAATACTATTCCGACCTTCATTGATTTGCAATGTCTTTTTTTTTTCAACATTTATAAACAATTATCCTACATGACGTCCAGGAAATGCAATAGTCAGAATCTTTTTTTTCACAGTTTCAGAGAAGCCAAATAATCCCTAAATTTTCTCTCCTTTCTCTGTCTTCAAGGTCCATCATTTCTCTTTATGCATTTTTCAAATTTTTTCTAGTTGTTTGATTTCCAGGGCTTATTTTTCTTCTTTTTCTGTTGTCCTTCTTCCATGTTGTCCTCCAGTGAAATCATTTCTAATATAATAATTTGAATAGTTTCTGTGGATGTTTCCAAATGATTGAGTTTCATCATCATGGTGTCCTGAAATGTTTTAGTTACACTCAACTCTCTCTTTACTTGATTTTGGGATGTTTTTACTATTTTCAATTCTGCCTTCAGTTCCTTCAGTGTGCTTATTATCCATCATATTGTGTCCTGAGGGATTTTGTTCTTGGTGTTGTTTGACTATATTTCTCTTAGAGAGTTTCTAGCTCCCCTTAATACTCTGGGACTTTTTTTTTTATTGTATATACATGTTCATTCATTTGTTCACTCATTTCTTTCAATGTTTCAAAAAACTTATTTTCTTTGAAGGTTCTAGTAACTTTGCTTCTTTGAGGACACTTCAGCTACTATTATGAGGGAGGGAGTCATTGAGGGTATCTCTCCTGAGATCTCTCACTCTTCTGTCTTCCTAGAAGCCTTCCTTAACATCCAGTCCTTCTCACTCCAAAGTCAATACTGTTTCCAGTACCCATATTGCCTCTCAGGAGGAAAAAGGAGTCCCACATAGGTGAACTTTGGAATAAATCTAAAGCAATAGCCATAGATCTTTATGATCTCCTCTTAATTAGCAAGTGGCAACTTATACAAAATTTTTCAAAATTGTTCCTAACCATTATTATACAGGAATAAACTTCAATTGGTCTAATGAAAATGCAGGTGCCTAGAAAATAGGAAAAATGCACCTTACCTCTCTCATCTCTCTTTATAAATATTTAAGTACCCAATATGTCCAAGGGACTGCAATAGGAACAGCAATACAAGAATGAAAAAGGACACCTTAAAAGATAATATGTCCCTACTCTCAAAGGGCTTCAAATTTCAGGAATAGGGTATATACAAATATACAACTACAGCCAGGTGTTGCAATGGATAGAGTGCACAACTTGAAATTAGGAAGACCTGAGTTCAAATTCTGCTTCAGACACTTACTAACTGTGCCACCCATCCCAGGCAAATCACTGAACCTCTGTCTGTCTTAGTTGGCTCATCTGTGAAATGGGGATTATGATAGCACTTACCTCCCACAGTTGTTATGAGAATACAATGAGATCATGTTTGTAAAGCACTTTGCTCTTTTTTTCATTTAGTATTGTATTTTCCCAAATTACATGTAAAAACAATTTTCAACATTCATTTTTAAAATTGAATTTCAAATTCCCTCCCTTTCTCCTCACCCCTGTCATTGAGAAGGCAAGCAATTTGATATAGGTTTTGCATGTGTAGTCATGCAAAATATATTTCAGTATTAGTCATGTTGTAAAAGAAAACATAAACCAACATAAAAACCCAAGAAAAATAAAGAAAGTAAAAAAGTATGCTCTTCGATCTGTATTCAGACTCCATCAGTTCTTTCACTAGGGATGGATAGCATTTTCCATCACAAGTCCTTCCGATAAGTCTTGGATCGTTGTGTTGCTGAGAATAGCTAAATCAGTCACAGTTGATCATCTATAAAGCACTTTGCAAACCATAAAGCATTATAGAAATGTTTGTTGTTGTTGTTGTTGTTACTTATACTGTGCTTTAAGCTAGAAAATTCATCAGTACTTTTAAAAAGATCAAACAGAGAGTCTTGAAAACACCGAGAACTGGAAATCAGGTAGGGTCATATGGAAGAAACGGTTCTTGGAAAAGGGAAAGGATGTCAATAGATAGGCTTGGAAGGGTCCATTCCAGGAATGTAAAATGTCATGTGGTGGTGACAGAATAAGACTGGGAAACAATGAGTAATTTGGCTGAAGCGGAGAAAATTGAAAGGAAGTAGTTTGGCTGTGTGAAGCAAAGAACCCTAAAATTAAATTGGAGAAATAGGCTACAGGCAAATTTTGAGCGGCTTAGAATGCCTGGGCATGGCATTTGTCTTATTCCATAGACAATGGGAAAGAATTGAAGAGTATTGAGCAGAAGGAATAAAGTGATCAAACTTATGATTCAAGAAGATTACTTTAACAGTAGAATGTCAAACAGAGAGGCTGGAGACAGGAAAGCCCATTAGAAGGATACTATAGTGGGTCAGGCCAAAGACGAGGAGGGACTCAACTAGGGTGGTAGGACAGGAAATGGAAGGAAGGGAGTGGAGGAAAGAGATACTACTGAGGCAGAAGTGACAGGAGTGGGTGCTAGGGAGTCAGAAAGAGGAATAACCACAAGGTTCCAAGCCTGACTGACTTAGTGAATGCTGGTGACATCAGTAGAAATAGAAAAGTTGGAAGGAGGGGCCAGGTCTAAAGGGAAAATATAGTTCAACTTTGGACACATTGGATTTGAGGTTCTGGCAAAGGGGAGATATCTGGGAGATAACTGGAAATGCAGATAAAGGTTGGGACTACATGGATAAAACTCAACATCAGTGGGTTCAAAACCTGGCTCTGCCACTTGCTGGTAAACAAATTGTTAAATATCTCTGTCACAATTTCCTCATTTATAAAATGAGCAGAATAATAATTTGACCTACGGTTGTTGTGAGGCTCAAATAAAGTACTGTGTGACTTTTCTTTGTAATTCAATGCAATTAAACAAGCATCTATTGTGTTTCCTTTAAGCCAGGAAATGCATAAACCACAGAACTGCTTGTATGTTTTTCTGATAACCGTAAGAGTGCTACACAAGCTTTTTCATGAGGAGGCAAGGGAAACTGAGATCCAAAAAGGCAGTGGCAGAATGAGCAATTAAAATCAGAAACCCAGTCAGAAAAGGTAAGTCAGGACAGACAACAAATCCATCCCCAAGGAAAGAGCCTATCTAACTCTGAGTCCTTGCCTGGGAGATGTCAATACTTGAAGGACCTTTTGTCTGTGTGGAAGAAGGGAGAGGTAACAGTAACAGGTGCGTTTAACAGTGTACGTGCTACCTGGAGTACCACATCAGGTCTTAAGGGATTTTTAGAATACTAAGGCAGTGCTTCCCCAACTCAGTCATCAATCATATTAGTTCAGCAAATCTTAAAAGCTGGACTTCCCAGTAGGGTGCCACCTACACACCATTTTCTCTAAGGTTCATGGGGATTCCCCCAGCCCGCTGCCAACCCCAGTAACTTCCTGGTCATTCCCCACCCTTAGTGAACGTAAGACTTTGGGGGAAATCAAAGACATTAGTCCTTAGAAAGAGGATGGGGAACTCTGAATGAGCAGATACACAAGCTGATGAAAAGAATCCAGGAACCAGCAGTGGCAAGCAAAGCAAGGCCCTAGAGAGCACAAAGAAATGGAAATTTTAAGCCCTAAAGCAGAGGAGGGGGAAGGGAGAAGGACTGTCCAAGTATAGAAAGGCAATAGACCCATTCTACTCAATTGAGTAATATTTTTTTTTGTTGCTATATCCCAGGCTCTGTTAAGTATTAAAATACAGAAAAAAGTGGGGGAGGCAGTCTCTTCTCTCAAGTATCGCACATTCTGTTGGGGAAAACAACACATACATATACACATATATTCAAAATAAATGCAAAATAAATACAAAGTAGTTTAGGGAGGGAAAGCAGTAGCACAGGGGTAGGGAACCTGCAGCTTCAAGGCCACATGTGGTCCTGTAGGTCTTCAAGTGTGGCTCTTTGACTGATACCAAACTACACAGAACAAATCCTTCTATTAAGGGATAATTGTAATTTATAATTTGTTCTGTGAAGCTTGAGTTCAGTCAATGGCTTCACTTGAGGAACTAGAGGGCCACATGTGGCCCGAGGCCACAGGCTCCCCACCCCTGCCCTAGCAGTTGTGAGGATCAGGAAAAGTTTCAGGTAGAAGATAGTCCTTGAGTTGAGTTTTAGAGGAAATAAGGGATTCTGCAAAGAAAAGATAAGAAGGGAGTGCATTCCAGGCATGGGAAACAGTCAGTACAAAGGCACTAAGACAGAACATGTAATGTTCCGTGTAATAAACAACAAGAAGAAGATTAGTTTGGTTAGACCACAGAACCTCCCCCACCCAGAATTTGGGGAGAGAAATAATATGTAACGAGACTGAAAAGACAAGTTGAGGACAAATTGTGAAGAACTTTAAAAATCAATGAGACATAACATTCACTAGCTGTGTGACCCTGGGCAAGTCACTTAACCCCATTGCCTAGCCAAAACAACAACAACAACAAAAAAAGCCAATGAGAGTAGTTTATAATTTATCCTGGAGGCAATAGGGAGCCATTGGAGTTTCCTGAGTAGGGGAATGAAATGGTCAGACCCATGCTTAAGGAAAATAACTTTAGTGGCTGTGTAGAAGAATGGAGAGAAGAGAGATTAGAAGCAGGGAGACCAATTAGGAATACAATGCAATATTCCAAGTGAGATATGATGAGGGCCTGAACTAAATCAGTGGCATGTGAAGAGAGAGAAAGGAATAAATGTGAGAGATGTTATAGAGGCAAGATTTGGCAACTGATTAAATATGCAGGGTGAGAGAAAGTAAGGAATCAAGGATAATACCAAGTTTGTGGATGTGGGAGAATGGAAAGATGGTGGTACCCCTGATAGAAACAGGGAATTTTAAGAAGAGGGATGGATTTAAGGGGAAAGAACATACATTTTATTGTGGATGAGTTGTGCTTGAAATGTGTATGGAACATGTGGAGTTGACACTCAGAAGACAGACTGGGACTAGATATATAGATTTAGAAGTCATCTTCACAGAGATGTTCATTAAACCCAAGGAAGCTGATAAGGTCATCAAAAGAAAGAATAGAGAGAGAAAAGAAGAGGACCCGGGACAGAGTTTTGGGGTACAACCACAGTTAGGGAATCGATATGGATGAAGAGTCAACCAAGGAGGCCAAGAAGGAGCAATCAGACCCAGAGAAGGAGAAACAATGCAGGGTACAAACATGAAAACCTAGATAAGAGAGTATCCAAGAAAAGGAAGTAGCCAATGGTGTCAAATGCTTCAGAAAGGTCAAGAAGGGTGAGGGATGAAAAAAGATCATCCCATTTGGATTTATTCGTGCTTTCCTTTCCCAAAGGAAGGGAAATACACATTTAATGATTTATAAGCTCCTATTTGGTCCAACAAGGTTATGTGATCTTATCTGGCCAGTAGACATCAAATATGTAACCTTTCTGTTTTCAAATGAATAGGAAAGCTTTGATTGGTTGGAACAATTGTTTTACCAGAGTCATCTAGAGGTAAAAATCTAAAGTTATATGAGATAGACTCAAAGCCCCATAAGAAGGTGTGATGACTGACCATCATGAAAGAAAAGGAAAAACAACTGTGTAAATAGTAACTAATGATATGAACATTCTGATAAAAAAAAATGTACCAAGTTTTACTGTACCATTTAATTAATAAATAAAATCGTAAGTATACAGATTTTCAATTTTCATCAGAAATATTTTTATTATGTATATTATAAAAAAAACTTTTAAAGTGCTGCACATTCATCAGGTCATGTAAAAATTTTCTGCTCAGAGCAGTAGCAGGTCTATGCAGCTATAAAAAAAGAAAACAAAATAGAGAGCACATTGCTGAGGAGAGGTTTGTAATAGCTGCTTCAGAAAGTGGGAAAGAGAATCACTTATAAAGGAGTAAAAGAATTTATTGTCTCAAAGTTGAGGAGTGCTTGGTTCAAGCTGGTTATACCAATATGTAGTGGACTCAATTGGCTCAGAAGAATGATTTTCTAACATTTTCATTAGTAAGAGAGAACTGTGTGACCCTGGGCAAGTCACTTAACCCTATTGGCCTCAGTTCCTTATCTGTAAAATGAGATGGAAAAGGAAATGGCAAACCACTTCAAGTATCTTTGCCAAGAAAACCTCAAATGGGGCCATGAAAAGTCAGACACAACTGAAATGACTGAATAACTACAACAAAAAAAGGAGTAATGGAATCAGATGTTGGAAGTAATGTTCATTTAGCTTAGTAACTCAAATTCACCAAATTTGAGTGTGAATGGCATAAGGGTGAGAGGATGAAGGTATTCAAAAGTAGAGGACAGCACACTCTTTCCCTCTTTCTCAGCCTGCATCTTTCACCCTCCAACACTCTCTTTTCCTTAAGAGGGAGACAGTTAAGGAGCAGCCCCCATGGGCTAGCCAAATAAAACAAAGATGGAAGGCCCAGTACACATAGGCTAAGAAGGCCCCACACCGGGGTGGAGCCCTAGACAGCAGGAACCCAGGCTCTGCAGCACCTTCATTACCTGAAACATGAAGGAGCTCAAGTGTATGGGAGATGCTTACTCCTACAAGTATGAGGATGACTTATACAGGATGAAGAAATTTATAAACAAGAATAAGCAACTCTTTAGAATTAAGGGGGAAGAAGAAGATGACACAGAAGCCTCCTGAAACAAAGAAGTCAGTGAGATTCAGGCATCCACAGAACTGAGATGAAGACAATTCCACTCAGAGGAAAGTAGAGGAAATAACGTGCTCTCCATTAGAATGCTTGGCATAGAACCTGAGGAACTGGTACGTCTTTTCCTAAAGGTTACCAGTACACGACTAAGAAGAAAACTCAGGTTACTCTGCTCATCTTGGCACATGCAAAGTTTTCTTATAGGATGTGAAAAACTATACTGAAACTTTCTTGAAACCTGAGTTTAAAGAATCAAACAAACGGCCATTCCAGATTATTTACAAAGTGTGAAAAAGTAGTCATATGAGTAGAGAAGATGTCATTAAAGAACTGGCAGGAATAGTGGGCTGTCTCAATCCTGAAAATGCCATAGCAATCCCCAGTACACTACTGTGATAGAAATCATTAAAGCTATCTGCTGCCTGAGTGTTGTGAATGAATACATGTTGTTCAGAAAATACAACCTTCAGGAAAATGGTTAGGAGTACTAAAAGATGTCTCAGGAAAACCTTGCCCAGACTTCACAAGTAAGAAATGGGAAATGGACAAAACAGGAATTCAGAAATAAAGATAAGGAGAACCTCACATCAACATGACACAGAAGAAGAAAGAAAGAATAATAATACAAGGGAGGAAGTAGTGCAGTGTAGTCAAATGAGGAGGCTGAAGAGCCCACTTTCTAAGACACGGGTGGAAAACGAAAAAGAAAGAAAAATTTCCCTCTGAAATTGAAAGCCAAGTTATGGAAAGATCTAAACCAAATGAAGGAGGTGATCTGGTCTTAGAGAAAAATTAATCAGTTAAGGCAGGAAGCAATTAGAGGAAAGGCATAAGTCAAAGATGGATACAAACTAACCTGTACAATTTGAAAATGTTATTGGGTAATGGAACTGACTTTGAAGATTAATTTAATCTGAAGTTTTCCAAAGTTATAGAAGTATTAGAAATATCATGCCATATTTTGACAGCATTCTGTTTGCTGAATCAATAGTGAACAGAATATTGAGTTCATACTCCCATAGGAAGGGATTAATTGGTTAAATCAAATTCTCCCAAGGTATTTTTCATCATCTAAACAGGAAATAGTTTGGTGGCGATATCCTAAAATCTCTAAAGGAGAATAAGATTAGACCTCTCTTTAGGGACAAGAAAGTTAACACATTAAAACTTTTCATATAGAAGCAAGGTTTAACTTAGAGTTGTTAGATTCTAAGAATGTCCAATTTTAAGGATTTGTCTGGAATCACTCGGAAAAAATGAATGCATACTATTAGCAGAATCATTTTGGGAAATAGGGGGAAAATTCCAGCAAATGCCCTGATTCAAGAAAGAAGGTCCTTTTGTAGTGTAGAAGGAATTTTTATGGTGTAGAAGCAAGGAATTCAAAATCTCTCTTTGTGCCCTGAGGGCCACATCCATCTTTGTACTTTGTCTGTTAAACAATGCTATAAAGTTAAGCCCCCTTTATGTATTGATTTTGAAAGCTCTAGAGGCTTTTATTTTAAAAGATTTCCTTTCAGATTTATTTCTATATTTTGGTAACGTCTGAACAGGATACATTTTATATAAGCGCATCTTCTCCAAGTTTTATAAGCGCATCTCGCAGCATTTTTTGTGCTGGAATCTGGATTAGTTCACTCAAAGGTTTGTTTTCAGTGGTATAAATCATTTCTTACAGTGACATTTCAGTTTTAAATGTCAAAATTCCAACAAGGGAATTGAATGGTTCTTTGAGTACCATGTAATCAACAGCTCCAGGCAGCCAAGTAGCACAGTAGATAAGAGTACTGAGTTTGAAATCAAGAAGACTCATCTTCGTGAGTTCAAATCTGGCCTCAGACACTGACTAGCTGTGTGACCCTGGGCAAGTCTCTTAATCCTGTTTGCCTTTCAGCATATTAGTAAGCTCAACTATTCTTACCATGTAAAGAACAGTGTGAACTATTTACCTCTCATAAGGTAGCACTTCATTCTTGTTAATGTTGCATATGATGTCCTCTAGGAAACAATTCTTTTCCTTTTCATTTTGACTAAATACTTGACTATAATCTACAGTAAGATATTGTTTGTTTTTATTATTATTTATATATATTACTATTATTATTTATATTTTTCAGAAATACAAAAGTAAATTTCTCTTACCAAAAAAAAAAAAGGTAAAAGACAGTGTGGAGGGCAGTGTTGAATTGATTAACTATAGAGCCAAGACTGGGAAGGGAGAAAAATTAAGTCAAAGCAGAAATGATGGCCTGGGAGAATCCAGAGGGGAGGAGAGATTAGAGGTTATGGTAAGGGTAAAGAATAAGTTTAGGAGAGTAGGCATGGGGAGAGATTCCATCATAGGAGATTTTTGATCAGGTAGTTATGAACTGCCCTAGTTGCCCGCATTTGGAGCATCATTTTCATTTCTGGATACCACATTTTAGGAAGACATTGATAAGCTAGAAAGCATTCAAATGAAGGCAATGGTTCAAGATCATGTCATTTGGGAATCAAGATGAAGGAACTAGAGATATTTAGCTCAGAGAAAAGATAAATTCGAAAGAGCACACTAGCTGTCTTCCTGCTTAACACTGGCAAGTCACTTGATGTCTCTGAACCTCAACTGCTCCTCTATAAAATGAGGGGGTAGGCTAGATGACCTCTAAGATCCCTTCCAGCTCTAAACCTAAGATCCTAAGTATTTACATTCTGTCACATGGAAAAGGGACTAGACTTGTTCTCTTAAAGGCAGGCATTTGGAAGGGTTGTGTTTTCCTAACTATGGGCATAAATGGGGAAGCAAACGTACCCATTTTATATAGTCTCCTATATGCTTGACATGCATGTTTTTCCTTTTTTATCCCAACTCATCCCTTCAATGTGTAAGACCAGCCTTTTGAGTATTTGGGTCACTTGGCTCTGTGGGAGTCAGGCAAAAAAAATAATAATAATAACTTTGTAGTCACTAGAATGTTATACAACTATATGTTGTTTACTTTACTGTGAATACTAGCCAACAGTGGTCAATAAATAGTTTTATATTCTTCCTTTTAAAAAAAGATATGTTCTCTTTAGCCCCAGAGGTCCAAACTAGGAACCATGGTTAGAAATTGTGAAGAGAAAAATTAAAGTGTGATATAAGAAAAGTCTGCCTAACAATAAGACATTATAGAAATGGAATGAGATGCCTTTTGAGGGAGTAAGTTCCTGCTCGCCAGAGGTCTGGAAGCAAAGGTTGAATGATCACTCATCATATATGTGAAGACCTTTGTTCAAGTGTATGTTGGACAAGATGATTCCTAAGGAGCTTTCCAACACTTAGACTCTGGGATTCAGGGTGGCATGATTTGGAAGACAAGGGGTGCAGAAGTCTGAGGATCACATAGGATGATCTGTGTGAAGGCAAAGAAAGAAGAGATAGAATTTTAAGTTCAAGGAAGAGCTAGTAATACAATTTGGCTAGAACAGGGGTGGGGAACCTGCAGCCTCAAAGCCATATGTAGTCTTCTGTGTTCTCAGGTGCGGCCTTTCAACTGAGTCCAAGTTTTGCAGAACAAATCCTTTTATTAAAGGGATCTGTTCTGTGAAGTTTGGATTCAATCAAAGGGCCACACTTTAGGACCTAGAGGGTCACATGTAACCTTGAGGCCACAGGTTCCCCACTTCCAGTTAGAAAGTAGAATGAAAAAAGTCTAGATAAATAGATTGGAGCCAGACTATGGAGGTCTTTAAATGCCATGTTGTCTGACATGAGCCTTATGAAGATTATTTGGCCGAAACATTAGTGCAAAAGAAGGATTGGAGAGGAGAGACCAATCAGGCTATTATAATGGAGTGGTGATAAGATCCTTGAACTAGGGTGGTGACCATATGAATGGAGAAAAAGGGACAGATTCAAAAGATTCGATGAGAAATAGAACTGATGAGACTTGATGGATCATTGGATGCTTGAGAGAGCAAGATGGAAGAATCAAGGATAATTTCAAGGTTGGCCTTAGCAGGAAGACATGCCTCCTCTGCCTCCAAGTGTGGATCAAAGGAGAGGATGTAAAGGGATAACAAAAAAGGCTGGGGGGGGGGGGGAAGAAGAGAAATCACATGACAGTTCAATTCAATTTCTCTGCAAAGGAGGAGGCAAGTTTTCTGCTGAGAAGGAGAAAAGGTGGTACAGGGGGTATACAAAGGCAAAAAGAAAAAGAAAACAGTTCTCCATCTCAAGGATAACTGTAAAAAGCATCTAGATATGATGATTTAAATGGATGGAGTGAATCGCAAAAGAGAAGAGGCTGCTGAGGGACAGCAGTAAAGAGAGGGTCTAGAAATGGCAGAGAGGAGTAAGGAATATAATATATAATATATAAGTATATATGTGCATATATATGCATGTATATATGTGCATGTGTGTATATGTGTGTGTGTGTAGATATATAGATAGATAGATATAGATAGATAGATATAGATATATGCATGTGTGTGTGTATATATATAGTTCCTGGGGCTAAAGAGAACAAGTCTTTTTTTTTTAAAGGAAGAATATAAAACTATTTATTGGCCACTGTTCACCAGTATTTACAATAAAGTAAATAATATAGTTGTGTAACATTCCAATAACTACAAAGTTATTTTTTTCCCAGACTCTCATGGAGCCAAGTGACCCAAATATATAATACATAATATAATCTTACTCCTCTACTGAGCATAATGTTGGAAGGGAGGGGTAGAAGGGAAGGGTTAGAAAAGGGGAAAGAAAAGAAAATGAATACTCACTACTGAAAAATGTGTGGCCAGACAAGCAGGGAGTTTTTTCCCCATGAGGAGGGTCAGTTTCCTTGAGTGCAAGAGGATAAAAAGAGAGTGAGAAGAAATAAGGATAAAGTGAAGTTGTTGTTGTTGTTGTTTAACAAAGGAGAGTTCTAGAAAGCACATTGGGAAAGGAGAGGGGAGGACAGAGATTGGGTAGGAATAGGGCTGAGATGAATGGAAATGAAAGATTGAGGAATTGGCATTAGGAGAAGGGGTTTTCCAAGTAGAGGATGGTGACTCTGAATCACAGGGATTAGGAAAAGAGGAAGAGGAATTGCTAGCTATAGAAAAAAGGAAAAATCTGGGATACATACATATACAGTGTTTATTTGGAATTGCTGGTGTGTATACAAAGCATACAAATGTACTGTGATGATGGAGGGTGGTGACTGTGTTAGGACAGGAGCATCATCCTGTTTTCTCTGAAAACATCGGGTCATGGGGTAAAGATGAAAAGATTAAATCTGGTGCTTGGGTACATAGCACCAGAGATCTGGTCCCTAAGAGCCTCATCAAATTTGAACTTGTGGCCAGTTCCTTTGCCTTACCCCAAGATGGCAGGGAATGAAGCATACTCAAGATACAAGAACCCATGTAGAATGTGTACTTGACTCCCAGTCAGTTCGAAGTTAACCTTCATTCTTGAAGAAGACCAGAATGACATGTTAGAGTCAAATTACAGTGTGACCAACGGTGGCTGATTAGACCAATATGAGCTCAGAATGCTCTACCACAGGTCAAGCACAAACAGTCCATGTGAATATTTGGGGTGGACTCTCTAAATTTGTGCATCTTCAGTTTCTTTTGAGGTACTTCAAATCTGCTTTGCTCATAAAGCACAACACCTTCTTTGATGAGGGCACACAATGCTGGGCAGTCCTGTGCCAATGTCTCCCATGTCATGCAATCAACTGTCATCTAAATCCCTCATGACAGATATGATCCTGATAGCAAGAGGCCTGATGTTTGGGCACTCTGTGCTTACCTTGGAGAGGGGTACAGTTTTCTCATTTGACTTAGCAATACAGGGCAGAGTTGGCAATGCCTCCTCCACACAGGATATTCCAGGGCAAAAAAGTCTCCAAATCTAGTCCCTGAAAGGAGTTGGGGCTGGGCCACCTACCTTCACTGATGGAAAGAAGGTGACCCTTGACTATTTAGAGCTCTTTGCTTATAAAACCTCTGGAAGGGGAGTAGTACAAGTTCTGTAACCTTATTTTGTAGATCAGGAGACTGAAGCTCTGAAATGTGAAGTGACTTGCCCGTGATCACACGCAAACAGATATACAAGCCTAGACTGGAACACAGATCTTCTGACTCCTGTCCTCAGCCTTGTAATTCTCTGATTTTCAAGTGAAAGGTGGTATGGGATCACTTTGGCTACCTCTATGGGTTAGGCTACATTGTCCTTGGTAAGAGGGAATAGTCTTGGGGGAAGAGAGACTGAATTTTACGAGCTCAGAAATAAAGCCCAGAAAGGGAGGAGGTCCCTAGAATCAAACAGTTAGAAGATGAGTTCAAGTGCACATAGCCCAATCCCATCATTTTACAGATGAGGCCACTGAAACCCAGGGAAAGGAAATGACTTAGCCAAAGTCATTCAGGCAGAAAATAGCAGAGTTAGCATTTGAATCCATGTGCTCGGACTCCAAAGCCAAAATTGAGCTCATTACACCACAGCCACCTCCTCTATGTGGTAACAAAACGAAAGTAAGAGCAGTGGGTGGAGAAGTGCGATGGATAGGACACCAATATCACCACAGACCCCAAAAGCAGGCTAGCTGGGGAGGATATCATTATGATTCTCATCATTGTTGTCACCATCATCACTACATCATCTCATTCTCATCTTTTCCTATGAAACTCAGAATCAGTACTGTGAAAGATTGCTACCCTATGATTATTCTTTTCAATTTAATGTTCTGGAGACTGTTGCTGAGGTGGATAAAATTATGGCTGTGGAGGATGTCAGGTCAACTTTCATAGATTCACTGAAAACATCTTTGGGACAATTTTAGCAGCAGAGAGGATGATGGGGAAGGTATGCACATCATCACATTCCACGTGGTTTTGATTTTTTTCTGTTCAGTGTCTATTTTTTTTAAAAAAAAACTTTTCCACCTAGTTTACAGAGTATGGATGTTCAGTACAGCGACATCATTCGAAGACATTGTTTTTAAATTTTTAAGGATCAAAATTCTTAATATGTTATACCTGACATTTGTAAAGTGATTTACCATTTTTGAAACACTTTATTCATTTTAGCCTCACAACAACCTTATGAGGTAGACAAAGAACTTCTGATTCTCAGGGGCAGTTAGCTGGTGCAGTGGATAGAGTACCAGCCCTAGAATCAGGAAGACCTGAGTTCAAATCTGACCTCAAACACTTAACACTTACTAGCTATGTGACCCTGGGCAAGTCACTTAACCCCACTGCCTAGCCAAAAAAGAAGAATTTCTGATTCTCCTCTTTCTTTCTGATGAGGAAGGCCAGAGAAGCCCAAGATCACCTAATAAGCTAATGGCGAACTCTATGAACCCAGGCTTTGTCCTTCCCAGGATGTTTTCCTATAAAGCATGCTGCTTCTAAGGTACTTTCCTCCACCAACAACTATTCTCTGCTCTTGGTCACAGCCCTCCAAAATAGACTCTGACAGGATGGGAAGGGACTTCCCTGGGGCATGAGGACCAGCAAGCGTGACAAGGGGACTCCCTCCCACTGCTTCAGAGGCAGAGTAAACAATAGCTAGGAAGTGGGAGGACGGGGCGTGTTGTACCTTGGCCCTGTGACAGGAGCTGCATTACAAGCAGAGTGGACACACAGTCTTGGGCACCTGATTGCAATTATCACAATGAACACTCTTCCTTTCTTATTCTTCAAGCCTCATGGTGACGTGGAAATAATCCTGAGCTCCCAAGGTCTATGCTAGTGGCATGCATGCTCTCATACATCCTGAACAACTGAAAAATATTAGCTTGGAGAGCCTATGTGTAGGTGGTGTACTGGGGCCGGAGTCAGGAAGACCCATGTTCAAATCAAGCCTCAGACACTTCTGACCTATGTGACCCTGGGCAACTCACTTTACCACTGTTTGCTTCAATTTCCGCAACCATGAAATAAGGATAATAATAGAATTGTTACAAGGATTAAATGAAACAATATTTGTAAAACCAGTACCTGACACATAATAGGTACATAATAAATGTGTCCCCTTCCTTGTAGTGGAAAGAATCCTTCAGCTGCACTCAGATGAGCTGAGTGAATTTCCTCGTTTTGCCACTTACCAGAGGTGAGATCTTGGGCAAGTCACTCATACTTTCTGTGCTTTAGTTTCCTCCTCTTTAAATGAAGGGTTGGACTAGTGAACTCTATGGTTCCTTCCAGCTCTGTAACTATGATCCTATGATGATCAGTCCGGACAGTCTCAGAGATACCCATTACCAGAAGGTTGACCACAGTCTACTAAGGGTAAGAGGGTTTGCAATCTAAGTGAATGAAATCATTATTAAAAGATTCATTCCTTTCGGCCTCAACATCTTTAAAAGCATGTCCACGTCTCTAAAAACACAAATGTGTGAATTTGAGCAAATCACTTTTCTTCCTGGTTTCCTCATGTGGAAAACAAGAGAGTAGGCCTAGCCAGCAGCTAATTGTTAACCTCTCAGTAGGAGTATTTTTGCTGCTGTCATTTAGTCGTGTCCAACTCTTCATGATCTCATTTGAGGATTTCTTGGCAAAAATACAGGAGTGGTTTGCCATTTCCTTCTCTAGCTCATTTTATAGAGGAAGAAACTGAGGCAAACAGGGTTAAGTGATTTGCCCAGGGTCACACAACTAGTAAGTGTCTGAGGTTGGATTTGAACTCAGACTGATTCCAGGCCCCACTTTCTACCCACTGCACCACCTAGATGCCCTAGTGAGCATTTATCCCCTCAGGAATGGGCAAATGTTGCAAACTAGGGCTAGATTTATTGTTTTGTTGATTATCTAGACTTTAAAAAGTGACTGAAGAAATGTTGATCATGCATATTAAACTTAAAAGTGTGTTAGGCACATTTTTTTTTGGAGAGTCAGTTGTGATACATCTACTAGCACATGTCTAAACAAATAAATGAGATAAGAAGTGTCAAACACACTGGCCTGCCACCCCACAACACTCCTAAGTATGGCAGGAGCCACATTAAAATTTTATTGAGATAGGACAGCTAGGTGACACAGTGGATAGAGCATCAGCCCTGGAGTCTAGAGGACCTGAGTTCAAACTTAGCTTCAGATATTTACTAGCTGTGTGACCCTGGGCAAATCACTTAACCCCATTGCCTCCAAAAAAAATTTAATTGGGAAATAATTAACAAAAATAAAAATACAATAAAACATAGATAACATTACATTTTAAAACTAAGTCAACACATGGCTCACAGGGATACCTATGTATGGAATAGTGTCCCCATTTCTATTTAAATTCTACACCAGTGCTCTAGACATACCGGCACACCCTTACATAATCCTCTCCAGCATCCCTACCAGCTCCAACATTCTAAGACTTCCAAATCTACTACAGGAGCTAATGGTGACCCAGATAAGCAGTCTGAAGCCTCCTACTCCTTCAGATGCACCATTTCCCTCACTCCAAGGGAAAATTCTTTCGAGTTCCACAGTGAACGTAGTCAAAGGGATTCTCCCCAAATTAAATAAACCAAAAAACCATCGAGCACTTCTCAGCCTCAGAGAATCTCAGAGCTGGAAGGCACCTTGAAGGCCTACTAGTCCCACCAATATTTAAGCAAAAGTCCCCTCTGTGTCAGTCCCAACAAATGGTCATCTAGCTTGTCTTTGAAGACCTTTAGGGATTGGGCACCTACTGCTTTTTAAGGCAGCCCATTTCACTTTTAGATATTCTAATGGTCAGAAATTGTTTTCTGACATCAAGCCTAAATTTAGCAAATTCTATTCATTTTGCCCAGTTCTTCTCTCTGGGATCAAACCTATTCTCTCTTTCCCTTAAGAGCCCTTCAAATAAATACCTGAAGAGAACTATCATGTTCCCATGAAGTCTGCTGCTCTCCATCTTTTTCATCCTAGTTTTTTTATCTGAGACTCACAGAGCACGGACAAGAGGCCCTTCACCATTCTGCTCTCCCCTCAATGGTCTCCAGCTTATGAATGCCCTTCCTAAAATGTGGTGCCCAGAACTGAACACAGTAACACGGATGTGTTCAGACTAGCACAGCTCACAACAGCTCCCTGGTCCAGGACAAGCTGACTCTCTCTTAATATAGTATAAAACAACACTGCATGGAGACACAGAATGAAGCTCAGTGAGAACATACACATCTCTGAAATCACACAGTAAGGTGTCTGAGGTAGAACTATGGTTTTGTCACTTCTGCAAGGGAGTTTAGAGAATATCTAGGTCAAAGGTTCTTACCTGATGCCTTTGAACTTGGGTTTGGTTTGGTTTTTGGTAACTGTTTTTCTACATAATTAATTTCCTTTTTAATCTTGTATATTTTATTTTATGAATTTAAAAACAGTATTCTGAGTCATAGGCTTCATCACACACACCACACACACACACACACACACACACACACACACACACACAAAGGATTCCATAACACAAAAAAAATTAAGAACCCCCAATTCTAGCCCTCATTTTCCAGGTTGATAAAGTGAAGCCTAGGCAGTTAAAGCAAAGTAGAATGGGTACTAGTCTTGGATCCAAAAGACCAAGATTTAAATATCAGTTCTGATAACTTCCTAGCTGTGTGTGACTTTAAGCAATTCACACCATATAACCTCTTTGAGCTTAAGTTCCCTACAAAATGGTGGTGATACTTGCATCATGTACCTCATAGCATTATTTGGGGGCAGGGTGGAGAGCATCCTGTAAATCTTAAAGCACTATATAAATGTAAGATGTTATTGTTTTAGCAGCTTACCCAAGTTCACATAGCTGGTTATTGACAAGGTCAGGACTAGAACCCAGGTGAACTGAATTCCTACCCCAGGGCTCTTAGAACTACCCCACAACTCTTTATTCACAACTCACTCTCTCTCTCTCTCTCTCTCTCTCTCTCTCTCTCTCTCTCTCTCTCTCTCTTTCTCTCTCTCTCTCTCCCTCTCTCTCTCTCTCACTCTCTCTCTCTCTCTCTCTCTCTCTCTCTCTCTCTCTCTCTCTCTCCTCTCTCTCTCTCTCTCTGTCTCTCTTTCTCTCTCTCTCTCTCTGTCTCTCTTTCTCTCTCTCTGTCTCACTGTCTCTCTCTGTCTCTCTATCTCTATCTCTCTCTCTGTCTCTCTCTGTCTCTCTCTGACTCTCTCTTTCCAGTCACTCAGTGACCTTTACTGAGGTGCAAGGCACTGGACTGGAAACTTGGGGCTGTCAGTGGGAAAGGCAGATGGAAAGGAAACATGGTTCCTTGCCTTTGGGGAACTGACAACTCTCAAGGGACATTCAAAATTTACAGGAAGAATAGGGCATGAATATGGTATTTATTTTTATTTCTTGTTGTAAGGTAGAATTTGCCTGAGGAATATGGCCTGGAGAAGTCTTAGAGAGGACTTGATATATGTCTTCAGGTATTTGAAGGACTGTCATGTGGAAAACCTAGGACTGTCCTGCTTGGTCTTTGAGGGAAGAACTAGGAGCACTGGGGAAAAGTTGAAGACAGGCAGAGTTCAGTCCAGTGTAAAAAAAAAAACCTTCTATCTATCAGCATTGTTTAAAAGTGGAATGGACTGCCTCTAGAGGTAGGAGGCTTCCAGACCTTGGAGGTGTACAAGAGGAGGATAAGAAGGACCTTTGTTGGAGATGTCATAGAAGGAATTCCTGATCAGTTACGAGGTAGACCAGATAAGAATCCAAAGTCCCTTCCAACTCTGAGATTCTCTGTTTCCCAAAGAGGCAGAAGACAATTTTATAGAGATGATTAAAAGCAGTCGCTTCATTCTCAGATATGGATATAGTATACAATAATAAGTAGCAGCCATACAGCACAGATGAAAATGAAAAAATGAAAAAAATGAAAAAAACTGATTTTGAGTTTTACTAAATACTTTCTACTTCATTTTGTCCTTAAATAATCCTATGAGGTACATACTAAAGGTGTCCTTTTTCCCATCTCACAAATGAGTAAATTGAGGGTCAGAAAGGTGATGTGTTTACCATGGTAGCATAACTAATTATAGTATCAGAGGCAGGATTTGAAAAAACACAGAGGTAGGAATCAAGAAACCAAGGTTCTTGTACAACCAGGAGTGTGCTGGTAAATGTTTAATGATCAGCCCTTCAATTTTAAAAAAATGTACTCAACACACTGGTATAAGTTCAATCTGAATTATTAACATTTTTTCATCACTTTCTTAAATGTAGATCAACAAGAAAACACTAAGTCAAGCCCTGAGTTGTAGCTTTCCCAAGTATAAATGCTGACACTGAAAATTTAACAATCAGCTCTCATAAGTCAGTCAGAACTGTTTCTGGCACACCCCTGGACTGAATAACTCTATGACTTTGAATAAGTTGCTTCACTACACTGTGCTTCTGTTTCCTCATCTGTCAAGTGGGAATAATAGTATTTGTCGCTCCTAATCTTATGGGATGTCTAGTGGATCAAATGTGGTAACAAGTATGAAAGCACTTTTTAATAAATCACAAAATGCCACACAAATATAAGATATTATTATTATTATTATTATCATCCTCTCAAGCTATCAACTAACACCACAGATCACAAAAGAAATCTGACATCACTATGATATTAGATGTGGCTTCAAGTTAGACTGGCCAAGCCATCACCTTTCAACAAGAGTCCAAGTGTGGCTGAAGCACTTTGTTCTGCTGAAGGTCAAAAAGGAATTTGGTGTCAGACTCTTCCTCACTCCCATCTCCCAGGGTAGAACTGAGATTCTAGGACTTCAGAGTACAAGAGAGGCAAGAAAATATCAGGAAAAGAGACAGCCTATTCTCATTGAAATAGCACTAGGCTGGGAGCCATTAGACCTAGTATCTAGATTTAGCTTCACTACTGTTTAATTTAATTCAATTCATCCAGCATTTCTTGATTCCATCAATCCTGTGAGGTAGACAATTATGGTTGCCTGCAGTAGCATCTAATATGTACAGAACTCTTTGCTAGGTGCTAGAGACACAAGGACAAAAAAAGAAAAAATAATTCTGTCAAAAGCTTACACTCCATTAGGGAAGAAAGGAAATAAGCATTTATTAAGCACACACTATATGCTAGATGCTTTACAAATATTATCTCATTTCCATCCTCACAACAACCCTACAAGGTAGGTGTTATTATTATTCATATTTTACTGTTGAACAAAATGAGGCAAACAGAGCTTAAACGACTTGCCTGGGGTCACACAGCTAGGAAATATCTGAGGTTAGTTAGATTTGAATTCTTCACTCCAGGTCCAGCATTCTATTCACTTTGCCATCTAGCAGCCTCAAAGGGGACTGCAACATGTACACAAATAAATACAAAGTAACTTGGGAGGAGTGGGTGACAGGAGTAGGCATCCACACTGAACCTGGAAAAAGAAAAGGATTCTGGGAAGTAGGGTTGAGGAAGGTGTGCTTTCCAAGCCTGTGCTATGTGGTTTTGCAATCTGCATCTCTCTGGGCCTTACTTTCCTCACCTGAAAAATGAACGTGTTGAACTAAACATCCTCCAAGGCATCCCCTCTGACTCTAATATTCTACATGTCTAGAACCACAGTTCAAGATGGGCCAGGTTTGTGATTAGTGACGAATGATCATAGGAGATGGATGGAGATCCAGAAAGCAGTTCTCACTCACCAAGTGGACCAGAGCCTGAATGTAGCCCTCCCTTCCTCAGTCTGCTCAGAAAGGGCAGGCAGGCCCAGAATTGCAGAATTACAGCATCTCAGAGTTGGAAGGGACCTGGGCAGCCATCTAGATCAACCCCTTTTGTGAAAATAAATACCCGATGTGGTCATAAAGCCTCGGCTTGAAGACCCTCCCCCCAATGGTCTCCTGAAGCAGTCCATTCTTGTCTAGGAAGCTTTTTTTCTGATCAAGCCTAAATCTGCCTCTTTGCACTTGTACTCACCGTTCTTAGTTCTGCCTAGATGACTTTGAAGTGTAAGCACATTTTTTTTTCCTATTTGAGGTTAACTCATTTAAAATATATGTTCAATAAACTGAACAGGAAGTAGGAGGGGTCAGATAGGGAGACAGGATGGACTGTGGCCAGAAAACTCTACAGCAGTTTGTGAGAGGCAGGGTGGAGGGACCCAAGGACACCCACACACCAGATGTTCATTTTCTGTCTGATGCTAGAGCGCTGGAGCTGAGACTGCAGATCAAGGATTGAACTCCACACTGGACTCTACCCTGTCCAAGCCTCATCAGCAGTGGCTTATGCTGTGTCAAAATAGCTCCAACCCTCCCTCCCCTAACCCATTCTCCTTCTGGTAACAAAGTGCTACTAGAGTCACAAAGTGGCTGGTTCTTGTGAGTTCAGAGAAGGCAGCAAGGTTTCCAAAAATGACACAAGCATAAGTTTGCCTCAGTTCCTCATCTGCAAAATGAGCTGAAGAAGGAAATGGCAAGGCACTCCAGCGTCCTTGCCAAGAAAACCCCAAAATGATGTTCTGGAGAGTCAGACACGACTGAAATGCCACAACAACAACAATAAACTGTTGGTGGAGTTGTGAACTGGTCCAACCATTCTGGAGAACAATTTGGAAGTATGCCCAAAGGGATTTAAACTGTACATACCCTTTGACCCTGCAATACCACTACTAGGTCTATATCCCCAAGAGATCAAAGGAAAAGGAAAATAATCTGTACATACAAGAATATTCACAGCAGCTCTTTTTGTGGTGGCAAATAAATGGAAATTGAGGCGATGGTCATCAGTTGGGAAATGGCTGAACAAGTGGTATATGATTGTGATGGAATACTATTGTGCAATAAGAAATAATGAGCAGGATGCTTTCAGAAAAACCTGGGAAGATGTATATGAACTGAAACAAAGTGAATTAAACAGAACCAGAAGTACATTGTACACAGTAGCAGTAATACTGAACAATGACCATATGAATGATTTAGCTATTCTGAGCAATATAATGATCCAGGACTTTTGATGAAAAATGCTATCTACCTCCAGAGAAAGAACTGATGAAGTCTGAATGCAGATTGAAACATCAATTTTTTTTACTTTATTTTCTTTGGGGCTTTTTTGGTGGAGTAAGGGTCTGGGTTTACTTTTGAAACATGGTTAAGGTAGAAATATCCTCTGCATGACTTCACATATATAATCATCACATTAATTGCCTTCTCAAGGGAGGGGAGAGGAAGGAGGAAGAGAAAGAATTTGTAGCTCAAAAATTTTTTTTTCTTTTAGGCAACTGGGGTTAAGTGACTTGCCCAGGCTCACACAGCTGGTAAGTGTCAAGTGTTTGGTCTAGGCCGGATTTGAACTCAGGTCCTCCTGACTTCAGGGCTGGTGCTTTATCCACTGCACCACCTAGCTGCCCCTTGGAGCTCAAAATTTTTAAAAATGAATTCTTTTAAAAAATTACATTTGATTGAGAAAAATAAAGGAAAAAATTAATTTAATTTTTCAAAAAACTGTGAAATACTTAGCTATTCCGATCACTATAATGATCCAAGACAATTCCAAAGGATTCATGATAAAAAAAAATTCTGTTCACCTCCAGAGAAAGAACTAATAAGCTCTGAGTACATATTGAAATATAACTTTCTCGCTTTATTTTTCTTTGCTTTTTTGTGATACAGCCAATACAGAAATATGTTTTGTATGATATCACATATATAATTAAATTTATATTATTTTGCTTACTTTCTCAGTGAGTGGGAGATGGGAGAGGGAGGTATCAAATTTGGAACTCAAATTTAAAAAAGAAAATAATGTTAAAATGAATAAATTTTTAAGATATTAAAAATAAAAAAGAATCAATTTTTAAAAGTCTCTTGCTGCCAATGTCTGATCTTCTTGGCTCACATTCTGAGTCAGTCACAAACAAAGCCCTAAGAGTGACACACACACACACACACACCCTAAGGGCCCAGGGGAATGGAAACTTTGGGGTGTGTCCCAAGGATGCCAAGGTTTCTTCTCTTCAGACAGAATACCCAAACACTCAGGGATGGAGGTAGAAGCTTTCTTTTCTTGAATGCCCTGAGCAGAAAATATTTTGCTGACGCCAAGCCAGCTGCAGAGTGAGAATCTAATAGTTGTTTATGAAAACAGAGGCATCAAGCCAATTAAAAAGATGTCCAGGAAATCCCAAACACTTAATTACATTCCCAATTGATAAGGGTGGTGCAGCTGTGGGGAATGAGCAGGGTAGGATCTGGTAACAGGTATGTCTGCAGGCAGCTGAGGGGATGGGACCATCACAGGATGAACTCAGAATCCTTCCTCCCTCAGCCAAAATTTCCCTTCTTATAAAAGGAAAGCAGAGACAGATGTACTTTTTTGAATGGAATTCACACCAGCACCACAGAATCGCAGAATTAAAAGGGACCTCACTGCCATCTAGTTCAACCCACATCAAAACAATTATCCCCTCTCCCAGCATACCAGAACATCAACCATTGGTTTAAAAATCTAGCCTTGTACACTAAGTTTTTTCTTACAAATCTACCTCTGCAACTTCTACCCATCTGCTCCATGGGGCCACACTGAACAAATCCAGTGCTGATTCTATTTAGCAGATATTCAAACACATAGAGATAGCCATCATGTCTTTCCCTAAGACTTCTCCAGGCTAAGCATCCCATTCCTTCACAGTGATCAGAGGTTCCCAAACTTATTTGACCTACTATCCCCTTTAAAAAAAAAAATTACTCAGTGCCCCCTGGAAATCTACTTTCTTTAATTTTTTAACAGTTTTTTGAAACTTGCATCATTTCAAAAAATATAATATATATTTTTAAAAGACACATCTTAAATTTAATATTTATTATAAATTTGTGGCTTTTTTCCTGCATTGAAATTTTGATGACCCAATATTTTGTCACATAACAGTATGGTATCCTATTGTAAACAAGTCATTACACACATATATTCCTGCCGAAGCATGCTGGGTGTCTCACAATGCCTGACACACTCGCCTGCCAACACTTGCTTGTTAAGACCTGTTATCGCACTTGACCACTGAACAGTTATAACTTGCATTTTGTATGTTTATTTGGAAAATAATGTAATTATTATGACTTTAATTCTGTTACATACCAGATGAAACATGTACGAATAGTTTTTCAAAATTCTCTTCTCTTCTTTCTTTATACTTCCATTGCCCAAAGTTAGTTTTATTCAATGCTCCCCAATTGCATACAAGGTTACTCCTGCTAGATCATTCCAGTGCTCCACAGGGGTGGTATCACCCACTTTGGGAATCTATGACAGTGATAATCCTTATGGGGCATGATCTCAAGTCGTTTTCACCAACCTGGTCACCCTCTTCTAGATGCACTATTACCTGGAAATGTACTTCATGATATAGTAGAGTGTTGAATTTGGAATAGAGAACTCTAGGTTTGAATATGACCTCTTATACTTTCTCATTATGCAACCATGGGCAAATCTGTTAACCTCTGTGACTTTAGTTTCCTCATTTGAGGAAATATAGATAATAACCGTAGTTACTTATCTCACGGGATTCATAGGATCACAGATTTAGAGGCTACTGACTACAATTCTCTCACCTTGTGGATGAGTAAATTGAGGCACAGAATGCTCTAAAAGCCTTAAGGATCATAAAGTTATTAAGTGTCAGAGGCAGGACCTGAACCTATAACTCGTCATGACCCTAAGTCCAGTGTACCTACCTACTACATTGTTATTTTCAGAAAGAAGTGAGATAAGGTATTTTTTTTTGAGGCAATGGGTTGATTTGCTCAGTCACACAGCTAATAAGCCTCTGAGGCCAGATTTAAAGTCAGATCCTCCTGACTCTAGGGCTGGTGCTCTATCCTGTACCAGCTAGCTGACCCAAAAGATGGATAAGGTATTAAACACGTTGTAATCCTTAAAGAGCTACACAAATGTCAACCATTATTATTTCTAAGATGTGGCATCTGGTACTAGATACAATATTCTAGATGTGATCTGGCCAGAGTAATGAGTGAATATAAGCTTGTCCAGTCAAATGTAAGCTCCCTAGAGGTGAAGGTCTGTTTTTCAGGTCTTTGTATCCCAGATACCTAGCACGGTGCCTTGCATATAATAGGCATTTAATAAATACTGGATTAGACTGAATTGGATTAGACTTTCTGGATTCTATGTCTCTTCTGAAAGCAATTTATGATGTCATTAGCTTTTCTGGTAGCCATATCAGACACAACCTCAGGACAACTGAAGTCCCAACCTTGCCTGTTCCCAAAGGGTACATTCCATGGCACGCATCTTCTGACTGATGTGATTTCTACAGCAACTCCTAAGGACCATATCCCTTCAGAGGGTGATAGATGCAGGTCATACAATTCATTCAATCATTTAAAACAAAAACTATTAAAAATTAGGATGACGTAAGGCACTGCCCTCAGTGCTGGTGATATAACAACAAAGTCCCTGCCCTCCAGGAGCTTATAATAATAAAATGTTTGATCATCAAGTTATGATTTTAGAGTTTCAAGCAACCTTAGAGGTATCTTATCTGGCCCAAACTAAGGCCAAGGAGAGATGAGGCTATATGCTCACAGCTGATCACACAGTATCCCTCAAGAAGAATGCAAGCTCCTTGAGGGCATGGATTGCCTTTGTTTTTGTCTCTATACTCCCCAGCACCTAGCAGCACAGTGCCTTGTACATGGTGCTTAATGTTTTCTGAAATGAGATTGTGGCAGAGCTGAGACTAGAACCCTGGCACCCTGACTTCCAGACCATTGTTTCATCATGCTGCCTTCTCCACCAAAGTATCACATCCTGAAACTCTTAGAATGAAAACCACACAAATTCACCTGAGTCACAAACAAAAAAGGAGGGAATAAAGATGACCACAATAAAAGCAGAGCACTCCAATTTCAGTGGAGGATAGAATATGGTGAGATGAAGCTCTCTACATACCTTATATCTCAAGATCTTCCAGAACATAGACTACTTAAACACACTGTCTGGTAGGTAGTATACTGTAGTATTAGACTAGCTTGCAATCAAGACACTGAGGTTCTCTTGGCTTCCCCTCTGACCTTAGGTGTCACAAACTTTTGGGGCTTCAATTGTACTATTTTCCTTACCTTCTCCCCAACCTCATCCCTGCCCTAAGGTCCCCCAGGACTGAAAACAAAGACTCTTCCATGGAGAGGGCCATGAAGCCCACAGGAGAGCTGTGTCTTGGAAGCAAAATCTGAAGTGGCCTCATTCCAGGAGTAAGGGACCAAAACCAACTAGTGAGTCTTTTAAGGCAAAGGGTCCATTATGCCAGAGTACTGATGCAAGGGGAATCATAGGATCATAGATACAGAGCTTGAAGGGATTTCTGAGGTCATCTGACTGAACATCTTCCTTTTATAAATGGAATAACTGACAATTAGCCCTTTTTCTCTCTTTTTTTTAGGCAACTGGAGTTAAGTAACTTGCCCAGGGTCACAATAAATGGAATAACGGAAACTCATAAAGATTAAATAGCTTGTCCATGGTTGCAGTATGGAAATATGGCAAAGCTAAGATTCCAGCCAAAGTCTCCTGACCCTGGTACTCCTTTTCATTATAACATAAGAGTGTTTCAACTCATACAAATATGTCTTTTCACTTAATAACTGATCAATACGATGACCCACAACAATTCCAAAGGACTCATGATAAAACATGCTATCAGCCTTCAGACAGAGAGCTGATGAACTCAGAATGGAGACTGAAGCATATGTTTTTCTTTTTCTTACTTTTTTTTGGGGGGCAGGGGTGGAACATTGCTAACGAGGGCTTTTTTTTGCATGACTATACATATTTGTTACAGGTTTTGTGGTTTTTGCCTTCTCATTGGGTAGAAAAGGGAGAATTTGGAACTGGAAAAAAAGAAGAAAAAAGTCCCTGTTTTACATATACACATATATATTATACAAATTCAAATGTAAATGTGTTTTTGCAAAACAAAAAAAAAGCATCTTTTCCAATTTGATTCACTCACCATAGCCATTATACTGGTGTTCTTCATATTCTTTCAGAATTAAACCCATCCTCTAAATCAAAGTTTCTTAACCTATGGTTTGCGAACTTTAAAATATATATATGACTGCATTTAAATATAATTGGTTTCCTTTGTATTTTATACATTTAAAGTCATTATTCTGAGAAAGGGTCCATAGGCTACACCAGACCGTCAGAAGGGTCCATGACAGAAAAAAAAAAGTTAAGAACTTCATTCCTAGAGCTGAGTTTCAGAAGTGGACAGCTCCCTGCACTGGCACCGCTTCCTATGTGAAACAGCTAAGTTCTGGCAACAGTTGAAAAACAGTTTTCATCTGTGAAATGGATCTGGAATCACCAAGGCCATTTCTTATGCAGAACTCCTTTTATTCCAAATGGCATGAACAGACACAGATCCTTTGTCTTCTTGGCTGGTAAATACCATTTCAGTAGGATAACCCTTGATTTGTGGGCATCCCTGCAGTTTAAGTTCTGCTCCTACAAAAGGACTATATAAAACAATGAAAACAGCCCATGCCTGCAGGAAGAAGCTACCAATGGAGCAGTGTGACAGTTGGCTAAATGGTCAGGAGCTTGGCATTGCTGAACTGAGACAGGAAGGCAAACACTGACATTGCCCCCTTCCATGGGAAGATTTCCTTTGCATCTCCTGCTGTTTGGGGAGCACCCACAAAAGATCCCCTCTACTGTGTATTTAAGGGGATCAAGAAGCAATGAGAATGCTAGATTGTATATTTTTAAGGTCTGGAAGTCACCTTGAACACTGTGGAAAGGGTTTGCATGAGTCTGGCAGGTAATAGGGTATGAATAGGGTAGAGAGTGAGAACTGTTAAGTTAAAGGTTGCAGCAAGTCAAAGTGTCAGACCCTTCCCCCCACCCAAGTGCCACAGGATTTGCTGTGGACTTCCTCCACCAACACAGATATCATAGTATATGTAATAAGGGGTAGGTCCTGTGGCCTGGTTAACACCTCATGCCATGTATTACAGTAGTAATAATGAAAGCTAGAAGATAGTATCTTTGCCACATTCAGTGTATCAAAATTGTAGGATCTAAGGCCAACCTCTCAATTCTATTCTGAAAAGAGAGCAAGTCTTCAAAGGTAAGTTGAGACAAACACCTGACCAACCTAAGACCAAAAAAAACCCCAAGACAAATTAAAAAAAAGCCATCCTAGACAGCTAAGTGGTACAATGGGTGACAGTGCTAGAGTTGGAGTCCAGTAGAACTGGGTTCAAATCCCATTTCATACACTAATAGCTGTGTGACACTGGATGAGTCATTTAATCTACCTGCCACAGTCTCCTTATCTTCAAAATTGAAGATAATAATAGCACTTACCTCAAAGGGCTGTTGAGGGGATCAAATGAGATAGCATGTATAGTATTTTGCCAACTTGAAAGCACTATGAATGCTGGCTATTATAGCAGAATGTCTCAACATGACAGTAACATGATTCAGGGCTTAGCTATATTTCCAAACGGTTCAACAAGATCAGACTGAGAGCTTTGACTGCCAGCAACTGCTCGTTCCTCTTCAACCATCCTTAGCCTTTGTGCATCTACCTTTGTTTCCTCCTCCTTTTCCTTCCTATTATCTCCCCCTTACAAAGCCATTTTTAATTCATACACACAGAACAAAAAAAAAAACTTTCTCTGAAGCTTTCAAAGAATTTTTCTCTTCATTATTTTCTTTTTTCTTTATCAAAATTCAGGAGCTATAATTTCTGTTTTCTCCTTTTGTAGAAGAAATTGAGGCTCAGAAAGAAGATGAGTTCTAGGTCAGCCTAGTATAGGGGTAACACATTTGATTCAGATTCATCAGTCAAATCAGTCTTCTCCTAACCACTCCCACAAACTCCAACACACACACACACACACACACACACAAACACACACACACATCATGCTCATTTCCAGCTCTTTTCCTTTGTTTATCTGTTCCATCCCTTCTCCCCTTTCTTGCTCTATTTATCCAAATACAATTCTTCTTTCATGGACTGCTCAAGTCTCATCTTTTCATGAGGCAGTCTCCAAATACTTAATGCCACAATGATCTCCCTTCTCTACAAACTTCCGGCACTTAGTGAACAACACAACTCAGCTCTTAATTTTATTTGAGTTGTTACTATGTCTGTTAACTTTTCTCACACATAATCTTCCCCTGATGCCTCACTGTGGCATGGGGATTCACATAAGATACAAATTTACAGTTAAAAGAGACCTTAGGCTCCAATTTAGTCCAACCCCATCATTTGATAGATGAAGAAACTAAGACTCAAAGAGTCTTCATGACTTGCCTAAGGTCACAAAGCCAATAACTGGCAGAGTTGGGATTTGAGATCAGGACCTATAACTATAGTACTCTTTCCAAGGCTCCATGCTATCTTTCAGTCTTCTTTTCTCCACAAAAATTTTAAATTTAAATTCACCAAGGTTGTAATGGCACGTTACTATGCTGTAATACATTATGACCATAGAGAAGCATGGAAAGATCTATATGAACTGATACAGAGGGAAGTACAGAGCCAAGAAAACAATGACTATAATAATGTAAATGGAAAGAATCAACATGCCCCACATGCGCGCACACATGCACACACACACATGCACACACACATATAAATCAAAAGTGAATGTTGAAAAATTATTAATAAGCATGGCTTAAAAAAGACATTAGAGGGCACCCTGGCCTATTCCTTCATGGAGGTAATAGGTCCACAGGTGTTGCACATTGCACCAATTTTGGGACTTTCCCAATGTATTGATTGGTTGTGGTGATTTTTTTCCTCTTTTTCTTCATCTTTAAAAAAAATACTAGTTGTTATATGGGATGGTTCTCTGTAAAAGGGATGGAAGGGATACTGAGGGAAACTATGTTGATGTAAAAAAAAAAGTCATCAATAAAAACTTATTTTAAAAAATAAATAAATTTACTGAGGTGTAAAGGTTAAGTGACTTGCCCAAAGACCACATAAGTAGTAGCAAAACAGGGATGTGAACCAGATCTTCTAACTCCAAATCTATTGTTCTTTCCACTATATCACATTGCTATGCCAATAGACCATTCACTCTGGTACTTCCTATCAAGCTGAAATGGCTTCATGGAGAGTATTGTTGAGAATTTTTCATGATTTCAGTATGGTCTCTGGCAAGAAAACCTGTCAGAAGGTAGTACAGTAGATAAAGCACCAGGCCTGGACTCAGAAATATCTGAGTTCATATCTGGCCTCAGACATTTACTAGCTATGTGACCCTGAGCAAGTCACTTAACCCTGGTTGCCTCAGTTTCCTCATGTATAAAATGAGCTGGAGAAGGAAATGGCAAACCATTCCAGTATCTTTGCAAAGAAAATTCCAAATGGGATCACAAAGAGTCAGACAGTTGAAATGACTGAACTACCACAACACCCAGTGCTCTGTTAGGTTTGGGAACCATGGAACACTACAGCATCCAAAGACTCAACACTGTTGGTGGCCCAAAGGGCACTGAAGAGACATGGTGGACAATTAGTAAGTTATAACATATTAATAATGTCATACCTTGCATGCAAGAAGTGGTATAGAAGATTAACACCCAGGGAATAAATGGTCAGAGAAGGTGGCAGGCCACTCATGTGGTGAATGTGAGAGTTATCATTTAGACAGTATCTGTGCTCACAGAATATTGGAAGCTCTCCAGTACACTGAATTGTTGCGCAACAGAAGATTTATCACGCAGCACAGCAAAAATTGCACAGAATGAAATGCAGATGGATAGGTTTCAACCTATCTGCACCACTGTTGCATGTCCTCTCCCCCCCAGCACAATACAAGCTGCTTCAGGGCAAGGATTATTTTTTTTTTCATTTTGTCTTTGTATTCCCAGCTGCCTGATGGCAGCAAGACATTGAATATAATAGTCTCCCAAGAATTAAAAACAAGTTGTTAGGGTATGTGAGTAGGCCACAATATATAATCAGTGAGGAACTTTAAAGAAGAATAGAAGTAAAAGATGTCACCAAGAAATTGTATGACAGAAAAGATGGGCTGTTCACATGGCAAGGATGACAAATGGCTGGATAGAGTATTCTTAATCCATCATGACAAATGTCCAAGGGAAGAATTATAGGAAAATATGGATAAGAGGCTCACAAGTTGGGTAAACAGTCTACATTACTGGAAGATATTTCCAATTTGGTAAGATCACTGTTTCATTAGACCAGGGGTTATTAATCTTTTTTTTTTTAGAAAAGACAAGTGGTACAGATGATACAGTGCTAGGTCTGAAGTCAGGAATACCTCAGTTCAAATCTTGTCTCAAGACTCTCCGAGTTGGGTTAATGGTGAGAAAGGAAATGAACATTTCTATGGTGCTTACTCTTGCTAAGCATTTTTATCAATTTTATCTCTAATCCTCACAAAAACACTGTGAGATAGGTGCTATTAATATCCCCACTTTACTGCTGAGGAAACTGAGGCAAGAAGAGATTAAGTGACTTACCCAGGGTCCTACAGATAGTGTCTGAAACTGCATTTGAAGTCAGATCTTTCTGACTCCAAGCCCAGAGTTCTATTCTAACTGCTGTCTGCCTTAGTTTCCTCATCTATAAAATGGAAATAATAACAATACAAAAACATCCACCTCTCAGGGTTGTTGTGGTATTCAAGCGAGATAATATTTGTAATGCACTTCGCAAACCTAAAAATGCTTATATAAATGCTAGCTGTTTGTGTCAAAGATCCCTTTAACAGTCTGGTAACGCCTATAGACTCCCAACTCAAAACAGTGTTTGTTATCTACATTCATAACTGAAGGAACAGCTAAATTTCAGTTAGAAGTGGGAGGAAATAAAGATGTAAATTTTCCCACCCAAATTCATGGGTGCCCTGAAATCTATCCACAGGCTAAACAGGAGCCCAAAGATACCTGATTAAGAACGCCAGTATTGAAGTATTTTAATATCCCCACCATTTAGCAGAGTACCTTGCATACATTAGGCACTTAATAAATGCTTGATGGATTGGATTGCTATGGTATAATGGTACCAGTTGAGGATAGTCAATGTGAATGTCAACCCCAACAATGTCAGTGTGATAGTCAGTTAATGTCAACCCCAACAATGGAGTTGGAAATGACCTTTGATATCTAGTCAAATGCCCTCATTTTTACAAATGAGAAAAACAAGGTATGAAAAGGTTAAATGATTTACCCAAAGTTCCACAGCAAGTTAGAGCTGGGACTAAAATCCAAGTCTTCCGATTCCCAGGAGCTCTTTTATGATAAACAATTTCCCCAAAATAACATAGGTTAGTGGCTAATCTAAGATGAGAACCCAATATCCAGGCCTACCAGGCTCTTTCCTGGACCTCTTCTATTTTCACTCTGTACCAGGGGCTAAATGCCTTTTTGGTGTATCATGGACCCCCTCTCAGAATAATGGTTTGTTATCCACATTCAAAACTGAAAGACATATTAAATTTCAGCTATAAGTTAGTGAAAATAAAAAAATTTTCCCCATCCAAGTTCATGGACTCTCCTCCCAAAATCTATCAGTGTTCCCCTAGGGGAAGGTCTATGACACCCCCCCCCCAGGTTAAGAATCACACTTCCTGGTAGCTGGTATAGACACATTTTTTCCTGTAAATCATGGACAAATCACTTTTTTGTGTGCCTCAATGTTCCCAACTGTAAGCTGACAGATTAGACCACAGGCTCCCAAAGTGGGTGATACTGCCCTCTGGGGGGCACTGGAACAATCGGGGCGGGGGGGGTAGTAGTAGCCTTGGGTACAATTGGAGACACTGAATAAAAATAAGGAGGCAGTGGAAGCATTAGGAAAGAACAGAAGGTAAGAAAATTTTGAAAAATCATTCACACATGTTTCTCTGTTGTGTAACACAGTTAAAGCCGTAGTAATTACATTATTCTCTAAATAAGCACAAAATGCAAGTTATAACCAAGCAGTGGTCAAGTCCACTGACAGGTCTTAAAAAGCAAGTGTTGGCAGGCGAGCATGTTGGGCATTGTCGAAAACTCCAGAACTCATTGGCAAGAGTATGTGCATGTAATGACTTGTTTACAATACAATAATACACAGTTACGTGACACAATAGTGTTATCAAAATTTCAGTGCAAAAAACCCCACAAATTTACACTAAATTATTAAATTTAAGATGTCATTTAAAAAAAACATTTTATTTTTTGAAATGGTGTGAATTAAAAAAAAAAATTAAAGGGTTAAAAAAAGTAGATTTCCAGGGGAACGCTGAGTAATTTTTTTTGAAAGGGGACAGTGGGGCCAATAAGTTTGAGAACCTCTGGATTAGACTATTCCAGACACAGTATTAGTGAGGGCTGATGATGCATATGAATAAAATACTTTGGTGTTGTAATTAAGGGTGGAAGATAATAAGCATTTTTGTAACACCAGGCACAGTGTTAAGCACTTTTTACAAGTGTTTTCTCATACTGATCCTCACAATGATCTTGCGAGGAAGGTGCTATTATTATTCCCCTTTTATAGTTGTGCAAACGGAGGCAACTAGAGGTCAAGTTACACATGTTACACAACTATTGGTAGCAATGGTGGTGTTTTTGTCCTTTGTTCTTGAAGAAGACCATGACATCAGGGAGATGATGCCATGGCATACAAGTAAATTGGATTTAAGTGAGGGAGAGCTGTGCAAAGTCACCAGCCTCGCTTTCTCCTCTGGAGCCATCTGGGTCCAGCGGCAAGACATAGATCAGGATTGGAGATAACCCTGGATGCAATGGGAGACCTTGGCCTTTTTAAACTAAAGTCCTTCCCAGGTCTCAGTTTGACAGACAACGCCCGTTCGGTGATTAAACCTAAGTAAGAAATTATTCCGATTTTATAGCTGAGAAAACTGGGGCAAACAGGTGAAATTACTTGCCATGGGTTACACAGCTAATGTGCCTGAAACTATATTTGAACTTAGAACCTCCTGAGTCCAGGCCAGGCACTTGATCCACAGGACCACCAGCTACCTCTATAAAGTACGTCTTAAATAAAACAGAAAGTGACAAAAAGTCAACCAGTTTTGATCACATGATTTTAAAGGATAAAAGGTAGGTCCCTGGCTCCCAGCTTTCTCCCCTCATGGCAGAGGTGGAAGGCCACTAGGACAGGATGTCATATACATTGTTAGTCTCAGTACCAGATGTTTTTGCTTAACTGTTTTTCTTTGACACAAGAAAGAGTTCAATCTGACAGAAGGTGGGACAATAATACTGTAAAGACAAGAGGAACCAATAAAACTTTTTTTAAGTACAGTTATCTCTTTCATATCGTGAGGCTTAGGGGCACAGTGACCCTATGATCAGGAAAAATCCATGTAAAATTTTTTGGCCCTCCCTTGGTACCAGAGAAGAAGTCTGAATGTTTTCTTTTTTATGGAGTGTTTACAGTACACCTTATTATAAAATCTGGATTTGGTCATAGGCTCTGTGTCATCTGCTGTCCTTCGTGTGTTGTCTACGGCTTCTGCAAAGCTCCCAAATAATTCCCATTTAATCTCTAATGCTGTCCCGCAACATATCAAAATTGCGATGGGGAAAGCTGCAATGGGGAAAGCTGCAAGGGATAATGATAGTGGGTTGCAGAAGGGGTTGCTCAGGCTCTGCACCGTCCTTATTGGGCATCTTTCTTGCTCAGGATCCTTCCCTAAGGTCAACAGGCTCTATCTTGTTTGCAAAGCCAGGCCTGCTACCTAGAATGGAATCTAGAGCTGAGTAGGACCTAAGGATTACCTAGTCCAACCTCATCATTTAAAAAGATGAGGAAACAGACCCAGAGTGGTAGTAGTGACTTGCCTCTCACTCAGGCAGTAAATGGTAGATCTAGGATTTAAACCAAGTCTTCTGACTCCACATGCAATAATAGCCATAACTAAAGATTGTTGCACCCAAAGCAAGCATTGCAAGCCATGCCCTGGGCAAGTAGTATGAAGCAGTTGATCAAGGAAAAAAGAAAAACCAGAGACATGAGACCACTGACAGAGGCGGCTACATAGTGTGAAAGAAAGATGGTTAAGGATCGGGTGGAGCCCACCATTTGTAGCTTCCTATTTTAACTAATTATCCTTGCTAACTGGTTACTAAATTCTGTTGTTTCTTTGCTGAAGGATTCCAGGTGCTATCAGTATCACATAAATTTCATACCCAAGGACAAAGACCCTGCCACTCCAACTTAGTTATGGCTGTTTCTCTATACTCTCTTAGACTAGTTGAAGACATGGGAAATTCATTAAATTCATGTGCTTCCATTCTCAAATTATTCTCAAATTTCCCAGCATTCTACCCAGAACCACCACCATAGCATTCTAGAAGGAGGAAGCACAAGAGAGATGGTGATATTATGGATATTAAGTGTCTATCTGGTTTGGCTTCTGGGTCTTCTAGAAAAGCTACTTAGATGACTCCTTCCAAAGGTTCTTATGGACATTTGAACCAAGGATCCTACGTCTTGGGTTCTGACTAGACCAGGACTCTCTGCCAAAAGTATGAACACAACTCTGTCACTCAGAAGGCAGCATGCTGACCAACTAGCCCTCGGTCCACATTGTTTTTCCCAATTTCCATACCATGGGGGCAGCTAGGTGGCACAGTGGAGAAAGCACCAGCTCTGAAGTCAGGAGGACCTTAGTTCAAATCTGGCCTCAGACAAAACACTTGACACTTACTAGCTGTGTGACCTTGGGCAAGTCACTTAACCCCAACTGCCTAAAAAAAAAAAATTTCCATACCATGTTCCCAGAAGAGAAGGGAGATTATTTGAGAGAGTCTCAGTGCTTGAGGTAGGTTTCTTGGCTCTGTGACCAGTTCATATGGGACAAAGTACTCCCGTTCTAGACTTATTTATAACAGCAGGCTCCAAAAGGATAACTAAGATGGTGGAAGGATTGGAGACTATGCCATGTGAAGATCAACTGAAAGAACTTGGGATGTTTGCCTCGAAAAATATAAGACCTGGGGGCAGCTAGAGCACCGGCACCAGGAGGACCTGAGCTCAAATCCAGCCTCAGATACTTGACACTTTACTAGTTGTGTGACCCTGGGCAAGTCACTTAACCCCCACTGCCTCAAAAAAAAAAAAAGAGAAGATTTAGGGAAAACAGATTACTGGTGGCAGAATCATAGAAGTTACAAAGACAAATTTCAGTTTGATATAAAGAAAAATATCCTAACAATTAGAGCTATCAAAAAGTGAAATGGGCTGCCTGGGGAAGTGGTGAGCTCCTCATTAGTGGATGTCTTCAAGTGGAGGATGAACATACCCATCTGTGATAGATACTGTGGAAGGGACTGCTGTGGAGGAATATGTTGAATGAGTAGCCTCTGAAGCACCCAAGAAACACCAAGAGCCAAAGAGAAAGCCAGCATAGATGCTGAAAAACAAGCTGGGTCAAAAGGACAAAAGGAAAAGCCAGGGGTGCTAAAATGAAGTAACTAAGGCAACACCAAGAATCAGGAAAGCAAATAGGGTATATGTGAAACCTGAGCAGCCTTAAGGAAAAAAGTCAAGTTTCAGGGTAAGGGCCCATAGCTTCATGCAGGTTCTTGGTTGGGATTTTCCAGGCATGACCCCAATTGTCTCTTAAGAGACCTACTTGCTGGAATTCAGGAGCCAGGAATACATGAAGTTGATCAGTCACACAAATAAGAACTGGGAATGTTCTAGAGCATCTATTTTCAAGAAAAGACCCCTTTTATGTGCTTGAGTAGGGTTAGTGCAAACCAATGATAAAGGATAAATTTAAGGGAATTAGTTATCTTGGGCTTATTTGTAAATTATAGTTTTCATCATACTTATAATTTAAGGTTTTGTCGATGATTCTGATCAACAGTAAAGTCCTGAATTTCATGGATTTTGAAATAGTTAAAAAAAAAAGAAAGAAAAGAAAAAGAAAAGAAAAAAGAAAAGACCCTTTTCTCATTTCCCAAGAGCACTGAATTTGGAGTCAAAAGGCCTGGGTTCCAATCCTATCTGTCACCTTATTTCCTATGTAACACTGGGCAGATTATTTTAACCTCTCTGAGCCTCTACTTCCTCATCTCTAAAATGAGGGATTTGGAATATTCATAGCAGCTCTTTTTGTGGTGGCAAAGAATTGGAAATTGAGAGGATGCCCATCAATTGGGGAACGGCTGAGCAAGTTGTGGTATATGAATGTAATGGAATACTATTGTGCTATAAGAAATGAAGAACAGGCTGACTTCAGAAAAACCTGGAGAGACTTGTATGGTCTGATGCTGAGTGAAGTGAGCAGAACCAAGAGAATGTTGTACACATTAACAGCCAAGTTGTGCGATGACTAATATTGATAAACTGAACCCTTCTCAGCAATACAAGGATGTAAGACATCTCCAGAGGCCTCATGATGGAAAATGCTATCCACATCCAAAGAAAGAACTATAGAAGTTGAATCGCTATCATTTTTTTCTCTTCTGTTGAGTTTTGTTTCCTCTTTCTAGTGGTTCCTCCTATTGATTTTAATTTTTACTTACAACTTCACTAATGTGAAAATATGTTTAATAGGAATATAAATGTATAGCCTATATGAGACCGTGCGCCATCTTGGGGAGGGTGGTGAGGAAGGAGAGAAAAATTTTAAACTTTTTTTTTAATTTAAAGCATATGGAAGTGATTGTTGATAAATCAAAATAAATTAATAAAACTAAAAAAAATACAGGGAAGTAAAAAACAATCTAGAAAAAGAGAAGAAAAAAATAATATTAAAAGAAAATAAGCAACGACACTAAAAGACCACAGATCTTGGAGCACTATATATTGAAGAACAAAAGAACTGGGGTTGCAAGCAAAGATATGATACCCAGCAAAGTTAAGCATAATACTAAAAGAAAATTAAAATGACGTTAAACAATTAAAAAAATGAAAAAAGTAAAATGAGGGATTTGGGCCAGTTGGTCGCTAAGGTTCCTTCCAGTTCTATGCCTACAGTGCTAGGATCCTCTAAGCAGCATGGCCCATCCTATAGTTTCCTTCAAATCCTTCTACCCACTGCCAGATTTCCTTTCCATTTCACCCTCAAAACTAGCAGCTTAAGCTAAGCTTACATTGCCCCCTGCTGATCCTTTCTTATAATCCGATCAACTACTTAGGTCTTTCTGGCTGCAGAACTGTGAGAAATCCAGACCTTCCAGGGCTGACTTCACAGCTCTTTCCTTACCCCAGTGATAAAACAATCAGATACCACCCCAAAAAAGTCAAATGTGTTTATTTTATATAAAAAAAAATTTGTACAGTTTTAGTTCCTATGTTTTAAGGAAAAAAATCCCTAAATTTGCCATAATGCTTAGATCCACTGCAAACTGTAAAAACAAGCTTTTTTATATATTAAAAAAAACAATTTTTACATTTTACAATTTTCTACATGCATGCACAAGGTCTCAGCTCTGTAAAAAAAAATTCTAGAATTGAATGGAAAATTCTACATTTACAATCTCACTTGGAAGGGACCTAATTAGTCCCCCTGCCTCCCCCTTCCTTCTGCGCATAGAAGAACACCAGTCCCACACCCAGGACTGAATCCATCAGCAGATACTGCCCTAGGGGGTGGGCACAGGAAAGAGAAGAAAGACAAACTGACGGACAAGACATCACACAGAGACAGGGGAGCCTATGTGGGCCCAACAGAGAAGAAAGCATAAGCCCGCAAAAATAGATGGCCCAGCTGAGGGTCTCTAAGGGTCCATTTGTTTCACCTCATCTTTTCTAACAAAAAAAGGGACAGCCCAGGAGTTCCAATGGGGATGTCAGAAAAGAATTTAAGGACAGGATGAAGGGTGACAAGAAGGAAGGTAACACTTTAGCAGGAAATGAAGGCAGATGACATAGAAGTGAGCATAGCAGAGAGGAGTCAATGAGGACAGAGGCAGAATGGTGAGGTAGGTGAAGGCTTGAGGCACAGTGACCCTAGGGTGGGAAGGCTGGGTTAGGCATGTCAAGAAAACTAAAATGAATAGTTAATGGATAGGATAAGGTCAGATGGAGACAATAGAAGGACATACCCTGTACCTCCCCAAAAGATGACAGTACACAGAAGCTCCCATAAGAAGAAAGAGAAAGGGAATTACAGAAGAGAGGGAGAGAGAGGGAGGGAGGGAGAGAGAAATGGAAAGAGAGAGAAATGGGGAGAGAGAGAGAGAGAGAAGGAGCTCACTCCTAGGAAGAGTGTTAATTTCACATCCCACTACTGGTCACAGTCTCAAGACTACTTCCCACAGAGGAGAGATAGACAAGAAACATACATACATACATACATACATTTCACAATTCATCCTGATTTTTTTTAAAGAAAAAGAAAAAAGATACCACAGTTGTGACACAGAGGGTCCAAAGCATTGCCATTCTCAATCACAGCCCTTAGTGCTTAAGAGACAGAAAAAAAAATGAGGGTGGCTTTTTTTGTTAGTTTTTTGTTCTTTTTTTTTTAAAGAAAGGAATGAAAAAATCACAGTGATTAAAAACATGGCAGGTCCTTTAAAAGAAACATCCACTGCCCATAATAAAGGAAAGCAATGAGGGTCCCAAATACCTTTCCCCTTACAACCTCAAAGTCCGGTCCTGCTCCCAATACCCTTTCCACAAAGGCAGTTATCCACTATCCATCGAAGACTCCTTTCTAGGAAACAGAGTTATTTAGACATATGACCAGGAGAGACCCCTCCCACATTAAATTTTGTAGACAGAAACAGAGACGAGTCCAGAAAAGTGCCTGCACTTCAACCCTCTAGCAGTGCCTCAAAACTACCTGGGTTTAACCCAGGGAACTTGCAGTCCAGGAAAAGTCAAAGTTGCAACCACCAGGTATAACTGGGGCCTAGAGAGAGGGAACCCCCATACTTCCCTGAGGATTTCCAAAGGAGAAGGGAAGGGTTCGAGGTACAAGTACAAGATCGGCACTAGACAGAAAGACTCTGTTAGATAAGTGTGGCTATGGCTCTGCCTCCTCTAGCAAGGTAAGCAAGCTTTAGAGCCCAGAGTCACCTTCAAGGTATCTATTTTAAAGGTAGAAGGTCTCCATGGGGATGAACCAGAGGGTGCCCTGTCTCTGAATTTTCCAGGCAGCTGCACATAAAGGGAAAGCAATAAATGATGCAGGGAAGAAGAGGGACCAAAATGGGGGCTATGGGACCTTTGGCACACCAACTAGGGTGTGGACCCCAACCTAGCTGTTGGAGCTACACTGATATACAGGTTGGATGTGAATGGAAGGATAGGGGTTAGGAGTGGCAGGCGGTGTTGATGCTTCAAATTCCCATTTCCCCTTGGCTAAAAGACCAGTACTTGGAAGTACCCAGACAAGTTTACATTGAAAATACAGAAGATAGGAGGAAGGAGAATTTTGCTCACATTTGCTTTAAGTGTTCAAGCCTGTCAGAAACATCTGGAAGCTGAGGTGAGGCAAGGGACTGTGTGATCTCAAATGGCAGGGGCTCAGGCTCCTGACCCCAGTACAGAGATCAGAAAACAAAACAGGGCCCCCAGAGCACTGAAGTGATGAGGTCTCCCAGGAAAAGACCTTCACTTAAAGGAAGAAGAGAAGAAGCAATGGGGGCCCTCCCTAACATACAGAAGTAGTACGTCTGCCAAAGGAAGAAATGCCTGAGGGTGTTATCATAGAGGAAGAAAGGAGACACTCAGCAGCTCACTCCTTTCAGTCACATCACCTGTTTGACAATGGAAAGACCTATACCAAGGTAAAAAGAACAGAAGGGACTGGATTTGTTGACTTTCACAGGGGTCTATTCCAAAACTCCACGTATCACAGAATCATAGATATAGAGCTATGAGACACATTCTGGTCCAACTGTCATTTTACAGGTGAGAACATTGAGGCCCAGAGAGGTGAAAGCCACTTACCCATGGCCACAGATAAGTGGCAGAGCTAGGATTTAAACCCAGGTCCTCTGGCTCCAAATTCACCCCTCTTTCCACTGGACCACAATGCTTCCCATGGGTCTTCCCTTCCCCTCTGGGCCTACCAGTAAAGGCAGGATTAGGAAGAAAATCCATCCTGCAGCAAAGAGTTAGGGTAGGGAATTAGGGAAGGAAAGGCAAATGAGAATGATGGAGAGGAGAGGAGGAGTGTTTTCCATGCCCCAGGGGAAGTGGTCAAAGGGACCACATTCCCCAGTGTTTTTGCAATCTCATATGAGTGAACAGATCAGGAAAGGGGAAAGAAAAGTTAGAATTCTCCCTGAAAAGGCTCAAGGGAAATGAGTTTCCCTTCTGGGAAATGAGTGTGTGTGCATGTGTGTGTGTGTGTGTGTGTGTGTGCGCATGTGTTTAGGAGAAGGGAATATAAAAGAAAGAGCATAACCAGAAGACAGGAAAGAGGCTATAGCAGCAGCAAGAAAAAAAAAATCTCTGTGGGAGACTCCTGACCCTGGTGGCTTGTGCAGGAATTAAAAAGGCCACAGACCCAAGAGTCCGGTTGCCCCCAAAACTCAGAGTTCCTGAGATAGGCCTAGTGAGATGGGCAGGAAGAACAGCCTCACCTCCCTTTGCATGCCAGAGAGGACTAGCCCTGACCTGGGATCATTTGGCACCATGGTTTGCTATGATCATGACTTCACCCCTTGGGAGAAGCACTTCCAGGAGGCTGCTGGAGAGAACTGCTACAATAACCTAGATGGAGCAAAGGGGAGAGGGGTGGAGAAGAAAGAGAAGGGGACAGAAGGGCCACGTCCCCTTTCAGCAGAGACTTTCATGGAGAAATGGAAAGGAGGGGAGGAGAGGAGAAGAAGAGAGGAGAGAGGAGAGGAGAGGAACCCATTCCCACAGGACTGGAGGTGGGAAAGAATGGGAAAACCAGAATAGGTATCTCCCTATTTGCTGTCCCCACCCTCAGGGTGGTCTTTCCCCATTCACATGGGGCAGGGAAGGGAAGAGAGGGAGCAGATAGAATGGGACTGGAGAGTAAGTTAGCAATTCAAGTAAAAAACAGAGTTGGAGGCAGAAAGGAAGGAAGCAGGACTGGCTGAGGCCTGGGCTTCAAGCCCCCTCCCACTGCCCCCAGGAGCCTCCCATAGCCCCTCACCCCACCCCCACCTTGCCCATTCTGTTGCACAATTACACAGAGGTCTCAGACTGCAGCCTCATGACAAACTTGTGCGATTTAGGGTCCACAAACTCCTCAGACAGCTTGAAGAATGGGACCTTCTTGGTGCTGACCACCAGGCTGAAGTCCTGGCGTTTGAGGAGGAAGACAATGCCATCTTTGAGCCCATTGGTCACTGGCTCTTCGCTCAGCAGTGTCCACTGTTTAGCCAGCCAGCGTTCCTTGTGGTACTGGATGGTGGGGCCAGCTGCCAGGTACCGCTCCAGAAAGGCCTAAGGTAGAAAGAGAGAAGACTCGTGCCACAAGATGGCGCTTGTTTGCCCCCAGCTCACTGCACTCGCTGCACTCCTCCCTTCACTCCCCTGCAGAACAGCCTCTCCAAAAGGACCTCCATCCCATGTGTTCCCCTCCTCTTTTTCCTCAACCAGCCTTCATTTCTAATTGTAATAGTCAAGACCAGACCCAGGCCTATGGAGAGGCGCAGCAAAGCAGACAGAAAACTGAACTGGGAATCAAATGACCTATATCTAAATCTCAGTCCTGATACCTACTAGCAATATATTCCTGGGCAAGTTACTCTCTGTGAGCCTCAGTTTCTCACAGGGTTGTTTTGAGGAAAGCATTTTGTAAACCTTAAGCAGATCTATATGTGTATCAATACACACACACACATACATGTGTGTATAGGGGGAAGGGAAAAAGTATTTATTAAGCACTTACTACGTGCCAAGCACGTAGTAAAAGTAAGCCCTTTACAAAGATGACCTCACTTGATCTTCACAATGACCCTGTTGGCGGGTACTATTACGAGCTCTATTTTACAATATATGTAAATACACAACACGTATGCTACTGCTCCACACCAGATGCCCTGTCCTCCCCAAAAGGAGGGTCCTTGCCTGGACTAGCCACTTCATCAATCACCCTTTCAGGTTGATCACAACTCCACATTTCCTGCCTGGCCCTCTAAGGACAATGATGATCTGCCTGAACTTACTGTTCAATGATTAGCCTCCATCCACTGATCATACCCTCCCTATCCCAGTGATTCTGAACCCACAGTTGTGATTGTACAACCCCCATTCCCTACTACCCACTGTCCCTTCCCTTGCTTTTATAACATTTAACACCTCACCCCAACACCACTCAAGACCTACTCACTATGGAATACCTCCTCCATATATAATAAATTTACTTTCATCTTAAAACATTACCTCTCTCATTCTTTCCATCTTCTTGTACTCACTGAGCCCTGGCTCTGTCCTGATGACATAGCTTCCCTGGCCACCCTTTCCAGCACTGGTTGAATTTTCATTCTTAATCCAGACTCACTGGGTCATTGCAAGTAAGTCATCATTCTCTTTGATCCCCACTACCACTTCTACCAGCACCATCACTCAGTAACCTCTCCTCTAAGGTTCACTCAATCTGTATTTACCATTTAATCAAGATTCTGTGGGCTATTGTTTAACCTCAAGGATATTCTCCTTCCTTTCTAAAAGAGTTCCACAATGCCTGGCTCACAATCTTTCTCTGCTCCTCAATTCCTGCCTTCATACTAGAGGACTTTGACATACATGTTGACATACAAACACTCAAACTTCCATTTTCTCAACTTCTTCATTTCCCATGACCTACTCCCCCACTGCAGCTCAGCTACACATAGAGATGGTCATACATGTAATGCCATCACCACAAGTATTCTATGTTCATAAACTGAAATGCCTTTATCTAATCAGTCTTTTATTATTCCATCTCTACTTCTATCACACAACTACTGTTCTTCATCCTTCTCACAACCTCAAATCCTTCCACCACTCAGTTCTTTCCCAGGCCATCACCCCTTCACTGGTTATACTCTCCTCCCTTCCCCATCTTGGCCCCTTGGTAAACCAGTTCAACTTAACACCATCCTCTTCTCTCTAATCATTTGCCTCCTTTATCCTAGAACTGATCTTGCCTGGCCAAGGTCCAGCCTTGGATTTTTTCTGCCATCTACTGCCTTCAATTTTATTCATCTGGAGCTGAAGAAAACTGGAAAAAAGCACATAACAATTATGACCAGTTCCACTACAAATTTATGTTAAATAATCTCAACTGGGCCCTCACTGTAGCAAGGAATCCTTTTATATCTCCCTAATCAATTCACTATCTTTGTCAAAACAACAGCTTTTCAAAACCTTTTCACCCCTTCTCAAACGTCTCATGGCTACACTCCACTCACAGCTGACAATGTTGCTCTTATTTCACTGAAAAAAATTGAAACTGGGGCAGCTAGGTGGCACAGTGGATAGAGCACTGGCCCTGAAGTCAGGAGTACCTGAGTTCAAATCCGGTCTCAGACCAAACACTTGACACTTACTAGCTGTGTGACCTTGGGCAAGTCACTTAACCCCAATTGCCTTAAAAAAAAAATTGAAAACATTCACCATAAACTCCCCTTTTTCCCTTGATCTTCATTTAACATCACTCAGATTTCTTCCTCCATAATCTTTTCCTTTACCCATATTCCATGAGAGGCATAGCCTTTCTTTTTGCCAAGACAAAATCCTCTACATGCTATCATATTGTATCCCATCTTCACCAGCAGATTGCCCCTTCTATTATCTTTACTCTCTAGCTAATCTTCAATTATTATCTCTATGCAAATAATTACCAGATTTATATCATGAGGTCTAGTCTTGCATGTCCTTTCCATGCCTTTTAGATATCTCAAAGTGGATGTCGCATAGACATCTCAAACTCAACATACTCATGTTTTTCCCAAAACCCTCCTCATCCTAGCTTCCCTATTACTGTTGAGGGTACCGCCATCCTCCCAGTCACCCAAACTCACAACCTAGCAGTCAGCCTCAGCTCCTCACTTTCTTTCGCTCCTCTTCTCCCCCACTACATCCAATCTGTTGCCAGGTCCTGTTGACTGTATCTCTGTAAAATTGTTCATATAAGCCCCCTTTCTTTGACACTTCTACTGCTGCAAGCCCTCATCATCTTGAACCTGGACTAATGCAACAGCCTGCTGGTTGGTCACTGTAGCTCAAATCTCCCCTCTCCAGTTCATCCTCAAAATTACAGCTATCAAACTGGTCTTCCTAAAGCACAAGTCTGATCACATCACACTTATCCTCCTCATTCAATAAACTCCAACGGCTTCCTACTACCTTCAGGATCAAAATAAAATTCTTTGTTTGGCTTTTAAAGCCCTTTATAACTTGGAACCTTCTTGGGGCAGCTAGGTGGCGCAGTGGATAGAGTACCAGCCCTGAAGTCAGGAGGACCTGAGTTCAAATCTGGCCTCAGACCAAACATTTGACACATACTAGCTGTGTGACCTTGAGCAAGTCACTTAACCCTATTGCCTCACTAAAAAAATAAAAAATTTAAAAAAATAATAATAACTTAGACCCTTCCTGCTTTTCCAGTTTTCTCATACCTTACTCCCTTCCACATACTCTACAATCCAGTGACACCAGCCTCCTTCCTCTTCCTCACCTATGACACTCACCCCCTGTGACCTTTCACTGGCTGTTTCCCATGCCTGAATGCTAATCCTCCTGGTTTCTGCCTCCTGGCCTCTCTGGTTTCCTTTGAAGTCTCAGCCCAATCCCCTTAATGGCAGCGCCTTCCCTCTGAGACCAGCTCCAATTTATCTTGTACAGATATATATAGGATAAATTGGTGCTAACCTCAGAGGTATGTTTGTGCATAGTTGTTTGCGTGTTGTCTTCCCGACTAGAATGTGAGCTCCTTGAGGGCAGGAACTATGTATCTGCCCTCCTTTGTATATTCAGCACAGTGCCTGGCATGTAGTAGGTGCTTAACAAATGTTCACTGACTTGACAATATATGTATAAGTAATATATGTATATCTGCTACTATTATCAAAGTTCAAATAGTATAGTTTGATCATAGATGTGATAAAACCTGTGATTCTAGACAAGTCACTTCTCTTTGGGCCTCAGCTGCCACATATGTAAAATGAGAGTGTTGGACTAGATGACGTCTAAGGCCTTTCCAGTTCTAAATCTATGATATAATAACATCAGTCACCCAGGGCAGCTCTACTACTCTCCCAAGTGTTTGGTCACAGAGTTGGAAAGGACAGCACTTCCAACAACTAGCAACAGGGGGCAACAGTGGATCACATATGTGCAAACACTAACAGGTCAAAGTGAAAAATTGCCCTTGGACTGAGGATCATAAATCTAGTGTTGAAGGGGCTGTAGAGGTTATATGGCCGCCTCTACCACCCCATTTGACAGTTAGAGGCTATAGCCCAAGGAGGTTAAATAACTTTCTCCAGGTCACACAGTTAGCGAACACCAGCGGTGAGGAAAGAAAGGAAGAAACAGAGACAGGGAAAGAGCAATAGATGAGAGAGTAAAAAAGGAGAGAGGGAGAGGAGGAGGAAAGGAAAATAGAGAAGAGAAAGTGAAAGAGTGGGGAAGGGAAAGGAAGGGAGGGAAGAGAGAAGAAGAAGAAGAAGAAGAAGAAGAAGAAGAAGAAGAAGAAGAAGAAGAAGAAGAAGAAGAAGAAGAAGAAGAAAGTGGAGGAGGAGGAGAAGAAAGGGAAGGAGGGAGGGGGAGAGAGAAAGGAGGAGGAAAGAGAGAGAGAGAGGGAGAGGGATGAGGGGAAAGAGGGGGGAGAGAGGGAGAGAGAGAGGAGGAGGAGGGAGGAAGAAGGTCAGAGGGGGAAGAAGAAGGGAGGGAGGGAAAGAGAAGGGAGAGAGGGAGGGACAGAGAGAGAATTAGGCCAGACTTCTTCACAACCCTATGCCTAAGTTCACGCCACCCCTAGAAACTATCTTACTAAGGAGAAAGGTGAGGGAATATGAACTGAAAGGAGTGAAAGAAGAAAGAATGGAGAAAGATGAGAGATGGAAGGAGGATAGAAGGTGAAAGAATAACCATGAGAAGGAAGGAGTCTAGGGAAGAAGGCAGAAAGGGGACAGGACCATAGTATCCAAGATCAAGAACCAGAATGGACTTTAGAGGTCATTGAATACAACCCCTTATTTGAAATGAGGGTAATGAAACCCAGAGAGGAGTCACTTAAATGACTTGCCCAGAATCACACATCTAATAAGCACCTAAGGCAGGATGAAACCCAGCTCTTCCTGACAGCAGGGCCAGCACTCTATGCACTAGGATGGGAGGCAAAACAGAGCATACCTTGGGTGTCATGTCGTGGGTGATGCAGAACTCCAGGTGCTGCAGGATGCTCTCCATGGTGTGGTAGGGCTGCTGCTTGGTAGTACGAAGGTACTTCTGCATGGCTCGTGCCATGGAGGCAAAAATGGCTTGGGCTGCCTCTCTGGGATCCATCACCTCCCTTGGGTTCTTCTGCTCTTCTTCCTGTAGCCTTTTGATGTGTGTGAAGGCCTCTTCCACTGCTACCACCAGTCTGATTGGGGAGGGGAGGGAAGTTGTGAGTGAGTTGTGAGTGAGACGTCATGGTCTCAGGGAAGAGAAGAAAGGAAGGAGAGGAAGACAGTTCAAAGACCACTCACATACCAAAGTCTTTTCAACTTCCTGTCATTAATGAAGCCTAAGCCTTGCCAGACCTCTGCAAAAGCAGGTGATTTTGTCTCTCCCAATCCTTTCCAGGGAGAATTTTCTAAATAAGAGGATATCACAACTTCCCTTACAACTCAGGAAATTACTTCCTGACGTTTCCCCTTAAACCCTACTACTACTATCTGTAGCAATTTATAGCTATTCTCCATGGAAAGCAAGAATAGCTACTATCAATAATAATACCACCACATATTTATATAGCTCTCTCTGGTTTACAAAGCATTTTGATCACAATCATAAGTATGACAATACAAAAATTTTTATTCCCATTTTTACAGTGGAAGAAGATGAGGTTAAGTGATTTACATGGTCATACAACTAAGTGGCAGAGCCAGGACTAGGATTCCAGGTCTTCAGATCTTCAATCTTTCAACTACACCATTCTACCTACACCTAGACTTCTCAAAACTCACAATGAGAACCAGCTCTTTAAACAAGTTCCTACCCCACTTTCTTTAGGAAAAAGTTACTCCTGAGACTGATTTTGCATTATTCTTACCCTCCATCATGCCCCGAATTTTTCTCTTAATCATCTTCCTTTCATATCTCCCCTCTTCTAAGTGTTGTACAAGTCATGGGGTTTTTTTAATTAAGGTGAATTAAAATAATTTTCTTTTGAGACTATGAGACCATGACCATACTCCACCACTACCAATAACACCCTGGATAAGTACAAAACAAGGATTTTGTATCAGGGCTGTACAGCACGGGGGTAGACACTTTTCCATTTACCCAAAGCCTTGAGAAAATCAGAGTATGGGATATAAAAGAGCTTGACAATGAAGTCTCTGAGAAAAAGCATGAATGTAGGCAAGTCTGTTAAACTCAATTTCCTCATCTGTAAAATGAAGTAATTGAATTATATGATCTCTAAGGTCCCATCCAGCTCCCGTCATTTTATGACCCTACAAGCAGAGGATGGGACACTGCTGAAAGCTATGTTCTCCTTTCTACGAAGATGCTAGCAAACCCAAGAGAGGAAGGGTATGGTGTCCAAAAGAGAGACAACTGTGACCAGCTCAAAGTTCTACTTGGCAGCTCAGTGGATAGAGCATTGAGTCAAGAAGATCTCAAGTCAAGTCCAGCCTCAGATACTTACTAGCTGTATGACCCTAGGCAAGTCATTCAACCTCTGTCTGCCTCAGTTTCATCAAACATGAAATGGGGATAATAACAGTACTACCTCCCAGGGTTGCTGTGGGACTCAAATGAAATATTTGTAAAATACTTAGCACACTGCCTAAGCAAGTAAGAGTAGCTAAGGCTTTACGGGGCCACTATTACTGTCAAAGCTAATGATTCAGGACCCTAGTTCTTGTCCCTTGATCTAGTCTAGCCTCTGCTCCTAATGCCACAGATTTTTACCTATTTTCTCTTCCTGGGGATCAACTCCATTTTTCTTCCCCATGAGTATGAGCAACTTTCTCCCATTGGCCTACTCTTTTCAGAAACCATGAAGACTCACTCACAACCTTCATTCCCTAGATGGACAGAGTCTCCCTCCCAATTGGGTTCAAAGGATCATCAAAAACTTTAGAGACAAAAAAATACTTAAAGATCATCTAGTCCAACCTAAACATTTTACAAATAAGGAAACTGAGGCCAAAAGAGGATTTCTCTAAAGTCATAAAGGTAGTTTTTGTGCAATCTCAGCCCATCCTATTCTAGTCACCTTTTCCCTCACATATCCCCCTCTTCTTTTCCAGAGAACATACCTGGCTCTACGCTTCCGCACCCTCCGCTCATGCTCCGCTTCTTCATAATAATATTCATTGTGGCTGTTGTCCCGCCGCCGAGCTGCTGCTGCAATCACTGCCCGAGACTGCCCAGTGGAGTTGTTAGTGCTGTTCTCTGAGAGAGGGCAGGGAGGCAGAGGTTGGGATCAGAATGGGAAAGTGTCCCAGGAGATCTGGGGTTGAGGGCAGCAGCCTGACTCTCCACAGTCTTCAGGAGGTACTGTCCCCAACCACCTTTACAGAAGGCACCCAAGGAACAGCAGTGAAGAAGGGCAAGGACTCCCAAGGAGGTCCATGAGATTTGGAATTGAGATGGCTGAAGGGCTTAGAGGGCCAGGGCTGATGAGGAGACACAGAGCAGCCAAAGGAGGGGAAACCTGAGAGGGCAGGGGTAGGAGAGGTAGAGAGAAAATGAAATAGGGGGAGGGATCCAAAGGCTGAGACCCTCCACTGGAGTCAAGGGCAAGGACAGCACAAAAGGGAATGAAGAAAGGGAGTGAGAAGTGAAGGGAGTGAAAGTGGTGGGAGAAGGTAAAAGAGGAAGAGAGAGAAAGAAAAAAGAAAGGAGTAGCAAAGGGAGCCCTGATAGGGAAGGGCAGAAAAGTGGAAGATCCTGGCAGCTCACCCTCTCCGAGGGAGTACACCTTGAAGCCGGACACTTTCTTGGCCAGGACGGACTTGGGCAGGTTGAGGAGGGCAGGGTTGTAGACGGGGAAATCATGGTAATACTTCTCCAGGATCCACACTGCCACACGCTGGATGCTGTGGGGGAGACGGGTGGGGGGACATGGGGAAAGGGAAGGGGAAGGGGGAAGGGAATAGGAAGGAGGTAAGGGGAACATTCATGGTCACCTCCACTCCCAGACATAGACAAAGGTGTCCAGAGGGAGGGACACATCAGGGCAGGACGGCAAGACAAGAAAGAACGAAGGATGGGGAGAAGCTGCTTCTGACAAGCCCAGCTTAAGGAAGCCACCCTGAGGTCTCTCCCCCTTGGTCTCCTTCCAGCCTCCAGATCAGAGCCCTTCTCATGGCCTGGCTGTGACAGTCATCGAGTCCCACACTTAGAGCTTATACCAGTGGGACCTTCTATGACGTCCTTTCATGCCACCAATAGCCTCTACTCATCAATGCCTTTGGAATCTTGCTGGATGGAGAAAATTTCCCAGATGAGGATTGGAAGCCAACCACCCTCTCACACTGGATCCTAAGGGACAATGAAATGGGAACCCCCAAGAGCATTAGGGTCCAGGGCCAGGCTCAAGACTCAAGTTGCCAAGTTGCCAGATCTTGAGCAAATGAAGTATCTTTCCCATACCTCCTGTCAAAAATACACACATACACACAGACATGGACAAACACACACACACACAAATACACACACCCTTTCCCAAGTTAACTCTTAGTAGTACATGACCAATGAATCACAGCCCTCTATTTTGGCCTCTCCCAATATACCCTTCTTTTCAAAGTAACCTCCCTTTGCCCTGCGCAGCTCCATTAATTTCACACTCACTGAGTAACCAGAGAGGGTATGTTCTTGTGAGAGTCACAACTCAGGGAAATGCAAAAAGTACCCAAAAAAGCCACTGGTGCTGGCCCATACTCTTCTCCTACATATAACTCCTCCCATCCCTTCCATTTTATCCTTACCTCCAACATTCCATCTCTTCTACAAACTTTGTACCAGCTCTCTCACCAAAGTTCCTCAGTCCCACAATACACTGGCCTTGATTACCCCCTCAGCCCCACCATAGCCCCCATCCCCAAAATATTTGTCCCTCAGCACTTCCAGCTGTCCTCCATGCCCTATCAACTATTATTTACTGAGTGTGGCACTATACCCCAGTTCCCCCAGATAACTCTCAGGTCCCCAGCACCCCAACATTCTTCCTACCCCTTTACCTACCCAACCCAAACGCCTACCCATTTATCTCCCATATGCTCCAAAATCCATTCCTGTGCTAATATTCTCTCCCTGCCCTTCTATAGCCACAGTCTGAACCTAGTCAATCTCCCATTCCCTCTCCTATCCCATCTCAATGCCCTTAATCTCCTTCATGCTCTCCCTTACACACACCCAAGCACATATACACACATGCACATGTATACACACACACACACACACACACACACACACACACACACACACACACACACACTCTGTACCTGAGGTGGCCAACATTGTAGAAGCGACTGGCCCCATCAGTGGAGCGCACAACTTTGAGGGTGAACTGAGGCTGCAGCTGGCGCAACTCCAGCAGGACCACGGCGAGGTAGTGCACAAAGAGCAGGGCATCTACCAGTGAAACCGCAAACTGCACCACACCCTGGTAGCTGCGCTCCCTCGCCTCCAAAATCCTAACCCCATAGAAGAGCCAGTAGGAGACCACGAGCAGAAAGACGAGCACCATGAGCAAGGCGCGCAGCACAAACACGCGGGGCAGTGAGGCCTTGGGCCGGCGGAAGAACAGGGCCCAGCTGCCCAGCAGCAGGATGAGCAGCTTGAAGGCCACTGAGATGAAGAGTCCCTCGCAGGCCGCCCCGCATGGCTCCAGCTCGTCCCGCCACAGCAGCGGGGGCAGCAGAAGGAAGGCCAGCGGGGTGAGGAAGGAGAGCAACGCCAGAGTGGCCCCAGCCACTACACCCAGGTGACGTGAGCAGTCCAGAGGGACACTGTCCTCCATGTCCTTGGCAATGCGCGTGAGGTCATCGTGGGAGATGCTGTGTTCTGATGTGCCTGTCACCACCGTTGTTGTCTCACCCCAGTTATCATCCTTTGAGGGAATGTGGAGAGGAACAAAAGGCAGAATGTTGGGGAGGGTGAGGGAAACAGGGAAGAAGACAGAAGAAGAAGAGGGGGGAAGAAAGGGCAAAGCGGGGGAAAGGATGATGGAAAAGGAGAAGGCAGAAAGGGGAGAGGATGGTAAACAAGAAGTGTTCTGTTAATAAGTATTTATCAAGCACCTACTGGTACCCAACACTCTATCAGACTCTGTGTTCAAAGAAATATAGAACAGCTTCTGTCCTCAAAGAACTTACGATCAAGAGGAGAAGACAAAAATCACAAGCCCATAAACTGGGGAAATGGCTAAAAAATTATGTTATATGAACATAATGAAATATAACTGAGCCATACAAAATCATAAATATAGGGGCAGCTAGGTGGCACAGTGGATAGAGCACTGGCCCTGGATTCAGGAGAACCTGTGTTCAAATCTGGCCTCAGACATGTAACACTTACTAGCTGTGTGACCCTGGGCAAGTCACTTAACCCCACTGCCTAACCGAAAAAAAAAACAAACCACAAACAAAATCATAAATATGATGCACTTAGCACTGGCACATGGAAGGCATTTCATAAATGTTGACTGATTGATTGATTGATTGATTGGATCCAGAAAACCTAGATAGTCACACATGAATTCATTAGAAAGAAAAATGAGCATACCCAGAACAATCCACATGATGGCCACAACATAAAGAAAAATGGTTCCAAATGGCTACAGAAGATGGGTGATGAAATATTATTCTTGCTCTTTGGTAGAGGTACAGAATGAGACATGCATTTTTCAGAAGTGACTAAGGTACTGGGTTACTTTGTGTGATTATACTTATTTGTTATAAGTGAGAGATTCTATTGGAAGGGTCAACAAGTTATTTAAAAAGAGCATCAATGAAACATGTAAAAGTACAAAGAAGAAGAAAATTTTTTTAAATTTAAAAGGAGACAAATGAATAGGACAATTTTGTTGTTAGTACTATGTTAAATTTAATACATACTGTAAAAAAAACCCTCTGTATTATAAAAGTTTGTGGTTTCAATCCCACCTTCTTCTTTATTCCTTTTTCTCCTGAATATTTGACTTGTTGATTAAGTTAACAATAACCAATATTTTCAAAAGATGGTAACATATTTCAATAGATCTATTGAGCACTTTCCTTGCCACTGTTCTGTGAGGTCAGCAACACAAATATCATGACCCTCATTTTGCAGATGAGGAAACTGAACCTCAGGGAAGTAGAGTTACTTTCTCATGGTCACAGAGCTAGTAGGTGGCAGTAGATGGTAAACCCAGGACTCTTTACCACACTGCTGACCTGAAAAACACACAGCCACATATGAAAATAAACGACATCCATGGCAGTCGGTGCCAAGCTCCAAAGGAACAGTAGAGACCACAAGTACTATAGAGCTCGGAAAAGGGACAGATTGCTATGGGCTTCCTGGTTGAGGTGGCACCAGAACTGAGCTTTGAGGAACTGGTGATAATGTTAGAAGGATGACACTACAGATGGATGAAACTTTGCAAGGAACAGCAAAGAGATGCAAAAGAACACGGCACAGGGTGTAGGTCAATCTGGACATAGCAGCGTTTAAGAAAGTGAGCAGTAACTTAAGTTTTAACATAGATTTGGAACAGAATGTAAAGGACCCTGAATACCAGGCTAAAGAATACAAATCCAAAACCAGGGCTCTTCTCATTACACTGAACTCCTGACCTGACAAAACACAAACAGACACAAAAAAAAAACCAAACTAACAAACCTATATAGGCAGGGGGAGCCATTGCAGGTTTAAGGGCAGGGGAGTAACTGTAAAAGCAATATTTTTGGAAGATTAATCTGACTGGAGGGGAGGAGGGGAAGGGAGACACAAGATGGATTTCGAGGATAGGAATTACCCAGTTTTGAGTCAGAGAGACCAGTTGGGAGGTGATGACATTAGTCCCAGAATAAGGTGATAAAAAAGAGTTAGTAACAACCTAAATGGAAAAGAATGGACAGCGGGATATGAAGAAGGAAAGGGCTATGGTATTTGGTGACTAGTTAAAAGTTAAGGTCAAATGAATCGTGTTTAGGTAAAGGTTGTTTTATGATTCTTCCAACTCTGAAATCTTATGATTCTATTGAAAAGTAAAAAGATAATTGCCCTCCTGCAAAAGCAGCAGGATGTTGATATGTTATGGGGCAGTGAGGCGTACGGTGTGGAGTAGAGGGGTGTAGAGGTGGAAAGATCACTGGGTACGGAACATGAAGACCTCGGTTCAAATCTCACTCTTGGCATGTACTATCTCCGTGACCCTGGGAAAAACCCCTTAACCTCCCTGAACCTCAGTCTCAAAGCCTCCTTTGGAAGAGGAATTAGAAGCATAAGATCCCCCATACGAACGGAAGGGACAAAATGTATCACTTTCATAGCTACCTTCTCCACTCTCAGGACACAGAAACATTAGGTATTTGCATGTCCTCACACACCCATCTCTAATCCATGAGGCCAGCAGGCCAAAAGGCCATGCAGTCATCATTAAATGGATTCCCCAAGAACATTAGTCTTGACCTTCCAGCCTCATCCACCGAATTTCTGCCCCTCTCCTTCCTACTTCCTTCATCTGCTCCCAGCACCATAGAACTCCAGAACCATATCAAAGTGTCATTCTAGAAAATGCCACCGGAGGGCAACAGTCTCCCTACCCCTCCCCAGTCCATGGGAGTTTCTTAGCCTCAGGATTTCAGCCTTGCCACTAACCTGACTGGCTAGCAGTGCAGGAAAGTGGGGCAGGTCCCCACTGCAATGCCCAGCCAGGACCCATTCTTTTAAGGCCCCCCAGTGAAAAAGGGAAGTAGTGCAAGGTGGGGAAAAAAAACCAAAAGCACTGGATTGGAAGTCAAAATACCTGGGTTTGAGTCTTTGCTCTCCCACTTATTACCTGTGTAACCTTGACCAAGAGCCCAGCTTTCTGAGCCTCAGTTTCTTTATCTATAAAACAAATAGGCTGAACTAGATTACTCCTAGCGACCCATATAGTTCTAAATCTTAAGTGGATGGCTTTTATTGCTACAGAAATTTCTTCCACCTACCCTAGCCTGGCACGCTGAGATGGAACATCGATATTGCCACCTTAAGGTTCGCAGAGCATTTTTCTTATGACATTTCCATGAGCTGGGGTTAACCCTAAATGCAAGTATCACCACTTTACAAATAAGGATCAGAGACAGAGAGACTGAGACTTACCCAAGGCCATCCAGAAGAAACAGTAGATCCCTAAAGGAACTCCCTTCTTATCCTGCCTACCTACTGATTCCAAACAACCTGAGCGTCAGGAGACTTGGGTCCTAGTTCTTACCAATTACGTGTGACCCTGAGACAAATCTAGAGAGACATAGGGAATAAAAAGATATTGGAGGCAGAATCTTAGGGACAGAAACCCAGATGAAATATAGAAATGAGAGGGGGAACACTGAGGGGGTAGAAAACTGGGGAGAGTCACAAGTAGAAAGAGCTGGAGAGGAGGATAAGGTATGTAGGGAAGTACACAGTGAGACAGGGAGACAGACATAGATGGGGAGAGAGAAATGGCCAGTCCGTGGTACTTTTTTTTTCTTTTTCTTTTTTTCTTGGCTAGGCAATGGGGTTAAGTGACTTGCCCAGGATCACACGGCTAGTAAGTGTTATGTGTCTGAGGCCAGATTTGAACTCAGGTCCTCCTGAATCCAGGGCCAGTGCTCTATCCACTGTGCCACCTAGCTGCCCCTAACCCATGGTACTTAACAGAGTATGTGGATATCTGAGTTTATCTACGTATGTTTGAGTTTCTACCTACATGAATTTGGAAATGTATGCCTGAAAGTTCATATATGTATATCCAGGCATTTGTGTGAGGTCACTGACAAACCGGAGTATCCAGAAGGTTATGAGTGGTATTTGTGCCTGAGTAGATTATGTCCCAGTGTCTATGAGTAGATACCAAAGTGCCACCTCGTACATGAGACCTGTCACAATCCCCCAATCGCTAGTGCCCTACCCATCAAAATTACTTTATAATTGTTAATTATGACTTCGTAGGATCACAGATTTATAGCTAGAAGGAACCTTAGAGACCATCCTCTCCCTCATTTAATAGATGTGGAAACTGAGGCTCAGAGAATGCCCAGGATCACATAGCTAGTGGCACCTGAGGCAAGATGTGAAAACAAGTTTTCATGATTCCAAGGCCAGGACTCTATTAACTACACCAGAGGTGTCAACTCCCAAGTGTGGGCTGGAACCAGATGAAAATATAAGTGGAAAACATGCTAATTAATAAATAAATAAATGAATAAATAAATAAATAAATAAACAAACAAACAAAAATAAATGAATAAAATAGATAAATAAAAATAAGGCACAATAAACTACAGATGATGCTCACATGGGGTTTTCTAAGTCAGTAAGCAGCTGGCAGGGATCTTTACGTGCATATTAGTGGCCCCCAACTTGACACCACTGCTCTACACCATTTTGTGGTTGTGGTTCATTTCATGTCCATCTCCTAATGACCCCCTTTGGGGTTTTCTTGGCAAAGGTACTGGAGTGTTTTGCCATTTCCTTCTCCAGCTCATTTCACAGACGAGGAAACTGAGGCAAAAAGTGTTAAGTGGCTTGCCCAGGGTCACACAGCTAGTAAGTGTCTGAGGCCAGATTTGAACTCAGGCCTTCCTGACTCCAGGCCTGGCACTCTTATCCACTGTATTACCCTAGCTGACCTTCTTCTTGTGGTTAGTGATTGTTTTGGTTTTTTCCTTTGTGATCCTAGTCTCTAGCATGGTATCTCTGACACAACTAGTATTTATACAGACCTTTAAGGTTTACAAAACACTTTATAAAAATTATCTCATATTATCCTCACAACAATCCCGGGAGGTATATATTATAAGTACACCTCATTTTACACTGTAAAATGTAAAAAGGTAAACAGTGGCTAAGTGACTTGCCCAGGGTCACACAGCTAGCAAGTATCTGAGGCTGCATTTGAACTCAGGTTTTCCTGACTCCAAGTGCAACACTCTACTGTACCACCTACTTAATGTATGCTTATTGAGTGAACAAAGCCCCATGAAGACAGGGACTACTGCTATTTTCATCCCCATACTCTGGCATAGAGAATAGTGCCTTGAACATAGTACACTCACTTAATAAATGTTTGTTGAGTGTGTTGATCCAAGAGAAGAGAAAGGGGGAGACAGAGGCAAGAGGGAGAAACAGGAGGAGGCAGCTGTGTGAGAGGGGACTGCCACTGGCCTGACAGTCAGGAGACCTCGCTTTAGGCCTGCCTCTGACACTTACGATGAAGTCATAGGCTAGCCATTTTAGATCTCTAGGCCAAATTACACAGGGTCATAGATCTAGAGATGAATGGGACCTTAGAGATCAGGTCATCCAGGCCCCTCACTTTTACAGGTGAGATAACCAAGGCTTATCTCAGAGACCACCAAACAACCCTCCTGAGAGAGAGAAAGAATGGGGTTAGCCTCAGAAAATTAAATGACTTTCCCAAGTTTGCCTGGGCAATAAATGACAGAGTTGGGATTATAACCTAGCTGCACTGACTCCAAATTAACTGCACTTTCTTCACCTTTAAAATAAGGGGGCTGAATGAGATGAACTCTAAGGATAATTCTAGCTACAAAATTCTGTGATTATACAATCTCCTTCTCACAGCTCCTCACCCGTTCATCCCCTCTGGTGGACTCGTTGTCCAGCAGGGGCTCCCCAGGGGCCTGTATCGTCACTGATTTGTCTCCTCGGCTTCCATCCCTACTCTTGGAGCGGTGTCTGTCCCGCCGGTCCCTGTGGTAAAAAGGGAAGGGAGCAGACGTGAAAAGTCAGAGAGGAGAAAATAAATGTCACGTTCAGGCCCACCCTCACCTCATCGGCCCTCTCATTCTGACAGGCTGCCTTATCTGACTCCTTCCCTCTCCCTAACTTCAAACAGAGGCTTCTCTCTCTCTCTCTCTTTGGGTCCCCTGCCCTCCCATCAGTATCCATCACACCCACCTGTGCTTCCGGGAGCTTCGGGAGTGGCCAGACTTGTAGGAGTAACCGGAGTACTGGGACTCGGTGTCCATGGCCTCAGAGCGCCTTGCCTTATAGCGCTCCAGGGCCGTGGGCTGGGGCCTCTTTGGGGGCCCCAAGACCACTTCCTTCAGCTCTGGCTTCTTCAGGCCAAGAGGCACCTTCAGGAAGTCAACTGTCACCCTGAGGGACTCTATTTTGCTGGGCGGGTGGGCGCGTCTCAGAGAAAACTAAGCGGCACTCCTAACAGAAAGAGAATGGGATTAGATATGGCAAGTGTACATCATCCAGGAGCTCAGGATGAGAATGGGAGACAGGCAATCAGGTCTCAAAACTTCTGACCCCAACCCAGTTTCTATCCCTGCCCTCAGAGAGCTCAGAGAAGTCAAAGACTACCCAGGCCTTAGTTTCACAACCACCCTAATCTGTAAAATGGGTATAAGGATGCCCAACTCTTTCCTTCTAGAGAGATATAAGGAAATAAGAATGACCCTAGATAGGATAGAGCTGATATTCAAAGCTGAACCCCTTCAAACCTTTAAGAAGGCTTTCCAAGTCCTTCCTACTGTTGGCATCTTTTTTCTGAGATTACCCCCCATTTACTCCATCTTTATCTTGTATGTACATATGTTGCTTACATGTTGTTTCCCCCATTAGAACATGAGCTCCTGGAAGACAAGAACAATGTTTTTGCCTTTCTTTGTTTCCCCAGAGCTCAGCACAATGCTCAGAACATAGTAAGCCTTTAAAAAATGCTTGTTGACTGACTCATTGATTCTCCCACTGAAACAGAACAGCACAACAGACTATGTGCGGAATGGAGCCCCTCCACCTTCAATATCACTTCTAGCCTGTGAAGGATTGAGATTCATGGAGAATCTCCCAACCTAGGTGTGGACAAAATCCAGCTCCAAAATCACGTCATTTCCACCCAGATGTCCCACAAGCATCTCAAACTCAACAAGTCCAAAACAAATCTTGTACTATTTCCAGCTAAGCCCATCCTCCTAACTTCCCTCCCCATTCCTGCTGAGGCACCACTATGCTTTCAGTCTGGGGTTCATGACCTCAGTATCCCCCCCTACTCTTCATTCTTCTTCACCCAATCCAGTAGTCTTGTCAATTCTACCTCACATCTCTATCAGGGAGCTCTGGAGGACCACTTATATTGTGATACTGAGCCAGTCACAACTCTCAGCCTCCAGAGTCTTCCTTCCCAATGTAAAATGAAGGGGTTAGATCAAATGACTGTCAAGGTCCCTTCCAGCTCTAAATCTATCATCCTATGCTTTTTTTTTCCATCAGTGACTCCACTCCTCTTCTCTCTCACTCTCTACCCTGTCCCTCAAGGAAAAAGTCAGAAAAACTTTCTGACAAGGCTATTAAACTTCAGGTATGCCAGATGGGAAAAGTTCTCAAGGCACTAAGGGCTGGATGGAGCACAGGGGCCGGGACAGTCTTCCCAAGAAGATCAAGACCTATCTGGAGGATCCCAGTATTGGGTGTCAGGTCGATGTTGCCCATTTACAAATGACCCAGAAAGGCCTGGATTCCCAGGAGATAACAACCCATGTTAATGACTCCACAACTCCTGTGAAGATCTGGGAGGATTACAGAATTAATGGAAACTCAGAGGCCATCCAGTTCAATCCATACACGAAAGCAGGAATCCCCTCAACAACATCTCCACCATGCATTCAGGCAGCCTCCATTTGAAAGACTGGCGAAACTACCAACTCCCCATTTCACTTTCCGACCACTTAATTGTTAGGAAGCTTTTCCTCATATCCAGCCAAAATCTGCCTCAGCAGCTTCTACTTTTTGTTCTTTTTTTTTGGGGGGGGGCTAGGCAATGGGGTTAAGTGACTGGCCCAGAGTCACACAGCTAATAAGTGTTATGTGTCTGAGGCCGGATTTGAACTCAGGTCCTCCTGAATCCAGGGCCGGTGCTCTATCCACTGTGCCACCTAGCTGCCCCCTACTTTTTGTTCTTAATTCTACCTCTGGAGCAAAAAAAAAAAAAAGAATAAATCTAATTCTTCTTCCACATGGCAGTCTTGCAAACAAATGAAAATAGCCATCATAACCCACCTAAACCTTCCCAAGTCTTCTCAGCAGGCTAAACACCTGAGTTCCTTCTACCACAGATTCTCATGCTACATGAACTCCAGGGCCTTCCCAATACTCCAAAGCTACCTCTGGACATACTTTCTTTTGTCAAATGTATTGACCAAATGCTATATAAATACAGGATTACAGAAATGGTCTGACCAGGGTGGAGTACAGTGAGATGATCACTCATGTAATTTGCTTTTAATGAAAATGAACTAAGCATTTACTATGTACAAGGTGCTGTGCTACACACTGGTGACAGAAAAGTAAAATTACCCAAAGGCTATAAAACTGTGCCTGTCCTTTGATCCGGCAACACCACTTCTAGGTCTGTACCCCAGAGATCATAAAACAGGGAAAAGGACCCACATGTACAAAAATACTCATAGCAGCTTCTTTTGTGGTGGCCAAGAATTGGAAATGGAGACGATGCCCATCAACTGGGAAATGGCTGAACCAGTTATGCTTTATGAATATAATGGACTATTGTGCTCTAAGAAATCATGAGCAGGCAGACTTCAGAAAAACCTGGAAAGACCTGCAAGAACTGATGCTGAGTGAAGTGAGCAGAACCTGGAGAACACTGAACACAGTGACAGCAACATTGTGCAATGACCAACTTTGATGGACTTAACTCTTCTGAGCAACACAATGATCTAAGACAAGTCCAAAAGACTCATGACGGAAAATACAATCCACATTCAGAGAAAGAACTATGGAGTCTGAAGGAAGATCAAGGCATACTATTTTCTCTCTTTTTGATTGTTTTTTGTGTTCTCTTTCTTATGGTTTTTCCCTTTGCTTCTGATTCTTCTTTACAACACGACTAATGTGGAAATATGTTTAATATGATCATACGTGTATAGCCTATATCAGATTGCATGCTGTCTTGGGGAAGGGGGGAGTGAAGGAGGGGGGGGAAATTTTAGAACTCAAAATCTTATAAAAGCGAATGTTGAAAACTAAAAATTAATTAATTTTTTAAAAAAGTAAAAATTAAATTACACTCGCCCTCCAGAAGCTTACATTCTACATAGAAGATACAACATGGACACACAAAAGTAAATACAAAGTAATTTTAATTACGATTCAATGGGTAGAGAGCAGAAGTGTGCTGGTAAATGTTTAACAACCAGCTCTCCACAAAAAAAAAATGTAGGTTAGACACACTTTTAAGTTTAATCTGCATTAAGGCTTTCTCCATCACTTTCTTGAGTCTAGATAATCAACAAAAGAATTAAGGAAGCCTTGATTTGTAGTTTTTCCAAGGTGTAAATGCTCATACTGAAAATTTAATGATCTGTTTCCCAGGTAAGAGCTGGCTCTAGCACACCCTTGGTTGAGTACTCTTAGGCACCAGATAGCATCTATTCTCTACCTGCCTTCAGACTCTTTCTTCATCCTATATACTTGCTTATGTATCTCTTACACAAAGGGTGCTCAAAAATCATTTCTCTGGGTCTCATTTCCTTAGTGTCTCTATTTAGTACACCTACAAATCAATGACCTCAGTAGGGTTTGTTTGGAGGTGGGAGAGAGAGGAGAGGAGGAATAGAGTCACTGATGAAGGAAATCATAGGTGCAAAGATTCAGAGATGGAGGAGACCTTTAGAGACTGAATTTTGATCCAAATTCTTCACTTTAAAGCAGAAAGGAAAATAAGAAGATTCATAGAGGTTAAGTGATTTACCCAAGGTCACCCTGATATAAAGTGGTACCAGATTTGGATCCACATTCTCTGATTTCAAATCCATCACTCCTATCACTGCAGAACGCTGCCTCCCATAGGGGGATCGGGAAGACGCTGAAGAATTTGAAGCTCTGAAACAGACAAGACCAAACTTTTCCCATGGTGAGATAAGTAGGTAATGTAGTAAATAGATAGTTGGTCTTGGAGTCAGGAAGACTTCAGTTCAAGCCTTGCCTATGACAAACGTCATTTAATTTCTCTGTGGCCCCAGGCAACTCTCTAAAACATTAAGTGAAAGAGAAGCATTGGTTGGAGAAGTGATTTCATCACTGAAAATTTCCTACACCCATGAAATTATAGGTCTAGTCCCAAAAAAAAAATGACCCAGTGAAGGAACAATGTTATGGTAGGCCAGAAAATATCTGGATCTTTTTATTGTTGTTTTGTTGTGTTTTTCATGGTGGTTCTTTGGAAGATCCTTAAGGCTCATATTCACAGCCCACTCTTACTCTAGACAGACCCCTTCCCCCTGCTGGGGCACCTACCACATCCCATCCCAGTCCTTTTTCTGGGTCCCTGCCTTCCTCCATATCCCCAATGCTTCCTTTCCCTCTCATCCTTCCACTCCTAAAATCAGGAATCCTCTGCTGAAAACTTCCTGCCACTTAGCCAATCTCTTGTGGCCACCCACCAGTGACATCAGAGGCTGGGGAAACAGTCAGATCACATCCCTCCCTATTAAAAACAAAAACCTTTGAGTTTGCCTGTGCTACTTTGTTGTATAATGGATTTAAGGAGTGAATAAAGCTGGTCATGAACCTGTATGAGCCAAGTCCAGAGAGCAGACTCTTGCAGAACCACAATCTCCCTCCTCTTGCCATAGCCAGAAGTTCATTGCTTGCCAAGAATCCAGAAACTTCCCTGCTTGTATCTTTCATCTCCCCCATCCATTTAGGTACATCCTTAAATGATCCTGCCCAAACACAGGTATCTCATTTTGGGCCTCCTGGCCTCCCTTATGTTAATCAAAACACATTAAGAAGTAAGAACCTACAGATCTAGCATCACTGACCATCTACCTCTTCTGGGAAAGTCTGAGCAACTGCCGTAGACTGGGACAGTGGCCACCCACACATACTTAATCTGGTCTGTTTCCCTTCTCATACAGTTAATTGGCATATTTCTTGAAATACCTTTCTTCCCTCTTCTCAACTGATCCCTATCATATCCATTCTTTAAGGCTATGCTCAAGCACCATCTGTTTTAGAAATCCTTTTCATACCATCCCAGCCTGCGCTCATGTCTCTATTTGCTGAATCCTTCCATCTAGTCCTAATCTTTCTCCTGACCTGCAGACTTACATCTCCAATTGCCTCCAAATGACATCTCAAACTGAATATCCCACAGACATCTTAAACTCAACAGTCTAAAACTGGAAATCATCGACAAAGGGAAGGCACTAGAATTAAGAGGGATAGAGAAAGGCTTCCTGTAGCAGGTAGGATTTTCACTGGGACTTGAAGTAAGCCAAGAGTAATATGTAGAAAAACTGGAAAGGGAATAAGAGGGCAGACTGTGAAGAGATTTAAATGCCAAACAAAGGAGTTAAAATTTGATTCTAAAGGTAATAAGGAGCCACTGGAATTTATTCAGCAGGGAGACGACATGATCCTACCTGCACTTTAGGAAAATCACTTTGGTAGCTAGGCAGAGGATGGACTGGAGAGAGGAGTGACTTGAATCAGGGAGACCAAACAGGCTTCTGCAATTAAGAGGTGATAAGAGCCAGATTAGGATGGTTCATGTATGAGTGAAGAGGAAGGGACGGATGTATGCAACAGATGCTGTGGAGAGAGAAATACAAGATTTGGCAGCTATGTTGGATTGAAAATAGAACAATATAGAGAATTCCGTTTGATGACCTGGTTTTTGTTATCAAGTGAGACATAAAAGAGACAGTGTTTGCAACTGTCATGGAGAATGCCCATCAAGGAGACCAAATGGGAGACAGATTCCCTATAGAGATCTTCCAGGTGTTCCTGTTTTGGGATGAGACATTGTACACTGACTGTGCCCCCACCAAGCCAAGAGGTCATCTTGTCCATCCCCCTGGATCAGAGACAAAGAGAGAAAGAGAATTGTCTGTTTTCAAGAATCACCAAAGGAAAAGGCAGTGTGGTGCAGTGGAATAAATATTGTCTCTGGATTCAAAGGAAGTGGATTTGAAGCATACAAATGACAATTATGACCTGTGTAGCCTTAAGAAAATCATTTAACTTTCCTGGGACTCAGTTGACCAGAATGCAGTTCCTTCCAGCTTTTAACCCTGTAGTCTTCCTCTCAGAAACCCATTCTAGTGTGTTATATACTTGCCCAGCCCCTAAGTCAGGAAACTTGTCTGCTCAGGTAAGTAAAGAGAATCTATTCCTTTGATCTTTCTTGACAAGTAAAACTTACCCCATTTTACAGAAACAAACTGGGATCCATTGAGGGCAATCAACTCACAGGGGACAGTGCTATATATTGAAGGAAGAAAGGTTCAAAAAATTATGGCTGCATGGATTAAACCTAAGAAAGCCCCCCATCTCTTATGTTAGGTCAGGTAATCAGTCTGCTATGGCCCACTCACCAAAGATGTGATGCATTTTCAGCATGGGTTCAAAGTAACTTCCTAAATAGAACCTAGGATTTCTGGATTCTTTAAAATCAATCTTCAGAATTGTGATTCAGTGCTCTCTCTCCAGACCAAACAGATATGGGTTTCTAGGGAAAATTCACTGTCTCACAATCAATAATTTTGTCCTAAGTTCCTGGAAGGCAAGCATTTTTATTCATTTATTCATTCATCATTCATCAAACACATATTACATACCAACTGTTTTCAGAACATTCATTCCTCCAGTCTTCAAAACTTCTCAGCATCAGCACCTGCCCTCTCTTTTGGTCACAGAACCAGCTGTATTCCTAAGCCTCATTAATTCTTAACCCTTACCTGTGCCTTTGATGCTCATCTCTCCCACCCAACTACTCTAGGACCTAGCTCTAGAAGCTATCCATTCTCTCCTGAACCTTCAATCTTTCCCTCTCCATTATCTCTTTCTCATCTGCTTACAAACATGTTCAGGTCCCTCAAGAAGGGAAAAAAATTTCTCATTTGATACTACCCCACCTCTCTTCTCCCTTTCCAAACTAAACTTTTAGGGAAAGTTCTCTACACTTGAAGCCTCTGTTTCCTCACTGCACACTTTCTCCTAATCCCTTGTTACCTAGCTTACATTTCTATATACTAAAACTTCTCTTGCAAAGGTTACCATAGAATAGATCTCCTACTCCCTAGAACTAAAGGTCTTTTTTTCAGTCCTGATTCTCTCAACCGTTCTCTAGCTTTGGACAGTTTTGTAACTTCCTCCTACTGGATATGTTCTCCTCTCTTGGTCTGAAAGATATCACATGCTCTACAGTTATCCTAAGCCTCTATAACTACTCTTTTTCTGTGCCCTTTACTCATCCTCTTCTTTATCTCCTTAATGTGAGTGTTCCCAAGGGTCTGTCCTTGGCCTTCTTCCCTCCCATGACAACTCACTCCCAGGGTCTTACCTTCCACCTTTATACAGATCACTCTCAGTTCTATATGCCCTGTCCTGACTTTGTTCCTGAATGAGAGAATTCAAGAAGCTGTAAGCAAAAGTTTCAGAGAAAATCAGAATCTAAAATGATGGGCATACTATTATGTTCCACAGAAGAAATCCCAAAGAGGACAAGAAGATGCCTGTACTTCCTGCCCTAGGTGCCAGCAAGTAGCCTCCAAGGAAGCCTGCTAATTCAGACAGTGAAGGATGCTGAACTTTATCAGAAAGACCTCTGGGTGGTCTCAGAGAGAGAGGAGGGAAGGAAAAGAGGAAGAGATAGAATTTGGAACTCAAAAAAATTGTTTTAAGTTTAAAAAACTGTTTTAGCATGTAACTGGGAAAAAATAAATTATTATTAAAAAAAGAAAGAAAGACCTCTAGCTAAACATTTTTAGGGCGCATCTCTCCTTCCATTGTCCCCTAGATGGACTCAATCCACATGAGCATCTCACAACTGGGCCCACAGCTTGGCCCATCCCTGGTATGTAGACAAACTTTAAAAATGGTCCATACCTTAGCACTCATTCTTGTCATGGCCCCCATAAGACATGAAGGGAGAACCTAACACTGGCTGATTTTATGAAGAGAATCTCTTCATGTTACTACCCTAAATTAAAAAAAAAATCTTCAGTGGCTCCCTATAATCACCAAGTAAAGTTCAATGCTTCTGTCTAGCACTCCAATATCTCGAACTTCTTACATTCGAAGCATTATCTCATCTTATTCCCCTGCATAAATCTTAGGTTAGCCACAACCACACAAGACCCGCCTGCATTTTTCCACCTACTTCTCTGCCTTTGATCACATGGTTCTCAGTGCTTGGAAAGTCTATCCTCTCTTGGCTTTACCCATCTTTTAATGCTCAAATCATTATCAGAGCTCTCTAATATGAAAGACAGCCTGTACTAGAGTGGGAACCTGAGATAAGGAGAAATGTGGGGAATCTGGGATCTGCAGGGCTTGGAAACTGACAGGATATAAAATTAGATATGAGTGACTGAACAGTTTCCAATAGACAATACTCTATACAGAGCTCTAATCTATACATTAAAAAAAAGTCTGATTCAATTCTTTTCAGCAAGTGTTTATTACCCCTCTCCTTAACAAGGAAAGATACAAAGCTTAAACAAGGCTGTGTCCTCCCCCTCATAGAATTTGGTACAAAATAAGCTAACACAAAATATTACATGATAAGTACTGCATTGTCAGGATTAAGAGGCAAAGCACTGAGGAGGGGATGTTACGCATAGAAGGGAAGACTTCAGGTCTCTAGATAGTTAAAAATAGAAAAGAAAAAAAAGAAAAGTTAAAATAAAATAAAGAAAATTTTAAAATAAAATTTTAAAGGCAGTATTTTATTTGAGACTAAAAATAAATAGGAATGCAATAGGCAAAGGGGGGGTAGGGGGAGCATTCCAAACATAGGCAAAGGTATAAGCAAAGGCATGGAGCTAGGAAATTACAGTACATTTAAGGGGCTGAAAATAAACCAGTTTGACTAGAGCATAAAGCCTGAAGCTCCTCCCCATTTCTTCCTACACACTCCCCCCCCCATGCCAGTGCATTGCACATAGCAGACACTTAATAAATTTGTGTTATCGATCAATCCAGGTCTCCTAAGAGGTAAGGCTAGATGAGTCACAGCTCTGGGAACAGACACATTCCAGTCCCAGATCTTCCTCAGAGACTCCAGGGAAAGAGAGAGACTGAATCCCCAAGATTTGGTGGAGTCAGTAAAATCAGACATACTCAGATAGACAGAAGTACACTCTAGCCCAGATGCCTACCCACTCTGACAGATAGATACACATATATACTCCCTGGCTAGAAAAGTCACTTCAAACACACGCAGAAGAGAGGCTGATAGGGTTGTGTTATCCCCACCGATAAATTTTAAAAACAGACACAGGGCCAGCCACCAGCACCACCCTCCCCCTAGTCCTTTGTTCTTGCCTGTTCAGCCCACAGGCCCCTTCCCAGCCACCCACCCTTACCCCCTGCCTGGGGAACAGGCTTAGGCATCCACCTCCTATCCCAAGCTACTCTTAAAGAGACAGCAAGATCCATTCTCTTCTACCATCCCCACCATCCTCATGCACTAACTAACCTCCCCCCAAAAAAATAGGACAGGGTACCCAGAAAGCCCCAAATACCACCCACCAAAGGTTACTGAAAGTCTAGGACCCAATCCAAAAGTCTTGGACCCAAGCTTGCTGCTCCCCGCAACACCCAACCACCAACCCAGTCACAATAGAAAGGAAAAGGGAGGAATCCTTCCCTATTTAAGTTAGTCCCAGGGATTGGGCATCAGTGTCTCCAGGGTAGGCAGGATTCTCAGGAAAGGGGGTGGGGACAAGAGAGAGCAAGCAACAAGTGGGAATGTTGAAAGGGAGAGGGGGAGGGAATTATGGGCTTGGGGCGGAGCAGGGAGCTCGGAGGGATAAGAGGGGGCCTCTAAATTGGGACTCCAATCCCTGCTCCAACCTGTCTTCCCCTCCAAAAAAACCTAATTCTCTTTAACAGCCCATATGGGGTTAAAGAAGGCCAGAAGGAGGGAAAAGACCTTTCACAAAAAGAGGGGGGAACCCCCCTGTCAGAAATAAAATTAATGGAATGTCTTAGCCTCATCCCGAGGGAGTTGTGGGGGGGGGGTCTTTTGTCCCTGCTGCCCAGCTTCTCCCACATTGATCACCATAGCAACCAAAGCCCCCTGTTGCCTAGGTGATGGCAGCCAGGTCCTGGAACCCATACCCAGCATCCAAAGCGAGAGAGGTTATGGGGATGGGGTAGGGGAGAGGTTAGGGACTACAGGAAAGAATGGGGTTTCTCCTTCTTTAGCCCCAGCTTTTGTGTGGGCTCTGGGATCAGATTTCTCCAGGAAACAATTGAAGCAAAGGCCCCAGAAAAAAAACAAACCTAGGGCTGTAGCTCTCTCCCACCCCCGCATGTCTCCCCCACCCAAATACAGACACACACACACACACACACACACACACACACACACACACACACACACACACACACACACACACAGAAAAGCAGCCTCTGAGGCTGGAGGTGCACAGGCAGTGCTGGCCAAAACCCAATGGAAGAACAGACCCTGCCCCATTCACATTAGGCCATTCAGATTGGACAGTGCTTAGCCACCTGATCCCCAAGACCAAACAAATATAGGGCACATGTGCATGTACACTCAGTGCACACACAAGAGCATAGACAACACAACGGGGGGGCAGGCAAACAGAAGTATAATGATTCAGGATTAGGACCATGATACCTCTCTCTCAATTACATCCAGTTCTGGTCCAATTCACAGCCCAATTCCAGCGTGCACAGCTACAGAAAGCCAAGGATAGAAAGAATCAGAGAATCCAGGACTAAGAGAAATTGCTCAATGGGCCAGGGTTATTCTGTGAGAGAAAGTTGAGGCTGGAAACTAGGACTCGAGATACCTACATTCTAGTCCCAGCTCACTACCCATGTGCCCTTGGACAAGTCTATTCATCTTGATGGTCTTGTTTTCTCATATATAAAATAAGAGGGCTAAGGCTAAATGATCTCAAAAGTCCATACTAGCTCTAAAGTCCTATGACATCCTTTATGAATCATTACAAAAGAGGGGACCCGGTGACTCCAAATCCCCACTAAGGATAGGAATGGAGGAACTGAGACGATATTGCAACAGGAAGAAGGTAGAAAGACTTTCTAGAAATAAAAGTTATGATACACAAGGGTCCAAAGCAGAATCTTCTGGGATAGGAAGTGGAGGAAAATAAAAATTAATCCAAACATTTGAGATTAGGATAGTTTAGTCCTAGCTCTACGAAGCCCTAGCATGAGCAAAATAATTTCATTAGGCCCCCTCCTACAGAACTATGTATGAAGCACATTCCAACAAGCAGGTCAGAGCTTGGACCTGACTCCACACTCTGCCCACCACAAACACATGCATACATGTAAACATTTGTTTGTGTGTGTGTATGTGTATGTACACACACACATACACATATGCACGTGTGTGCATGCCCGCACCCTTCCCTAATAACTAGTTTTATCACTGGCTCTAGCCTTACCCACCTCTGCCCAACACAGATCCCAGTATTATTCCCTTTCATATACTTTACATTCCAGTCAAACTGACCCACTTGCTTTCCCCTTATCCTACAACTCACAGTATTCAAACCCTCTAGTGCCCACACTCTCCCTCCTCCCCACTACCTCTTTAAATCTCTAGCTCAACTGCTGCCACCTTTGCAAGGACCTTCTCTCCAGTTTGTGTTTCCTTAACATCCTCAAAATTATACTTTGTATTTACTTATCTTTGTATATATTGTTTTGCCTCTATAAAATAAAAGCCACTTGAGGGCAGAGATTGTTTTCATTCTTGCCTTTGTATATAACAAGCACCTAAGAGCAGTAGCTAGCAGAGAGTAGGCATTTAATAAATGCTTGTTGAATTTGATTGAAAGTGACTTGTCTGAGGTCCCTCTCTTATTAAGTGGTAAAATCAGGGTTTGATCCTAAGTCTTCTAACTCCAAATTCATCATTCTTTCAACCACATTTTGCTGCCTAATAGTCCAACATCCTCATTTTATAGATCACGGATGTGTACTCTGCACTGATGTCCCTAGTGAGATCTGAAAAGCAGCAGAATGTGGAAGGATACAGCCCCACCCCTGCTTCCACTATACCAGAACTTCTAGACTTTGACCTCTGAAGCTCATAATTAACTCTTGGAAGTCATAGGGCCTGGGCCATAGGACCAGCTAGACGATTATTGATCTATCTGCATCTCTACTATGTCCTGAATATGCAAAATGAGCAAATAACAAGATGTTGATTAGGTCTGCTCTGGGTCTTACGGTGAAGCATGGTGGTCATTGGTGGTTGACTTGACTTCATTGGAAAAGAAGTGACATCCCTCTGACTATGCACACATCACAATTCCCCTGAGTCTCTACTTAAAATCCAGCAAGGAGGAAAGTTCTAAATCTATGATACTATGAGAAGTAGGGTTTTGGTTTTTGCCTGAGACTCTAGCCTAACTGTAGTTGTTATCACAGGTTCATAGATATTTCGGGCCAGAAGAAACTAGTAGAACTGAGGAAACTTGAGTTTACCCCACACTTACACATCACCAACCAGGGCTATTGTGAGCCAAAAGTTGTTTGGGTAGATCTGGAACAATTCACAAAATAACAATCATAATATAATTCATAATAACAATAATAGCTAACATTTATATAGCACCTACTATGTTCTAAGCACTGTACTAAGTGTTTTATCTCATTTGATTCTCACAACCACCCTGGGAGATAGGTATTATTATCATCTCCATTTTACAGTTGAAGAAACAGAAGCAAACAGAGGTTAAGTGACTTTAGAAGGTCATTCAGCTAATAAGTATCTGAGTCTAGATTTGAACTCAGGTCTTCCTGATCCCAGGTTCAGCTCTTTATCCACTGCATCAGTGATATAGCTGCTTCTGAATAACTTTTTAATATTATGCACAAATAATTTTAATCACTCTGAAAAAAATGTATAACTGTGCCCTGAGGTGAACGGATGTGGGGCTCAGGCCTTGGGCAGAGGATATCAAAACAGTTTTAGGATTTTGGCAGGAGAGGAGACCCCAGGGAGTTCCCTGAGACTGCTTTTGACTTCCTAGCTGTTGTTACCTGCTTTTACATTTCTGGACTGCTTTTACCCTAAGGGTTGTTGGATATGTTTTTATCAAAGGAATTGTGGATCTAGATTCTCAGGCTCTGAGTGATCCACTGAACCAAATGTGTAAACACAACAGAGGCAATAGAATAGAATGTTAAGAGTTTAAAAGGACTTAAGAAATTATCCAGACCAACATCTTTACGATGGACAAAGGAGAAAATAGTGGCCTGGGAATGGTGAGACTCACTCAAGTTCACCAAGTTGTGAGGTACAGTAGAAAGAGCTCTGGATTTAGAATGACACAACTTGGATTCCAGCCCTAGCCATGTCACTGTTCAAGCAGCTAAGTATATGTCTTAAACACCTCCAGACTTCACGGGAAGGGATTTTGGAGAAGATAAGCCCGGTCAGGGAAGGATTAGACCAGATGAGTTCAAGGATCCCTTCCAGATCTGAGATTCTCTGATATGGGACCAGAGACTTAATTTCTCTGGGCTTCAGTTTACCCATCCCTCAAATGAGGAATATAAAACCTGTACTACCCACCTCCCAGGGTTGTCATTAGCAGACCCTCACTGAAGTCATTCTCTATAGCTCCTCATGATATGGAGGGAAGCCTGGGTTCTTGAAGGTCCTTCTCATCAGGAAAGGCTTGGAGCATCAACCCAAAGCAGGGGTGGGGAACCTTCGGCCTTGAGGCCACATGTGGCCTTCTATGTCCTAGGGTGCGGCCTTTTGACTGAGTCCAAGTTTTACAGAACAAATCTTTTTATTAAGGGGATTTGTTCTGTGAAGTTTGGATTCTGTCAAAGGGCAGCACTTGAGGACCTAGAGGGCCACATGTGGTCTCAAGGCCAAAGGTTTCCCACCCCTGACCCAGAAAGCCAGCCTAGCCAAATGCAGATTGGCTTGCCACCAAAAAGTTGGCCACATGATGGTCAGTTCAATTCAACAAATTTATTGTGAATTTTATTTTGCCCACAATAAACCATAAAGCCATCTTCTAAGGCATGGAGGGGTTCCATGAGTGGAGGACACACCCACAATAAGGAATTTTTTGGAAGCTAAATATTGCTATATTGGTGAGAACAGGGAACCAGCTCTCTAGACTCCCAATCCTGTTTCTTTCACTGTACACACTGATTCCCCCTCCCAAGCAGTACCATTTGAGAGTGAAATTTACAAGGAAGTCACTCAGAAAAAGGGTCAGTATAGATTCCACCCCCCTTAAGAGCCCCATATCCTGTACATACAGTAAATAGGGGGTATGAGATCCGAACTCTCTGCACTTTGAAGAGACCAAGGTAGGTCAGAGTAGATGAGCCAGTTGACCTAATGTTCAGCCCTATCCTCTCCCTCAAGCCACAGACACACAGGGGCCCTAGACCTAAACTACAGAAGTGAAAATGTATCCAACAGACCCAAAGCCTGAGGCAAACAAGAAGGGCTCCATGGACCTCATCCAATTCCCTACTGACCCAAACACTTCCTAACCACTATTCCTGAATGAAGGATCTCTAAGGCCCTTTGGATTATGGCTCTTATTGCTTCTCTACCTAAGAAGTATACGTGGAATCTTTTGAAAACATAACAAATCCAACCCTCTGGAGAGAAGGCATCTCCTATCCTGACTGTGCACTGTGACTTTCTATCCAAGAAGGTAAAAACTAAGGCACAGAGAAAGAGCAACAGAATAGCTCTCAGAAAATGTACACTGCCCCTTGGGTGGCACATCTGACTGGGAGGTCAGAAAAGTAGGTGGAGCTACTAAGAGATGAAGAAATTGCAGAGAGCGGCAGATGGGGGCTGGGTTCAGAGAACCACAGGTTGTCCATTGGAAGCTGGCATCGGGTATCCTTTCCCCCACCCTGTTTACCTGACACTCTCCCAGGGCAGCTCCCAGCAGCCTCAGACATGAGCTCACCATCCTCACTGGCCTGAGGGGGTAGGGGGATGACAGGCAAAGATCAAGGATCCCTCTCCATTGGACACCATAGAAGGGAAAGGGCTATTTCTTGGTCAAAAGCCCTGTGCTTGGGCTCATGGAAGGAAGGCCTTCTCACCACTGGGCCATCAATGCATGGAAGTGAGAAGTGCAGAGAAGCAAAAGGGTCCTTCAGGTCTACATATGCTATTCCCTTCAGAAACCTGGAAAAGCTCCTGCTGGCTCCACCCAGCTCCATTCTACCCCACCCAGCCCAGCGGGCTCTGCAGAGACCTGCTTTGCTCTCTTCACCCCCACCCCCACCCGCACCTTAGCTCCCAGGATCACACACACATCCCTCCCTCCATTCCCTAGCCTATCCCAGGCCCATTCCCACTGCTCCCACAACCTGGTCACAGAAACAGAAGACTTGGGAGGAGGGGAGGGGGGAACAGGCTGAGTAATTTCATTGGCATCTGTCCCAGGCAAGGCCTAGAGGGAGGGAGCAAGAGGCAGTGGAGCTGGTAGAGAGAATCTGGATGCCTGGGTTCCCCCTCCAAGGGCAGGATTTAGCATCCCCACCAAATCACAAGCTTCAGCTAGCTTCCTGACAACTCCAGAGTGGCAAAGGATTCCCCACACACACCTGAGAGGAGGGGCAAGAACAGACATGTGGATAACAGGAAGTGTGTGCCCTGGATTCCAATAGATGAGGCCAACTTCCCCTGTGCTCCCCCACCAAAAAAAAAATTCTTCCTTTTCCAAATAATCCTATCTCCCTCCCCCACCCCCACAATCCAGCTCCGTCAATGTCTTCAACAAAACCAAGGTCTGGCTCCTCATGCCCTAGGAGGGTTTCCCAGAGTCCACTAATCCATCCCTTACCTGGCCCTGCAAGCTAGAGAGGCAACACGGTGGGCCTTTATATGTATATGAGGGGCCCCGGGAAGAGAAGACAAAAGAGAGATGGGACCTGGGAAGAGAAGACAAAAGAGAGATGGGACCTAGGTGGCCACCTGAGAATGAGTGTGGGATAGACCTAGGAGGGGAGGGTTTATAGGTTAGGCCTTCTTAAGAGAAGGGCAGGAGGGAATGGAATGGGGCTGATATGTGTAAGAGGAAGTGAGAGTTATTAATCTGGGATGGACCTATACAGAAAAGGCAGTGAGATAAGCAAGGAGTACATGGGCATAGGGGTCAACTAGATGGTGCAGTAAATAGAGTGCTCAGCCTGGAATCAGGAAAACTCATCTTCATGAGTTCAAATCTGGTCTCAGACATGTATTACCTGTGTGATCCTGGGCAAGTCACTTACCTGGTTTGCCTCAATTTCCTCATCTATAAAATGAACTGGAGAAGGAAATGGCAAACCACTCCTATCTTTGCCAAAAAAATTCCAAATGGGGTTATGAAGAGTTGGACACAACTGAAAGCAACTGAACAACAATAATGTGTGTATGTAGAAATCAGAGTCCATGCGCAAAGGACCTTGGAGGGGAGGGGAGGTAAGAAGCAAGGGACAGACCTAACCGTGCATTAGGAGGGAATGGGTATAATTGGGAGGGGGGGAATAGAACCCAGTGTGGGGTGAATCTAGTTTTATGCAGAATATTTTTCAGGAGAGGTAGGAAAAGTGAGAGGCACAGAAGTGTGTGCACAAGGGAGAGGGAAGGGGTTCTAGAATAGGCCTAAATGGATTGTAGGATATACTGATACAATGGGATACGAGGATCTAATACATATACAGGGGAGAGAGAAGCAACCCTGGGTTTCTTTTGACCATGTCTTCTCCTCAACTCAGACTCTTCCTCCTTGGCAGATTGGCAAACACAGATAGGTGCAAAGCCCCCCTCAACTCAAAAAGGACCTCAATGAGAAGGCCCCTCCCATTCTCTCATTACCCCACCCCTACCCAAAGCTTTTAACTCTAATAAAAGATTTTTAGCACCCCTTCTCTCCCCACAGAGCCATTCCTGGAGTTAAGCAGGTGAGAAAATTAGTGTCTCCATTCACACTCAGTTGTTTTTAAAGTTCCTCTGTTCACACCTCAGTCTCTGCACCTGTCTCTCTCCACCCCCAGTTTCCCCCTTAAAAATAAATAAATAGATAACAAAGAGCAGAAAGTCCAGGGTCAGCACAAACAAAATGCAAGGTCTTTTGGGGAGGAGGGGGTAACTGGAGGGTAGAGAAGGTGGAAAAGTGAGGCTTTTTTCATTTTCCCAATTATAGAATACCACCATCCCAGTCAACCATTTCCACACATCCCTATTATAACATACAATGGCACACTGGAGAGGGAATCAGACATCCCCAAGCCAAAATTCCAGCATGGCGGCCGCAGGAATGCCCTAGTGACAATAATATTAAAAATGTTTATCTTGCACGAAGATGCTCTGTGGATACAGAGACCACAGAAAGCAACAATCCTAGATGAAAGGTGATTTCCCCACCCACACCCACACCAATCACCCATAGAGAAATCTGCCTAGGGTAGCTCTTCCATCAGACTGGAAATTGGGAAGGGAGTAGAAGGCTATGCAGTGTCTTCCTCTAGATCTCCCACCTCCAGCAAGCAGAATAGGAGATGATTAACATAATGGTGGGGAAGAGTCCTTTGGCTAATATTCCCATGCTATATTCTTTCAATATTAGGAGTACAGCACCAATCACCTCCTTCCTGCTTTCCTATACTAGGGCTCTAAGAAGTCAATATAATTCATCCAAAACTATGATAGTTCTTTCCAAATTCAGGCCCTGTGCTCCCATAGCTCCCAGACTCCAATACCTCCTTAACAAAGGCCAAGTCCACCATACTTTTTAAGAAGGGGAGACCCTACTGAGATCTTTTTCCTACTCACCACTTTTTCCTCTGGGGTTCCTAGAGACCTCATCATCCCCATTCTCCTTGAGAAAATGAAGGCAAAGTTTAGACAGATAAATTTAGCACTACACCCAGAGTCCATGAAACTTCGTACTTATAATTCCAGAAAGGATACTGTTCAAAAAGCACACTGAACTTGGAATCACAGAACCTGAATTCTAATTCCAGCTCTGAGTTGTACATCCTGTGTAATTCTGGACAAGTCACTTCATCTCTCTGGGCCTCAGTTTTCTCATCTGCAAAATGAGGCTATATTATATCATTTCAAAGGTCCCTTGCAGCCATAGATCTATGAACCTGTAGTCCTATGATCCTCTCTGTCTCCTAACAGGTCAGATAATACATGAGGCCACTGAACACCATAAAGACTCACCAGAGTCTGTGCTCCTCTCCAGAAGCTAAGGCACTCACTAATAATGAGGGAAGAAGTGGGCCTGAGTCATCTTACATGTCCCACAGTCTATCCTTCAACCTAACTGACACATTTGTCTGAGTTGCAGAGGCCCCACAGGATAAAGGGGGCCCCAAGATGCCTTCCCTACCCCTGCCCCCAGCTCCTTCCCACTCTCCCCTCTCCTCACCCCACCCTGATAACTAAGAGATTCTTGGCCTAGCCACTCTCCCAAACCCTTTCCCAGGTGTTCAGTCTGTAATTACAAGCCTCGCCAGGGGCATCAGGTCGTATAGGTCTCCATTTTCATAGGGCCCAACAGAAAGGGTGTCTATGCCCCAGATCTGCAAAGAGCTGGGCAGAGTTGATGGCAACCCAGGCAAGCCCCAGTTGGAGATTTACCCTGAGCCTCCCCAATTCCACACGGAAAGGAGAACGAGAGCGATGTGTGGTCAAGACAAAACTGCTAGTCAGGAGTACAAGCACTCTCTTCAGCCCTGCCCCCAACCTGGTATGGAGACCTCATCTTGAAGGGGGCAACTCACCCAGTAGTCATGCAGCTAGCTGGCCCATCCCTACAAACCATCACTGGCAGACAAAGACGGGGTTAGGAGAAGAGAGTTAAAAAGAAGGCTAGATACAGGAGGAATCTGACCAGGAAAATTCAGAAAATGAAGCAAAATATGTCCCCGACCTCAGACTCTGGAAGTAGAGATGGTGTTTCCAAACAACATGACAGGAACCAAGAATCCAAGGCACGAAAAAGAAATCTGGTATCAAGTCTAACATATCAAGCAACAGGTTGAGATCAAGTGGACTTCCTAGGAGGTTGAAAGCATGGAGAGATTCAGTATCTCCCATCTTTTTTCATCATGATCCTCTTCCTAGCCCCAGGGATAAGGAGTGACAGGTATCATTAGTCCCATTTTATAGAAAGGGTAACAGAGGTCCTGAGAAAGAAAGAAACTTGAACAGTATCATAGGATACATCAAAGGCTAAGCCAAAACAAGAACCCAGGTTCTGCATTTCTCTATTCAGGGCTTTCTCCATTTAATCTTATAATAGGGGGACAAGTCAAGGGTGCAATGACAAAAGAAACAAAGGCAAAGATAGCTGCTAGGATAGTCTGAGTTCCTGAAACCCACCTGGGGGAAACAGGAGAGTCCTAGATGATTCCCACTTGCTCATAGCAGCTCTTCTAAACAGTTATCCAGCTAAGTCTCCTATCCGTGAGACTCAAGATCACATACATACTGGTATGAAGATGGGAGGGGACACCACCAGAAAGATGGCAGGAGGTACTCTTCAATCAAACTCTTCTGGTATTCTGATTACTGGTGTCTACCTGACTAAGATCCCTTTGACTACCAAGTGAATCCTAATGGGACTGGGGCACAGCCTGTGGACAATGACACTTTGAAGTAGGATCTAGGAAGGTTAGAGCTCACTGAGTTAAGTAAGAGTGCCTCTGTTTCTAGAAGAGTCTCACCTATTAATTTAGACTGGAACCCTAACCCCTTGGCCTGAAGGTAGTTAGGCTATGAATCTGTGAACATGCTGCTTTAAAAGGTAAGTCTTGTCCTAAACTTTGGTCCCTTCTCTTTCCAGGCTTACCTTACACTAAATTCTGTCTCTTGGGGTCCTGAGCCAGCCACTTCCTCCCTAGCCCCAAACAGGGAAGGAAGAAGCAGATTCTATTCTCTGAAGAGAAATATTTTCATTTGGGAGTAGGGCAACTGGGTCCCCACACCACAGTAATGGATGAGACCAGATCTGTAAACAGTATGCTTCCCTTTTCCCTCCTCCCCAAACTACTCACAGATTTTAGTCCCAGTTCAACATCCTTCAACCCTCAGTCCTAACCCTCAGTTCCCTTCCTATCCTTCAACTCACACCATCACCCTTCATCCCATATGCTTAGCCCTAATTCCACATCCTCAGCTTCTTTACTCCAAGGTCTCAACTCCCAAGCAGATCCTAAGCTCTCAGCCCAAATCGATACACTCTGCTTTTATCCCTATGCCATGTCTTCAGCCCTTCCTATATCCTCAACCTCATCCCACATCTTTAACCCTCAGGCCTCAGTATCCCCTTCAGATCTTCAACCTCATCTTTTAATTCCTATTCCAAATCTTTACCCCACACCCTCAGTTCCTATTCCCTCTCCTCAGCCCCAGCCCATATCCTCAGCTCACATCCCATACTTTCAGGTGGAACCATCTCACACATCCTCAGCTTCCATCTTATCCCTACATACCCAGCTTTCATCCTCCACCCTCGGGCTTAACTTCAACCTGCACAGCTCTTCTGAGAGCAGAAGGAAGGCCCTGAATTGTACTCCACAAGCAACCAGTCATTTCATTACCTCCAATCATCCTGCTCTCTTTTCCCAACTCTCTCATCTTAATCTCAAAAACTTGGTTTCCTAGTGGATTAGGCCCATCATTACCCTATCACCTCCCCAACCATTCTTCTCCCTCTCTCCTTCTTCCTGTATCAGAATCCCAAAACTCCACAAAGGCCTTAGAGCTACAAGAGCAGAACTGGGTGGCGAAATACTAACCCTGGGGAAAGGTAGTATGGGCAAAGTGGAGGGGAAAAAAAGGTTAAGTGCTTGGAGGAAGGCCAAAAGCCATAGCAGATAAGACATGAAACTTGGGAAGAGAACCCAAGAGTCTGGACTCCCCTAGTCCTTCTCCTAAGGGTTGAAAAAAACACTCAATCAAACCCAGACCCTTACTTATAGCCCCTCCCCCCCAGCCCTATAAAGGTCTCCACTTTCCACCAACTTCCCTTTGGGCATGGATGTAGAAAAGAGTTTTGATGTGAACATGCCACAACTTACAAACACCAGCAAGGAAGCCCTGCCTGACCCACAAAAGGCTGCCCACCCATTCCCACCCCATCCTTGTTTCCAACAATAAACCTACTGTTACCGTTCCCAAATCCTCCACACACTCCAGGGGACAGAGAGAGAACCCTTCCTCTCAGAGTTTCAAGTCCATCTCACCTATCTAGATGGGCAGGACATAACACCTCCCGCCTCCCCAGTACACACACCATCGCCAGGGACAAACACTCACTTAAAGGTACACCCATCGGATATACATATGAAACATCTCAAAACACCTAGTACACACATACACAAGTACACAGACCCTTTAAATAAAAACAACTATCTTCAGTACACACCTCTGGTCCTCCTTATACACACCCTTCCCTAAGACACACGCCCCCATCCTGCTCAATATTTGGGCCTGCAAACACAACCCTTACCAAAATATACATACATCTTTACCAATATACAAACACCTATGTAGACAAACATTCCCCTTCCTCAGTATACAAGGACACACACATAGGTCCCCTAACACTAGGGACACTCCAGACACTCCCTGCTCCCATATAGACGCTGGTAGCTAGAGAGAAACCCCTACACACCCCAAACACGAAGGCACACACCTGCAGGGACAGGCGTGCACGAATACAAACACAAAGACAGGCTAGGACACACATGCCCCCTCCCCCGACAGTTCTCACAGTGGCTGGTCCCTTTGCCCTCCAAAAAGGGGAGCATCAGAAAAGGGAAGAGGGGTGGTTGCTAGGGTTTGACCTCCGGGCCCCCAAGAAAACCCAGCCAGTCCCCTTCTCCAAGCTCCATACCCGCTCCCCCTTTATAGCCCCTCCAGCGCCCTCCTGGGACTCCATGCAACCCCCAGACGCGACACGCCCGCACACCGATCCCCTACTCAAGCGTCAAAGACACCTCTAGATCCCCCTCTACTCCCCGCCCGCTCCAGACTCCAGGTCCCGGGCTGAAACCAGCTCCCTCAGGGACCTCTCAGGCCCCCGCCCCCGCCCCGGGCCCAGGAAAGTCCCCGGCTTGCCAGGCCTGAGCCCCGCCCCCCCGTGCGCCCCTTCCCCTCCCCGACTAGGGGGGCCCTGCAGGGTGGAGGGGCGGGCCAGAGGCGGGGAAGCCCTAGACCCCCCCCGAAACCCAAGCCCCCCTTCCCCAGCCCTGGACACCCCTCCCTCGGTCCGCCGCGGCGCCTTGCTCTTTTTCTTTTCTTCTTTTTTTTTTTTGCAAACTTTGCCCGCACCCCCCGCGGCCTCAGCACTCACCCGCCGCTCCCGAGCTGCCCCGGTCCGCTCAGTTCCGCCCCGGCCCGGCCGGAGCCTTTGTATGGCAGCGCAGCGCTCCAGGTCGCTCGGAGCGAACTCCGCGCTCCCGGGCAGCGCTGGCAAGGGGGCGGGTGAGGGAGGGGGGTCGCGGGGGGCTCTGGGTCCTGGTCACCCCCTAGCTCTATCCCAGACCGCAACCTCTTCCCCCTCTGGGCCCCGGGGGGCGGGGGTCGAGGGGGGAGGAGGGGTTCTTCAGGCTCCCATGGCGGGATCGGGGATCAGGGAATCAGGGATCAGGAATCAGATCAGGAGCCGGCTGAACATAGGGGGGAGGGGGGAAGAGGGAGAAGAGGGAGGGGAGAGGGGAGGGGAGCGGGGGGAGAGCTCACTCGCCAGCACCTCCTCCCGGGCTGTTCCGGCTGCCGCCGCCCCTCCCGCCGCCTCGTCCATTGTCTGCGGAGCCGCAGTTCCCCGACCAGCCGAGCTACTCACCCCTCCCCTCCCCCTGCCCCCTCTGCTCCTAGCTCTCCAAGGCCCTCGGATTCTTGGAAACTAGTCGTGGAGGGTGCGCGACCCCAGTCCTGGAACTGTGAGAAGGAAGGACCAGAATTCCCAGGCCCCCGCCCAGACCAGCCGGCAGCCTCTCCAGGGATTGGAGATGGGGATGTCTTCCCCGCCTTGTCCGAGACGCAGCTCCCAAACGCTGATGATGCTACGGACGCTCCCCTCTCTTTGCCCCGTAGCTCTTTTAAAAAGCTAAGGATCTGGGAAGCCGGGAAGCCGCTCACACCGATACACCACCCCCCAGTGGCTAGGGGAAGAGAGGGCAGTATGCGGCTGGGATCAATAGGAAGAGCTCCCCCCTTCCCCATACGTGCCGGGATTTCCCTCTCCCCCAAAAAATTAATTACTCGGCATTCATGCTGAGCCCGCCCGGGGAGTAGGGGGATGCTCCCTCATTAGCACTTTCTTCTCCTCTTAGGTTTGAGCTTCGAGATTAATTACAAAGGGAAACCCGCCCTAGGGAAGCAGGGGAGGTGAAGGAACTGGGACATATCTGGTTGAGTTGAGATGGGGGAGGGGAAGGATGATTGGGGGAGGGAGGGGAGTTTTCATCTTTTTAGTTTATTTTTCTATCTCCCCTGAAGTCTGGTGTAATGGATAGAGATCTTTGTGGTTTCTCTTCTGGCCTTTGACAGTGCTGACCGTGTGACCCTGGGCAAGTCATTTAACCTCTTAGTTCTCTAGGCAACTCTCAGGGAAGATTTTAAATCAGGTTGTTAGAGGGGAATTCTACAGCTGTGAAATCACAGATCCTCCTTCCTCCATGACTGTCTACGGTAGCCTTCACCCAGAAACTGCTTAACAAGTTATCTATTGAATGGATGAATTCTACAAGCATTAGGGAGCAGCTGCTCTGTAGTAGAAGTGACAATAAAGTAATGTTTTAGATATGGGGGACAGTCAATTAAAAAGCAATTATTAAACTCCTACTGTGTGTCAAGCAAACAGATAAAAAGACGAGAGAAAACGGCTCTTGAACTCAAGGAGCTTACAGCCTAGTCAGAGTAGATAACGTTACATGCATACATACACACATATACATATACATATACACACATATACATATACACATACACACATATATTTCTACATGTGTGTTATGCACAAAATAAGTAAAAAGTGGTAGAAGAGACAGCATTAGCTTTGGGGAATCAGGACAGGACTCAAAAAGTTGGACTTCATCTAAGTCTTGAAGGCCACTAGGAAATCTAAGATGGGAAGTGAGTCTAAAAAGCATTTTAAGCATGGGGATCGGCCAGTACCATGTCAAGGAAGCAGAGGACTGAGCATCTTATCTGAGGTACAGCGAGAAGGCTATTTTGGCTAGGAAGTAATGAGCAATAAGTCTGGAAAAGTAGATTGAACCCAATCACTCAATCAGCAAGTGTTTACTAAATGTCTACTATATGCCAAACAGCACTAGATGATGGTGACACAAATCAAGAATGAAACAGTCCCTCTTCTTAAGGACCTTACATTCTAAAGGGGAGATAACAAGTATATACATATATATGTGTGTGTACACATATACATGTATGTACACCACAAAATTAAGTATACAGAGTGAAGTGCAAGTATATAGGGAATAAATGTTAAAATAAAATACAAGGGAGCTAAATACAAGGTAATTATAGAAGGAGGGGACTGGCGGTTGGAGGGGGATCAGAAAAGGTTTCAGGTAGAAGATGATGCTTGCACTGTATGTTAAAGAAAGAGAAGGCTTCTATGAGGCAGAGGAGAGAAGAAGGTACATCCCTTGCATGGGTGGAGACAAACACAAAGGTTTGTGATGGGAGATGGAGTTCTCTGTGTAAGGAACAGAGAGAAGACAAGTTTGGCTGAATCATGGAGTACAGAAGGGAAACAAACGTGCAACAGGACTGGAAAGAAACTTAAGGGACAAGTTGTGAAGGGCCTTAAATGTCAAACAGGAGAGTTTATATTTGATTCTAAAGCTAAAAGAGGGTCACTGAGGCTCTACAGATGGAATGGAAGAAATGAATGGCCTATTTGTCCCAAACTCCTGGCAGGGAGAATTAGAGAGAGGGGCCCACAATACAAAGCTGGAAAGGTCACCAAAGTTTAGGGTCACCACCAAAGCCAAGCAATTCCTGAAGAATTCGGAAAATCTTTAGTACCATAGATCCAAGCTTAGCTATATTTTCCAGTGGGTCATTTGTTATAACAGGAGTCAAATCTCTGACTTCTAGAGCCATTAAAAGTATTTCTCATTGACCTCTCCCCTTCCTAGAACACTTTTGGCAGGAGGGAACTGATAGATTTGTGATATCTACTTTGGTCAGTGAGGCAAGAGGACTAGATAGAGAGATAGATAAATAGACCAACAGACAAAGCATCTGTTAAGAACTCACTCCAGGCTAGGCTCTGTGCTAGGTGCTAAGGATACCCTACAAGCGAGCAAGACGGTTTCTGCCATCAAGGAGCCAGCATTCTGAGGGAATACAACACGTGAAGAAGGTTAAAGTGGAGGGAAGGGGAATAGGAATGATTATGATTACTATGTTATCCTACGGTTATACTACAAAAGTAGCATAAGGATAAGATGTAAGATTTGAACCCAGGTCCTCTAAATCCAAGATCAATGTTTCCCTACCTCTAACGCACAGTAGGATTGTAATATCATCAAGGGTTATAGCACTAAAATGCAAATGACTGTTTTCCCTAGAAGGTTTGCTTATTGTCACTTCTAATTGCTGCTCCTAGCACCTACAGCTCTTCCCCCTTCTTCTTAGGCTAAATAGGATGAGAACTGAGAAAAAGCTGTCATTTCTATCATTCTCTTCTTGATACTCTTTTCTCTCTAGGTTTCAGTGGCATTGCTGGATCTCTACCACTCACTCATGGTTGGTGCCTGCCAAGGTTCACTTCTGAGCACTCTTTTCTTCTTCCTCTCTACTGTCTTAAATGATGATCTCTTATCAGCTTCCATGGATTCAATTATCATCTGCATGCAGAAAAATTATCAGATCTATTTGTCCAGTCCTAACATCTCTCCTGGCCTTCAGTCTTTTATCATCAACTGTCTCTTACACATCTCGACCTGGATATCATTTATATATAGATATATGCCTGCATATACACACAATATGTATATATATATATGTGTGTGTGTGTGTGTGTGTGTGGTTGTGTGTGTGTATGTGTGTGTGTATACCCATACATACACGTACATATACATCTATATATTGCATATGTATATATGTGTATTTGTGTGTGGATAGATGGATGGATGTATATGTACACATATATGTTCATTCTCTTTTTCACTGGCTGTTCCCCATCCATGCAATGGCCTCCCTTCTCATCTTCACTTCCTGGCTTCCCTGGCTTTCTTCAAGTCTCACCTAAAATCACACCTTCTACAAGAAGCTTTTCCCAACCCCCACCCCATCCCATGGGCCCCTTAATGTTTGTTTTCACATTATAAACATTCACTGAATAATCCTATCTCATGGGAACTCTCTTGTAATAAAGTAAAACAGTTGAGTAAAACTAATAATACAGTGTCCCTGTCTGACAGTGCATGCAACATTTCACATCATTAGCATGCCTCTCCTCTCTATTTAAAAAAAAAATAATAGAAATCTATTGTTTGTCCATTCCACTTGCATCTTATTTTTTTAAAGAAAATAATTTCTTGTAGCAAATATACATAGTCAAGCAAAACAAATTCCCTCATTGGTTGTATACGTGCACACAAAACATATATATGTGTGTGTGTATGTATGTGTATACAGTGTGTGTATCTTGTATATATACGTACATATATGTGTATGTATATATGTTATATATATATTATGTATATACATTGTGTGTATATATATGCATATATATGTATTTCATCTGCTCCCTAAATCTATAACTTCTATCTCATTTTTCATTATCAGTCCTTTGGAATGGTCATTGTATTGAACATAGTTCTTATGACCTTCAAAGTTGTTTATTTTTACAGTGTTATTGTTATTATATAAGTTGTCATACTGGTTCTGTTCATTTCATTTTTCATCAGTTTATAAAAGACCTCAAAATATTATTATATCACAAAAAAGAATTTTGAAGATTGTAATGTGTCTTGTTTATACTAAGCTGTTTTCATGTTGCCTTCCCCATTAGACTGTGAGCTCTTTGAGAGCAAGGATTAAGTTTTGTTTTTCTTTGCATCCCCAGTGCAAAACAAAATGCCTGGAATATGATAAGCACTTAATAAATGTTTGTTAATTGAGTGACCAGCCATCAGATAAGGCTAAAAAATGTGAAGATGGAAGAGCCAGTAAATGGTGGAGCAATAGATGAAAATATTGAAATCAGAAGGAAGAAAGTTTCCAGAGGGGAAAAAATAATGGCTAAGAATGAGAAAAAGGGGGAAAAGGAATATCAAAGAAGGAATAGAACCATTGCTGCTTGGGGTGGTTAAGATGATTAGAATAGGTGATTGAAGGAATGAAGAACGGCTCATCTTTTATATTGCTTTTATTTTCTCTACCAAGAAGACTAATGTTTGGATTGGAAAAAAAAGAGAACAAAAACAGATAATATGGAATTAATGCCTAATATTAGTAGAGAAATAGTGGGAGAGGGCCTAATGGCACTTCATCATGCAAAACATTCTCCTTCCTTCTTCAGTGAGTTCCAGGCTTTCTTTCCTCTGCAACTCCTGCCTCCACACTTCAATCTACATATCGATGCTCCCTCACACATCCCAACTTCTCATTTCCTCAATCTAATCAGTTCTCATGACCAGCTCTTCTACTCCACTTCAGCCACATGCAGAGATTATCCTGCCTTTAATTTTGCCATCATCCTCATATTCCATTTCCATGTCCAAAAGTCCTTTATATGATAATAATCTTTGGTCATTCCATCTTTCCTGTGCCTAACAAACCCCTAACATTGCTCTCTATCCTCTCCGTGACCTTTAATACCTCTACCTCTATCCCACGATATTACCCTTGCACTGTCTACACTCTCTTCCCACCCCTATCTTGACCCCTTTGTGAATCAACTCAACTCTCTACACTGTCCTCTGCTTTTGAATCCCTTACCTATTACCAATTACAGTTTGCCAAACCCAAACCCCAGATTACTCCCACCATTTACCTCTTTTCCTCCTATTCATGAGCTGCTGAATGGAGCTGGGAAAAAATTATGAAACTATACCAAGTCCACTACAAATGTATGTTATCTAATATCAAATGGGCCCTCACTGAAAGAAGGTTTCTACTCCCTAATTCCAATCTCCATAGAAGCTGATTTATCTCTCCTCAAGCCTCCCACAGGACCAACTCTTCCTATCCTCTAATCTGAGGAGATTGCTGCATATTACACACACATACACACACACACACACACACACACACACACACACACACACACAATGATAGATTAAAACTTTTTTTAATTAACTAGAGAAAACTGAGCCTGTACGGACCTAAGACAGCCATATAGCATTTATATGAGATCTAAGGGGGAAAGTGATTATGGAACAAATAGACCAAGGAAGGCTTCATGAAGGAGGTAACATTTGAGTTGACTTTTAAAGGAAGGATAGAAATTCAAATGGTGAAGAGAAGGAAAGAATTTCAGGCATAGGAAACAGCATGGCCAAAGGATTATAGAATCATAATTCGGAGGTTAGAAAGAATCTTAAAGGGAATCCAGTCCAACCCTTTCCCTTTATAAGGGACTGGCCCAAGGACATACAGGTAATAAAGCTGAGCTTCAAACTCAGGTCTTTTGAATCTAAATCCAGCACATTTTCCATAGTAAGACACAAAGTTAGAATGCTTAGGGTGTATTTGGGGAATGGAGAATAGTCTAGTTTGAAATAAAGCTGGAAAGGTGGAATGGTATTATATTGTAGAAGGACTTGCATACCAAGTAAAAGAAATTGAATTTCACTGGGTCTACAAGAGGGGAACACTGAAGGGTTTGGGGCAGAGGAGTTTTATGTGGAAAAAGGAACTCTGGCAATGTTTGGAAAGAGAGGTTGTAGTGGGGAAAGTGGAGCAGCAAAACCTATCCAGGTAACTAGCAACCAAGGGCTCTATCAGAGCAGTGGCAGTGGGAAGAGAAAGGGAGAAAGGATACCAGAGATATGATAGGGGGGAAAAGAGATATCATGGAGGCAAAAATCAACCGGACTTGGCAAATTATAGGATATGGAAGGTAAAGGAAAGGAATGGGATGAGTCAAAGATTTAATTTAATTAAATCAACATTATTAAGTATACACTATTTGCAAGGCATTATGCTAAGTACTGAGGATATAAAAACAAAAATAAAAAGGAAGGTCCCTTTCTTCAAGGACCTTACATTCTACTGGAAAGATAATCCCAAGGCAGAGCTGTGACAGGAGTGGAATCATAGGGGTTTTGCCACCTGGTACTAAAATTTAAAGGGACTCAGAGCACTTATAGGAACATTCCCCCAAACTCCCCCAATAATACAGGTGAAAAAACTGAAACCCAAAAGGCTGAGTGACTTACCCAAGGTCACGTAGGTAGTAAGTAAAACAGCTGCGATTCAGTCAACCAGTCAATAAGCATTCATTATGCATCTCCATAGGCCTGATGCCAAATAGAGCATTCTTTCCACTGTAACACACTACCTCCCTATGATAAGATCCAAATACTGCACTTTTTTTTTTAATTATGAAACTACTTCTGCTACTCTGCTTTTTGAGACTGGCAAATTCCCCAGCCTCCAAAATTACCTTGCTTGCCTCCAAGCTAGATTTGGCAGCCTCAAAACTGTAAAGCAGAAAATTAGTAGAGAAGGAAAAAAGTTCCTTAATCCCCCGGCTTAGGAACACATTGCAAATGGCATTGGGTGAACTTACTAGAAAGCTACCCATTGAGGACTCACTGTAAGCAGCATAGCTGTGACAGAGCCCAAGAGTAATGGAAACAAGTAGTTGTGAGAATTCCCAAAGAAAGCAAGCTGCTGAGTTCCCCTACAACTAATGTAGGGTTCTACTCTCCCTACGGAGAAATTAGGGCTCAGGAATGAGTTCTTGCCTTGGTTCTACTGTGCCCTCTTCAGGCTCCATGATACCTAAGGTGGGCCCTGATTCAATATTCATCTAGTTTAACCATCCCAATTTCAATAATTACTTTTTACGTTTTAAAATGACATAAATTTCCACCAGATGTATCTGTCAGCATCCTTCCCTCTCCTTAAAGTGATGCTAGATACAGCTAACATTTACAGAATGCTTTAAAGCTTGCAAAGCACTTTACAAATATTGTCTCATCTGATGCTCACAACAATCCTGGGAGATAAGTGCTATTATTATCTCCATTTTACAGATGAGAAAACTGAGGCTGAGAAAGGTTAAGTGACTTTCCCAGAATCACACTGCTAGTAAGTGCATTGAGGCAGGATTTAAACTCAAGTCTTCCTTTCTCCATGTCCACTAGCTGCCATGACATTATTAAAATTTCCACATGATAAAGTTATGTTTAAGTGATTTAATTATTTGAAATGACACTTGACCAATGGTATTACTAAAAAGTTTGAGTGAAAATGGAGGGAAATGGTTTAAAAAAAAGTTTGTCCATTTGGGGGAGAAATTCTATTTCATTTTAGAAGAGAGGCAGAATTCATTTATCCAACCATATGTGTGTATCTATATATAAATGTAATATAAAAAGTATAAAATGAATTGCACTACATCTAATTAAAGAATATTAAGGCGTAGACATTAGTCATGTGTTTCTACAATATCTCTTACAAGGATAAATACAAAATTATTGAGTGGCAATCAAGTTACATTATTACATTGTATTAGATATATTATATCATATCATATCATATCATATCATATATTATATTATATTATATTATATTACATTATATTATATTATATTATATTACATTATATTATATGGTATGGTATTATATTGTATTGTATTATATTATATTGTATCATAATATAACATGTTATATCATGTTATATTCTTAAGGTAGCTACGTGAGGCAGTGGATAGAGAGCTGGACTAGGATGTCAGAAGTCAAGAAGCTAAGTTCAAATCTAATCTAAGACACTTTTTACAAACAAGTCACTTAATTTCTGTCTTCTTCAGTTTCCTCATCTGTAAAATGGGAATAATAATAATAACAACAACTATCTCCCATGGTTGTAGTTAGGCTAAAATGAGATAATACTTGTAGTGCATTTTGCAAACCTTAAAGTGTTAGCTATCATTCTTTTTTTTTTTAATTTTTAAAATTTTCTTTTGTTACATTTTGAGTTGCCTCCTCCGTCCCTCCCAAACCCACATTAGAGAAGGCCAACATTTGATACAGATGTATATGTGGAACCATATGATACATGCTTCCATGTATCAGTTCTTTCTCTGCAGGTGAATAGCATTTTCTTTCATAAGTCCTTTGTAGTTGATTTGAATGTTCATATTACTCAGAATATCTTAGTCATTCTTTGAACAACATCACTATTACTGTATACAACATTTTCTTGGTTCTGCTTGTTTCACTCTGCATTATTTCATAAGCCTTTCCACATTTTTGTAAAAATCAACCTGCTCATCATTTCTTACAGCACAGTAGTACTCCATCACCACCATATGCCACAATTTATTTAGCCATTCCCCAGTTGATGGGCATCCCCTCAATTTCCAGTTCTTTGCCACCACAAAGAGAGCTGCTATAAATATTCTAGAACATACAGGTACTTTTCCTTTTTCCCTGATCACCTTGGGAAACAGATCTAATAGTGGTATTGCTGGGTCAAAGGGTTATACAGTTTTATAACTCTTTGGGCATAATTCCAGATTGCTCTCCAAAAATGGTTGAATCAGTTCACAGTTCCACCAACAGTGTATTGGTGTCCCAATTTTTCCACATCCCCTCCAACATTTGTCATTTTCCCCTTCTACCATTTTAGATAATCTGATAGGTGTGAGATGGTACCTCAAAGTTCTTTTAATTTGCATTCCTTTAATCAATAATGATTTTTAATATGACTATATATAGCTTTGATATTTTTCTTCCAAAACCTGCCTATTCATATCCTTTGACTATTTATCAATTGGAGAATGACTCATATTCTTATACATTTGACTCCATTCTCTATAAATTTGAGATATAAGACCTTTATTTGAAAAAGTGTCTATAAAATTTTTCCCCAATTTTCTGTTTTCCTTCTCATTTTGGCTACATTGGTTTTATTTATATAAAACTTTTTTATTTTAATGTGATCAAAATTATCTATTTTATATCTCACAGTGCTTTCTGTCTCTTATTTATTCATAAGTTCTTCTCCTGTCCATAAGTCTGATAGGTAATATGTCCCATGCTTTTCTAATTTGCTTAAGATAATCTCCCTTTATGTCAAGATCATGTATTCATTTTGACCTTATCTTGGTAAATGGTGTAAGATATTGGTCTATACCTAGTTTCTGCCAGACTACTTTACAGTTTTCCCAGCAATTTTTACCAAATAGTAATCTTTTATCCCAAAAGCTGAAATCTTTACATTTATCAAATTCGAGGTTACTATAATCATTTACTACGGAGTATTACATACCTACTCTATTCCACTTCTCCATCATTCTATTTCTTAGCCAGTACCAGATAGTTTTAATAATTATCACCTTTTAATACAGTTTAAGGTCTGGTACTGGTACCTCCTTCCTTTGCATTTTTTTCATTAATTCTTTTGATATTCTTGACCTTTTGTTTTTCCAAATGAATTTTGTTAATTTTTTTTTTTGCTCAGCAAAATAATTTTTGTTCATTTAATTGGGATGGCACTGAATACATAGATTAGTTTAGGTAGATTTGTCATTTCTATTATATTTATTATATTGGTTCCGCCCATTCATGAACAATTAATATTGCTTCAATTATTTAAATCTGACTTTATTTGTATAAAAATATTTTATAATTATATTCATGTAGTTACTGAGTTTGTCTTGGCAGGTATACTCCTAGGTGTTTTATGTTGTCTATGGCTATTTTAAATTAAATCTCTCTTACTATCTCTTCTTGCTGGGCATTGTTGGTGATATACAGAAATGCTGATGATTTATGTGAGTTTATTTTACATCCTGCTACTTTGCTAAAACTATTCATTGTTTCAACTAATGTTTTAGTTGCATCACTAGGATTTTCAAAGTATATCACCATATCCTTTGCAATAAGAGAAAGTTTTCTTTCCTCATCTCCCATTCTGATTCCTTTGATATCTTTTTCTTTTCTTATTGCTATTTCTAGTATTTCTAGTGCAATATTGAATGATATTGGTGATAACAGGCATCTTTATTTCACTCCTGATTTTATTAAGAAGGATTCTAGCTTATCCTTGTTATAGATAATGCTTGCTGATGGTTTTAGGTAGATGTTTCTTACCATTTTAAGGAAAAATCTATTTATATCTATGCTTTTCAGTGTTTTTAATAAGAATGTGTTGTATTTTGTCAAAAGCTTTTTCTACATCTATTGATGTAATCATATGATTTTTGTGTTTTTGTTATTGATATCATCAATTGTGTTAATAGTTTTCCACATACTGAACCAGCCTTGCATTCCTGGTATAAATCCCATTTGGTCATAATGTATACTTTTTGTGATATATTGCCATAGTCTCTTAGCTTGTATTTTATTTAGGATTTTTGCATCAATATTAGTAAAATTGATCTATAATGATTCTTTCTCTGTTTCTGCTTTTCCTGGTTTAGGTATCAGCACCATATTTATTCCATAAAAGGAGTTTGGTAGGACTCTTTCTTTGCCTATTATTCCAAATAATTTATTTAACATTGGAATTAGTTGATCTTCAAATGTTTGGTAGAATTTATTTGTAAATCCTTCTGGTCCTGATGCTTTTTTCTTAGGAAACTCGTTTATGGCCTATTCAATTTCTTTTTCTAAAATAAGTTTATTTAAATATTCTATTTCCTCTTTTGCTGATGTGGGCAGTTTATATTTTTGTAAGTATTCCATTTTATTAAATTGTTAAATTTATTGGCATATAATTGGGCAAAATTATTAATAATTGCTTTAATTTCATCTTCATTAGTGGTGTATTTACTCTTTTCATTTTCTGATACTGGTGATTTGGTTTTCTTCTCTGTCTTTTTAAAATCATATTAACTGATGGTTTATTTATTGTTCTTTTTCTAAAACCAGCTCCTAGTTTTATTTATTAATTCAATGGTTTTTTTACATGCAATTTTATAAATCTCACCTTTAATTTCTTTGTTATTGTTGTTATTATTGTGTAAAGTTCTTGAAAGGAATACTCAATTTTAAGTCAAACTTTATCAAGTGCCTACAAAAAAGAAAACAAAGAATGCTTATTGTCCAGATTTTGTTTTGCTCTGATATGTTATTCAAGGCTGTGTTCCAAAGGTACAAATCTGGGAGAATAGGCAAATGGTAGTAACACAGACAACAGGATTGGGACCCAATAAATAAAGCTGGTCTGTGTTAGGTTCTATGGATGGACAAGGAAGTGGGTCTAGAATTAAACTGAAAGGAAGACTGCACTGCTCTGGAGAACTGGTACTTGTCATTTTAGCTGAGCTGATCACTATGAGGTAGAAACAAAGAGTTGTTTTAAATTACATTTCTCTCATGATTAGTGATTTGGAGAATTGTTAGATATAGCTGTTGATAGCTTACTTTCCTTCCTTTAAAAACCTACCTGTTCATGTACCATTTATTTATTGGGGAATTGTTCTTGTTCTTATACATTTGAATCAAATCTTCATATATTTTGTAAATGAGATCACATGAATTTCCCATTGTCATCCCAAACTCAGCATGTCAAAAGCAGAACTTATTATCTTTCCCCTCAATTCTCTCCTTTTCCAAATTTCCCTATTTTGGGGGGTTTTTTGTTTCCCTATTTTTGGTGAAAGTACCACCATCCTTCCACTGCCCCAGTTTCTGAACTTTTGACTAATCCTTCAATCTTTCCTCACCCTCATTCTCCAAATCCAATCAATTGCTAAATTTGTCTATTCAACCATCACTATCTTTCTCATATTTGTCTCCTTTTACATACATACATACAGAGAGAGAGGGAGGGAGAGAGTCAGTCTCCAAGCATTTCTCATTTCTCATTTAAACTATTGCAATAGCCTCCTTGCCTACATGCTTTCCCTTTTCTGGTCCATCATTCACAGAGCTGCCAATTAATATTCCTAAAGCATAAGTCTGACCATGTGATTCCCCTGCTCAAAAATCTTCACTGGCTCTCTATTGCTTCTAGGGTAAAACACAAACTCCTCAACTTGGCATTTAAAGCCCTCCACAATCTAGCTTACGCCTCCCTTTCTGGACATTTCAATTTATACTTCTTTGGATACTTTACTTTCCAGCAAAATTGGCTTGCTAGCTGGAAACAACGTTCTTTCTTCTCCCTCCATGCTTTTCCTCAGACTGTCACATGCCTAAAATACAAGTCAGCCATACCCCTACCATTACTATCCCTAGCTTCCTTCAAATCTCAGTTCAGGTACAACTACCTACTCAAAGCTTTTCTTGATCCCTCCAGCTATTGGTATTTTCTCTCTTATGAAATTAATTTGCATTTACTAATCTATGTACATATTATATCCCTGAAACAGAATATAAGTTCCTTAAAAGCAAAATTTTTTATTTCTGCCTTTGTATTCCCAGTGCTTAGCACAGTGCTTGGCATGCAAATTAATTTCAGTTTTCATTGCCCAAAACAGCAGCTTGAACAATTAGTCATTTAATAAATATTTGTGTAAATAAGTTAAATTGAATTTCATCATGTACGTAGTTGGAGATGTGAGTCTAAAGTAGAGTTCCTAGTAGCAGTCTCCATTCTAATTAATCCCCATATGGAGTCCAGGGCTCCTGCCTCTGCCTTCACTACAGAAATAGGGGCACACCTTGGTTTCTACATATCCACACTTTACTCTTGGTGTATGGAGATGATGAAGAAACTGAAGCCTAGAGACAGGGCTTAGATTTCCCTAGGAAGGAGAAAGGGAAAAGTGCTGATTAAGCACCTACTATGTGCCAATAAGCACCTACAGTGCCCAAAGGTTCAAGTTCCTCTTTCCTACTATGTGGCAGGCACTGTGCTAAGCACTTTATAAATCTCATCTCATTTGATCTTCACAACAACCCTGGGACGTAGGTGCTATTATTATCCCCATTTTACAGTTGAGGAATCTAAGGCAGACAAAAGTTAAAGGACTTACCCAGGGTCACACAGCTAGTAAACGTCTTCCTGCCTTCCTGCCCACACTCTACTTGGCTCCCTGGGAAACAAAATAATCTCAGAGTTGGAAGACATCTCAAAGGCTATCCAATCTAATCTTTAATTGAACCAGAATGCACTCTTTAAAAAAAAATAGACAACATTAAGGGACCACAGGGCATGGAATATAATATTCCAGAGGGTAAAGGAGATACAATTACAACCAAGAATCACCTACTCAGCAAAACAGAGTATAATCCTTCAGGGGGAAAAATGGTCAGTCAGTGAAATAGAGGCCTTTCAAGCATTACTGATGAAAAGACCAGAGCTGAATAGAAAATTTGACTTTCAAATACAAGACTCAAGTGGAACATGAAGAGGTAAACAGGAAAGAGAAGTCATAAGAGACTTATTAAGACTGAACTGTTTACATTCCTGCATGGAAAGATGATATTTATAACTCATGAGACCTTTGTCAGTGTTAGGGTAGTGGGAGGGGAAAAATTATGTATAGATAGATAGATATGTATGTATGGATAGATAGATAGATAGATAGATAGATAGATAGATAGATAGATAGATAGATAGATAGATAGATAGATAGAGGGCACAGGGTGAGTTGAAGATGAAGGGGTGATATCTGGAGAATAAAATTAAGGGGTGAGAGAGGATTATACTAGGAGAAGGAGAAAGGGAGAGGTAGAATGGGGCACATTGTCTCACACAAAACAGACGAGAAAAGGTTCTTACAGTGGAGGGGAAACAGGGGAAGGTGAGAGGAAATGAGGGAATCTTATTCTCATGGGATTTGGCTTAAGGAGGGAATAACATACACACTCAATTGGGTATGGAAATCTGTCTTACCCTACAGGAAAATAGGGGAGGAAGGAGACAAGAGAGCAGAGGGATAATAGAGAGAAGGGCAGATTGGGAAAGGGGTAATCAGAAGGAAGTACTTCTGAGGAGGGACAGGGTCAAAAGAAAAAATAGAATAAATGGGGGGGGCAGGATAGGATTGAGGGAAATAGAGTTAGTTTTTCACAACATGTCTACCATGGAAGTGTTTTGCATAACTGCACATGTATGGACTGTATTGACTTGCTTGCTTTTTCAATGAGGGTAGATGGGGTGGGAGGAAGGGAGAAAATTTGGAACCCAAAGTTTTAAAAACACATATTTAAAAAAAAATGTTTCCACATGCAACTGGGAAATAAGAAATACAGGAAATGAGGTACAGAAATCTATCCTTCCCTACAGGAAAATAGAAGGGGAAGGGGATAAGAGAAGGGGGGGAGAGATAGAAGGGAGGGCAGACTAGGGAAAGGGATATTCAGAATGCATGCCATCTTGGGGGGGGAGGGGCAAGATGGGGTGAAAATTTGGAATTCAAAATCTTGTGGAAATAAATGTTGAAAACTAAAAATAAATAAATTTACATTAAAAAAAATAGACAAGTGGCCATAGAACTTTCTCTTGAAGACCTCTAGTATGGGGGAAACCAACACCTTCCAGACAGCACATTCTAGTTTTGGTTAACTCTAATTACTAAGAAGCTTTTCTTACATCGAGCTAAAACCTACCTCTCTGCAATGTCTAACGCTCTCTCCTATTTCTGCCATCTGGGTCCAGGCAGAAAAAAATCTAGTGCATCTTTCCACGTGACAGCCCTTCAGATATTTGAAGACAGAATTTATGTCCCACTCCCACCCCCATTCTCCAAGGATTTCTCTCCTCCCTAATTCCTTCAATGATTGTCATATGGCATGATCTCAAGGTACTTCACTATCTTGGTTGCCTACTTGTGGTCATTGTCATTGTTGAACTTATTAGTACCCTTTCAGATGTAACCCTTTACAAGGGGCAAGTACCCAATGTTTTTCCTTTTACCTTCTATTAGGTCCCAAGGGAAGACAGAAGAGAAGATGAGAAAAATGCTTGGATATCATAAAGGATTGACTGTCAAGGTCACACTAGATCATGATCTTAATAGGAAGTCAAAAGGGAAAGGCAGGCTTTGCATCTTTCTCTGTCTTCTACCTATGAGGTCCCTCTGACTCCTGAGCATTCATGGGTTGGAGCTGCCAGTGCATAAATTTCCAATATGGTCCCTGGCAGCCTAGATAGCATACAAACCAGATGCCACAGAATCATCCTGTAGACCTTTGGGATGATAGGCCTAGACAGTACCTGACCTAGGGTTACTGTGTGAGGCTGTCCTAGGCCTCAGTTACCTATTCTGTAAAATGATGAGGCTGGATTAGATTGACTCTGAGGTCGAACTCTCTTGTGCCCTTATGTTATATGTAAAGGCAGCTAGGTGGCGCTATAGTGCACAGAGCACCAGGCTTGGAATCAGGAAGACTCATCTTCCTGAGTTCAAATCTGGCCTCTGACACTTACCAGCCATGTGACCCTGAACAAGTCAGTTAAACCTGTTTACCTCAGTTCCTCATGTGTAAAATGAGCAGGAGGAGGAAATGGCAAACCATTCCAGTATCTTTGCCAAGAAAATTCCAAATGGGGTCATAGTCAGACACAACTGAACAGCAATAAAAAAATGTAAAATAAACCCCTGTTATAGATGTCAGTGGATAAGAGTCATCAATACCCTATAATTATCTTCAACCAATGATCCTGAGGAAAGGGATGCAAGTGTAGGAGGGAGACTCAAGAAAACAGCTCTAAAGAATTCCAGTAGGGACCTATGGTATCCTTGGGAATAAGTTTATCTGTTTCCCTCTATGTCAGGCTTTGAATCAATCAAAAATTATCTCTTCTTCTATGTCTAGGTTGATTCTCTTTAGGTTATTAATCACTCTCCCTGCTTATTATTTCTACTGCTTATCACCTCAGAATGGCTAAGGAAAACTATTACAAGCTGACCCAGGCTTGTGTTGTTCCAGGGAAGAAGTCATTACTCAAGAGCCTCCCCAGTCCTCCTGCTAGAAGGAAATGAATGTGTCTACTGTTTTTACCCAGGCTGCTCTTTCCTTCAATTTCTATCACCACAAATATGACCAAACATAAAACAAAGATTAGTGGCTGCTGATTTCTTTTATTTAGAGGCAAATAGGCAACACAATCACAAGAGCAGGGAGAAGTTGATAAAAGAGGTGTTGTACCTGGTATAGTCACTGGAAACAACAGCAGCCAACGCAAAATGCTTCTTGCTTCAAGAACCGTCTCTGCTTCCCCTGTCCTGGCTCTTACCTCATCATAGGGAGAAGGGCAAAGAGATCTCAGAATGATCCCTCGCAATTGTTCAGGTACTAGAGTCCTATCCTTCTCAACTCAGCAGCAGGAAGAGAGTTACGGCAAGGGGTTCTCACCAACCATCGCTCAATCTGCTACAGTCTGCCAGCATGGCCACAACTGAGCCACCACCCCAGCATCAAACTCCGAATAAAAGACGAGGACGTTTTTGTAGAGAGGAAAAGGAATTCAAGAGAGAAGGACCCTGCTTCTTACCTTCTTGACCTGGTTTCCTCTTTTCTTCTCCTTTCCCAAATCCCCTGTGAACACTCCCAGAAAATCCTTCAGTTTTATGACCTTATTGGCCAAAGGAATCCTGGGAAGCATCCCCATCTCCATAGTCATTCTCTCGCAAGATCAAATTCTGACACAGTGTAGCAATCTTATCTACCAGGGCATTGTCTCACTAGCTACTAGGACTTGGAGAGCCCAGGAAAGAATTCAAATGGTCATCACTGCAGGCCCAGTCAAGCAATGGGAGGAAAATGTAGTGCACAAATATAAAGAGCACCTAACATCTTTACCTTTGAGATAATATATGTCTGAGGATCAATCACTTGCCAATAAAGGTTTTGAGTAGTGCTTTCCAGGAGTAAGAAACTGGGTGGAGAAAGTAAAAATTTCAGACTTCACTCTGTGTAAGTGGCAGGTGTTCAACTGCTCAAGGAGATTTAAAGCTGCCATTAGTAGTTTAGTTTTCCAATAGAAGGGTCCATTTAATCTATACGTGAATACTGGTTCATGAGAAGTTAAAAAGGAGAACAGATTCTTGATGGATTGTGAGAAAACATAAGCCAGTCAGTCAATAAACATTTACTAAGTGCCTACCGTACCAGGCATTGTGCTAAGCTCTGGGGGTACAAAAAGAGCTGAAAGATGGTTCTTGCCCTGAGGGAACTCACAATCTAACGGTGGAGACAATAAGCAAGCAAATAATGCTCGAACAAGCTACATTAGGATAAAAAGGAAGTAATCAACAGAGGGAAAACACTAAAATTAGGAAGGATCAGGAAAGGCTTTCTGTCAAAAAATGGGGTTTTACCTTGGACTTAAAAGGAATCCAGAGAAGCTAGTAAGCAGAGATAAGGAGAGGGAGCATTCCAGGCTTAGGGGACAGCCAGGAAAAAAAATGCCCAGAGCCCAGAAATTGAGTATCTTGTTCATGAAACAGGAGGCCAATCACTGGATTGAAGTGTATATGGTGGGGAGTAAGGTATAAGAAGACTGGAAAGGTATAAGGAGACTAGGTTATAAAGGGATTTGAACACCAAACAGAAGATTTTGTTTTTGATCCTGGAGGCAATAGGGAGCCACAGGAGTTTATCAAGTAGAGGGATGACATGATTCTCTATCTCCTGTCTTCATGCCTTTGTACTGTCTGTTCCCAATGCTTTCCCTACCCAACACTGACTCTTAGAATCTCTGGCTTCCTTTAAGAATCAACTCAAGCACCATGTCCTACAGGAGGCCTTTCCCTCAGTGCCATCTCCTCTAAGGTCACCTTTCATCTGCTCTGTATTTGTCTTCTATTTTCTGATGTATATATGTTGTCTCCTCCATTAGAATATAAGCTCCTTGAAGGTAAGGACTGTTTTTGCTTTTTCCTTGTATTCTGGAGCTAGCCCGGTGACTGCCACATAGTAAGCACTTAATAAATGCTTGCTTGTTGATTGGCTGTCCTTGTGTATAGATATATGAATTTTTCCTGCCTTTTACATGCCTGCTTTTCCATCTCTTGAAGCCTATGTAAAATAGGTGTTTCTGTATATAATAGAATTCCTCCCTTTATACAAAAATACGGTGTCCAGAATTGAACATAATCTTCCAGGTAAGATTTAATTAGGGCAACATACAGTAGGATTATCATTTCCCTAATCGTAGACATACCTATGCTTCTTAATGGAGCTCAAGATTGTCAGAATTTCCTTTGCTGCCATATCCCACTACTGACTCAGCTTGACCTTATAGTCCTCCACAATCTCCAAATGTAACAGAAGTCAGACTCACAGGCCTTTAGCTATTAGACTCTACTCTATTCCCTTTATTGAAAATTGGGACAATATTTTTCCCTTCTTAAGCATTTCTCCCCTTTTCTACAATCTTTTAAGTTGGCTGCATAATCACATCTGTCATTCCTTCTAGGAACCCAGAATGGAATTTGTTTGAGCCTGGGTATTAGATTTATCAAGAGGAAGTAGGTACTCTCTTATTATCTCCTTATTTATCCTGAGTTTCATGTCCCTCTTAACCATTTTTTTCTGTCTTTTCTAGTCCAAAGATTATTCTTCTTGACATTTAAAAAAAAACAGAAAAATCAGGAATTTGGGTATTTCATCTTTTTGTCTCAAGCAATTATCAGCAAGCATTTATTAAGCCCCTGCTAAGCACACTGCTAGACACTGAGGGGACAAACACAAAAGCGAGACAGTCCCTGCCCTCAAGGAACTTCCATTCTGATAGACTACCCATTCATCCATTATCATCTTCCTAATCACTGTAAAAAGCACTCCTTTCTTTCTTTCATTCTTTTTTCCTACTCACTGAAACTTTCAAATAAAAAAGTATCAAGACACCATATTAGTCATTTGATGTTCAAGGATGGGGGCAGCTAGGTGGTACAGTGGATAGAGCACTGGCCCTGAAGTCAGGAGGACCTGAATTCAAATCGGGTCTCAGATCAAACACTTGACACTTAGTAGCTGTGTGACCCTGGGCAAGCCACTTAACCCCAATTGCCTAAAAAAGAAAAAAAAAGAAAGAAATTATGTACAAGGATGTTATAGAGCTTTATACGCAAAAAAAATTTCATAATTTCTCTATCTTATGAAATGTTTCTTAAATAGTATCAAAATGTCCCTTGAACTAGATGAGTGTGAAATTCTTCAGGTAAACCAAGAAAAATGGAGACTGAAATCTGCACACTTGAATTCAGAGGTCAAATTGAACCAATGGATGAATGTGATACTTTCAAATACTTTGCAAAATATGTTGAGCATAAAGCTTATCAAGGAGGAAGTTGTGGCTTTGCATGTCAAGAAGCATCCAGAAATCAAAACTCAATGGGAAGAACACATTTAAAGCAATTAAAGTCTATACAATAACAGTTATATCATTATTATCACCATTATGTATTACTATTATTATTCTCACTATTATCTCATTCTTTCTATCTTTTTTCTTGAAGTTCAGCTAGAAATGAACCAAGGGTAAGTCACTAAGCTATAATTATTCTTGTATATTAAATGTTCTGTGGACTGTTGCAAGGTAGACAAAATTACTTCTTTTTGTAATTGAAGAAAAATGCTGGAGTGTAAGCTCATCCTCTGTAGACTCCCTTAGAATATCATTGGGATAATCCCATGAGCAGGTAAAATAACAGGAATGACACACACCTTATCTTGTTCCCCTATGGTTTTAATGTCTCATTCTAATCTTCTATATTTTGAAAGGTATTATTCCATGTAGTTTCGAGATTGTGAGTATTCAGTATGGATACAGCTATTAAAACTCTTTTTCTTAAATTTTTGTAGATCAATACTATATCTGTGGAGCTATTGGCAACAGGTCTATTTGTAATGATGTGGTATAGTCTATCGGCTGAAAGTGATATTTGGGGATTTGCATTTGTAATACAAGAAGTTGTCTTCTGCTAGTTTATAAAACATAGCAAACTTTGTATAATCCTAGCCACTAGATCATGTTTTCTAAGATTCTAGCAACTAGGTAGATACTAAATACCTGCCTCATAGAGTGATATGTTACACAGTTTCTACTACTTTATTCCATTATAAGAATTGATCAATAAGTCCAGGATCTTTAAAGATAATCTGTCTTTCTGGTGGCTATGACTCGTTCCTGAATAATTATCCTCCATAAACTCCTCCATTTCTATGCAGAAATCTGCACAATTCAGTCATCTGTTTTAAGTTGAACTGGGTTCATGTCAATGTCACTCACTCATGGAGGGCCTTTTGATTCCGTCCTTGGATCTCAGCCATTTCATAGGCTTCATCTAGAGATATACCATGTTTGGTTACATTTGACAAATCTAATAGTATATGTCTGTTGTCAGATTTTATTATTGCTTTGTAAGGCGAGGTATGTTTTGTTCCAAAAGTATTTATGTAAATGTTAACCTGTTTATTACATATTCTGAGAATATCTACCAGTTCTCCTGCTCTTCTTGCAAGAGAAGTGCTATTCATCCCTGTGCCTGCTTTGCAGTAATGACTATCATGCTTTGTTAACATTGTAGAAGTTTTTTACACCTCCTAAATCTGTTATCATTAAATTTATAGTACCAAGACTTGAATTATATATTTCTTAAATGCTCTAATTCTTCCTCTTAAGCTTTGACTTAAAAAACCAAGTCAGTTTCTTAACACAAACACTCTTAGCTTGATATCATACATGTACATGGATGACTAATATGATGTTTTGGTCTGACTTCTTTGAAATGATATTCAGTTCTATTTAAGTGATGATAATGGACTCAGGACTAAGCAGAACCATAATGGACTTACCTGTCTAAAAGAAAATGCCCAAGTTTTATATCACTTGTTCTTAACAGTGGTGTGTCAGTACACATTTGAAATAGAGAACAGTTTTCCACGTGGACATCAAATATTATGGTATAGTGCTCTCTAAATAGTTTTATGAAGCATATTTATCAGCAAAAATGTTTTAATATGCACCCATAATAGATGTAAATTATAAAACGTACACAAGATAGACATTTTAAGGGGTGAGATTAATATGAAAAAAATCACATTTTTAAATTTCTATTATTTATTAAGAGTAAAAAACTGTTCTTTCACTAAAATGTTATTATTAATAATACTAATAACAATAATTATATAAATTATGTCTATATATAATTAATAATATTTTATTGAGAAAAATATGATGCTTCATAATTTTTTAAAACCCCTGTATATATCTTGGGCAATAGGGAAGTCCTGTAAATAAAAATTGCTTTTAAGTAATTAATATTCATTCAGTAAATTTTATCAATGTAGCTAGCTAAACAAGTGAACTTTTTTATGCTGTTTTGGAAAGAGACATGGTGCAGCCATCAAATAATAGTTCATAAAAATTTGTGACTATAACAGCTTCTTAGAAGGAGTCATGTTTCTCTGTGCGTAGATACTCACTTTACACAATTCAACAGCAACAAGCAAGTCTCTGGTTTCCATCCAGCAGAAAATTTTCTTTTTTTTTTATTAATTTATTTTGATTTATCAACAATCATTTCCATATGCTTTTGAGTTGAAAATTTTTCTCCCCTTTCCTCCCCCCCACCCTCCCCAGGACGGCGCACAATCTGACATAGCCTTTACATTTACATACCCATTAAACATATTTTCACATTAGTGAAGTTGTAAGTAAAAATTAAAACCAATAGGAGGAATCATCAGAAAGATGAAACAAAACTCAACAGAAGGTAAAAATAAGTGATAGCGATTCGACTTCCATAGTTCTTTCTTTGGATGTGGACAGCATTTTCCATCCCGAGGCCTCTGGAGATTGTCTTAGATTCTCGTAATGCTGAGAAGGGTTCAGTTTAACAATCTTAGTCATTGCTTAACATGGCTGTTATTGTGTACAAAGTCCTCTTGGTTCTGCTCACTTCACTCAGCATCAGAACATACAAGTCTTTCCAGGTTTTTCTGAAGTCACCCTGTTCATCATTTCTTATAGCATAATAGTATTCCATTACATTCATATATCACCACTTGCTCAGCCATTCCCCAATTGATGGGCATCCTCTCAATTTCCAATTCTTCAGCAGACAATTTTCAATGTGAATCTATTCTTGTTTATGTAGTTCTACTTAATGGATGGTGTCAAATCTGAATTTCATATTCATGTTCAGCTATTTCAGCTGTTTTTTGAAAAAGTGAGAAACCACAAGAAGACCAGTTTGGCTGGATTGTAGAGTGCAGAAAAGGGAGTAATGAAAAGATAGGTTAGGGTCAGACTGTGAAGGCCTTTAAAGGCCAGACAAAGGAGTTTAATCGCTCCTGCAGACACTAGGGAGCCACTGTAGTTTATCGAGCCTTATGAGGAGAGAGAGTGACGGATACGAGAGATGTTGTGAAGAGCGGAATAACCAGTATTCAAGAACTGCTTAGATATTCGGGGTGAGTGAGGAGCTGAAGATGATTTATGAGTCAGAGAACCTAAGTACTGGAAGGATAATGGTGGCAGAAATAGGGTAGGTCTGAGGAGAAAGATAATATAATGAGATATTATACAGAATTGCAAGCCATCCATGTCAGCCCATCCTGTGTGATTAACTCAAAAATAAAATAAAAATAAAAGAGGGCAGAGGTAAGTGTGTCTTGCTTACCGGTCACCACTTTTGAGTGCAAAGCCCATTCTCTAAGAGACATTTGCTACAGCCACAAGACAATCTGGGAGGGAGAAAGTGGTATGGGCAGTAGGGATGGGTATTTTCCTTAATGTTACCTGCACAGATGTAGAGTTAGATGGACAGATAAAAATTATGTTATAATTACCCTGAGGAGTCAAACACCCAGTGTATAATCGATTGAAATTTTTGGTGTTTTTCTTTTTCTTTTTCTTTTTTTTTTTGGTGGGGGATGGAGAGGGAGGGGGTAGATTGAGAAGTTCCGGGGGGGGGGGGGGATTGGGTGATAATGGATGGATGGGTGGGATTGTGCTAGAGGCAAGCACCATGACTGGCTATCTTGTAGAAAGTGAAACCCGGGACAGCTAGGTGGCACAGTGGATAGAGCACTGGCCCTGAATTCAGGAGGACCTGAGTTCAAATCCAGCTCTCAGACCAAACACGTGACACTTACTAGCTACTTACTAGTCACTTAACCCCAATTGCCTAAAAAAAAAAAAAAAAAAGAAAGAAAGTGAAACCCATCTTCCCACCCTCTACTTGATTGATCACACATCCCTTGGGGTCATTTCCTTACCTCCCAGGGGGATGGAGTCTGCACCTTGGAGACCACTGCTCTACTGTTCTTATCTTTGTATCTATTTTATCAATTTGTATTTTATGACCATGCCTACGACTTGAGTATGAAAGTGAGTCAAAGGCTTTGCAATAATCAGTATCAGCAACTTAAATCATGGTACTTCCAAATGGCTTGTTTAATAATTACTGAATCAATAATGAGTTTCTCTTTATACCTCCTGGAACTTTTTAGCACACCTTTTTTGCTTTTCATCAAATATATAGAGGTGAGGGTATACATTGCTCAGTGTTTATAGATGTTTTTGACCACACAAGTTGTGAAGTCTTTATGTAAAATTAGTAAACATTGAATTGGCCTGTATTTGGAGAAGTCTCTGATGTTCACATTATTCTCATTATTACTCATGTAGCCATATACACATGTAATATAATGTATTCTTTCTATTAGCTTATATATGTTGCTATGCATTGCATGTAACATATGTTTGTTATGCAATGTGTTTTCTTGCTGCATTATGCCTCTTTGCTAGTATGTTAATGTACTTATTCCATGGGGCAGTTGGGTGGAGCAGTAGATATAGTGCTGGGCCTGGAATCAGGAAGATTCATCTTCATGAGTTCAAATCCAGCCTCAGACACTTACTAGCTGTGTGACCCTGGGCAAGTCACTTAACCCTGTTTGTCTCAGTTCCTCATCTGTTGTTGTTGTTGTTTGTCCTTCACTTTCAAAGAAAACCAATGACATTACGGGATAACGTCTTGACTTGTGCATGAATTAGATTTAAGTGAGGCAGAGTTGTACAAAGTCATCAGTCTCACTCTCTCTTCAAGTCACTGACAGATTTGAGGCCCATAGGTTACTGTCAACCTGATTTATCCCATCTGCTAAAACAGTTTACCGGGAAATGGCCACTCACTGCACATGCTACAGTGTTTTGGAGCCACAGGTAGGAGTTGAATGCCAATGACATTACGGGATAACGTCTTGACTTGTGCATGAATTAGATTTAAGTGAGGCAGAGTTGTACAAAGGCATCAGTCTCACTCTCTCTTCAAGTCAACAAAGTCCAGTGGCAAGACAAAACTCAGGACAAGTGGAGATGGCCTGGGATCCAGAGAATTACTTTGGCATCTTAGATGTCTGACCAAACTCTAAGTGTTCCACAGGGGCTGCTTCAGCCACCCTCATGGCTGTTTGAACATGAAATTGTTCACATCTGCCTATTCCACCAAGGGATGTCTTCACATGCCTGTGGTAGACACCTCCAACTCACTGACAGATTTGAGGCCCATAGGTTACTGTCAACCTGGTTTATCCCATCTGCTAAAACAGTTTACTGGGAAATGGCCACTCACTGCACATGCTACAGTGTTTTGGAGCCACAGGTAGGAGTTGAATGCCAGGTAGACACCAAAGGTGGATAAGCAGCTCTGAAAAGGACTCAGCAAGGCCTCACACCAGAGATGCTGGACCTCTGCGAACACCCCATATACCCCAAGAAACAGTATAGTTATGTTAAATAGCTGCTTGAAGGACAATTGCCAGATGCATAGGCCACTTTATTTCAACCAAGTATTCTGGCTTGGAATAGGAAACCTGGAATTTAATGACTGTTCCTAGGGGCTGCTAGGAAATTCTTAGCAATTATCTCCAACTACAAAGTTTGCATTAAAGTTACAAATCAAGAGCAGGGTGTTTCTCCGAAAGAAAGGAAAAGCAAGTTGAAGTCCATTTTGTGATGGATACAAGTCTACAACATATAGTTTCAAGGACTCCAAGATGAGATAAAAGTATTACAAATTGCAAAGGATCATATAATAGAAAATTATGAGAACAAGTCCTATTGTATCTGGTCAAAAAATAAAAATTGTCAACATTTTTTGAACATAGACTGTTTAGCCTTGATCCACAATGAGTAGTTTTTAAAAATTTTTTTAAATGTAAAGCTCTAGTAAATTCAACAAAGCATTAGGCCTTTCTTAAATTTTGATTTGCCTATACATCCGGGATCCTAGTTCTACAATATTTTCCAAAAGTCTTAGCTTTAATAGTTTAAGCATGAACTAAGACTTTGGGAATATTCTGTATTTCTACAGTGCTGCCCCACAGAGTGCGTTGTAACTGAAAGAACTTCTCTTGAAGCCCATATGGGGAGGGTGTCCAAGTACTACAAAAGGATTTTGAAGGATAAGATCACCAGAGAATCTTTCCTCTCAAGCCTTGGTTTTCCAGTCTGTGAAATGAGAGGATCACTGCTGCCAAGATCTTGGGAAAAGAATATGATCAGTACCTTCTCCTTTTTTTTTTGAAGGGGGACACACATTCCAGACAGAATACTAAACAGATGAGAAGGTTTGAGATCAGTATTCCCAAGATTAATGTCACCTGGAAAGTTAGAAGCAGCTCAGCAATCTGAAATGAGATACATGGAAGTATAGAATATTTCAGAGCTAATAGGGAACTTAGAGAGAGTGGAAAGGGAGCTGGATTTGCAGTCAAAGGACCTGGGTTTGAATCTTACTTAGCTCTTCTAGTTACTAACTATCGGATGTTGGACAAGTCCTTTTATGTTTCTAAGCTTCCATTTCCTCATGTATAAAATGAAAAGGATAGACTAGATCAGGGGTAGGGAACCTGCAGCCTCAAGGCCACATGCAGCCCTCTAGGTCCTCAAATGTGGACCTTTGCCTCACTTGAGGACCTAGAGGGCCACATGTGGCCTCGAGACCACAGGTTCCCCACCCCTGAACTAGATGAACTCTAAGGTCGTGCCCAGCTTTAAAATGCCAGTGAGGAGGAAAAAAGAAATTTGTCTGAAGAGACCAATGTGGATGCATAGGTCACTCACCAATCAACTTGGACTTTTTAAAGAAATGAACAGAAAATAGAAGCAAGGTTAGACAATACAAAATGAGTGTGGCATGGCATAGTGCTATGAAAATAGTATGCTAAAACCAAGAATAAGCTGAGGCAAGCTAAGGGAAACACAAAGGGGTGAGGTGGGGAAGAAATAGGAGGATCAAAGAAGCAGACAGCATTTGCTTGTGTGAATAGGACGATGATAACTGACAACAGAGAAAATAGGATTACTCTATTCTTGATTCAATTTTCTCCACAAGAGAGAAAAGAAAGAAAGAAAGAGAGAGAGAAAGAGAGAAAGAAAGAAGGAAAGAGAGAGAGAGAGAGAGAGAGAGAGAGAGAGAAAGAGAGGAGAGAAAGAAAGAGAGGAGAGAAAGAAAGAAAGAAAGAAAGAAAGAAAGAAAGAAAGAAAGAAAGAAAGAAAGAAAGAAAGAAAGAAAGAAAGAAAGAAAGAAAGAAAGAAAGAAAGAAAGAAAGAAAGAAAGAAAGAAAGAAGGAAAAGAGAAAAAGGAAGGAAAAGAAAGAAGGAAAGGAAGGAAGGAAGGAAGGAAGGAAGGAAGGAAGGAAGGAAGGAAGGAAGGAAGGAAGGAAGGAAGGAAGGAAGGAAGGAAGGAAGGAAGGAAGGAAGGAAGGAAGGAAGGAAGGAAGGAAGGAAGGAATTACTAATAGGGAGTTTTTTATCTAAGACAAGTTAGGAAAGATAGTAAGAGCACCTAGCTGCCCTTAATAAATTCAAGTCACCTGGCTTATATGAGCTACATCTTCAGTCATGATAGGACTGGCAGCTTGATTGCTAAGTCATTGTCAGTGGTATTTGAAAGATTATGGAAATCAGAAGAGGTACCACAAGATAACAGATTTTTCAGAATCTACAGACTTTGGCCAGTGAACTTAACTTCAGATTCTGTGAAAATTCTTGAACAGATACTTAAAAAGATGGTTAGCAAATTTTTATGTAACACATAAAGGTTCTGGGAGCATTCTTCCAATCTACACTCAGACTAGTATATGTGGCCCCTAGAACATAACTACTGCTCCCTTCAGAGTTTTAGGGTCGACTCTGAGAGGTGTGGGAATGTCTTACCCTCAAACTACCACTCATGAACCTCCCATTGAAGAATATTCCCTTTAATATTACCTCCAGTTAATACTTCCTCAAAATCATCTAACCAGTAATTACTGCCTCAATATACTCTTGAGCAATTAATATTCATTAACCTTTTGAAAGGGATATTTGCTGAGAACATATAGCAAGAACAGAAGTGCAGGAGGGGCAGCTAGGTGGAGCCATGGACAGAGCACCAGCCCTGGAGTCAGGAGGACCTGAGTTCAAATGCGGCCTCAGACCAAACACCTGACAGTAGCTAGCTGTGTGACCCTGGGCAAGTCACTTAACCCCAATTGCCTGAAAAAGAACAGAAGTGCAAACATATCTCCCAAAACCAGGGTAAACCCTCTTCTTATACGCACTTAGTCTCAGGAAAAGTGGTCTCATATTAATGAGGTTACTGCAAAGCATTCTCTCCTACCAAGTTCGCTTCCGGTGCTGCATCATCAATGGTCAGATTGCTTCCTTGCTTGCAGAACATGTTTTGGTTGCCAGGTTGATTCACCGCTAGTGAACAGGTCAATCAGATCACATCTCAGGGATGGTTCTTCTCCGGCCGTGGCTGCTACAGCTACAGACAAGTCTACCATGGATTCCTTTTCTGGATTTCTGCTTGTTCTTTTGACTTTTTGAAACTCAAAGGGTTGTAAAATGGCCTGTTTTGTCTCTGATACTCATTAACGTCAAAAAAGAGTGAACACAACAGGGACAGAAGAAAAAGAAGTAGCCGTGGGTCTGCCTGGGTGGGAAGAAAAGGCAGGCAGTAGCACTTGCTACCCCTCTCCTCGCTCAGGGGCATTTAGCAGCTCTTGCCTTGCTCACTACCAGGGAAGAGAGTTCTGTTTCATTTGCTCAAGCCTCTTGTATGCTCACTCAGTTTCAGCACAGTGGTCAAATAGAAGGATTTCTATGTCCATAAACTAAGCCTACAAGAAAGTCAGAGAATATTTGCATATGCTCTGAAGCTGGGAGGAAAGCCTCCCTGTGCTATTCCTCCATCTCACACTTCTAGGAGCAAGCTTACTAAACCTCCACATGGATTTGAAGCAAGCATATATTACCCATTCTCTGAGGTCTGGGCCCCTATTAACCAGTTCCTCACCCCCATACCTATTATATCTAGAAAGGGAAGTGGTGATTAGAAAGAGTCATCATGGCTTCATCAGGAACAGGTCATGCCAGACTAACCTGATTTCCTTTTTTGACAGGATGATTAAACTATCAGTTGAATAAGAAAAAAGAAAACCCTCTTAACAAATATGCATAGTTTGACAAAACTAATTCCCGTATTGGTCATGTCCAAAAACATATGACTTATTCTACATTTAATATTCTTCGCCTCTCTAGCAAGAGGTGGGTATAGTGTTTCATCCAGTCCTCTCTGTTCATGTTTTATCATTATAGCAAGCAGATTTGTAAAGTTTTTCAAAGTTGTTATTCTCTTTAATGTTATCATATAAACTGTTCTCTTAATATTCCATTAGAATCACGTATCAGAAATTTGTTTAGTCATTCCCCATTAGGTAGACATCCCTCAGTTTACTGTTTTGGGTTACTATGAAAAGGGTTGCTATAAATATTTTTTATATGGCATCTTTTCCCTCTTTCTTTGATCTTTTTGGACTATAGACCTAGAAGTGGAATCCCTAGATCCAAGTGGGGATATCTTTTTAATGCTATAGCTCAGAAGTCTCCACCAATATACTCCCCCTTTCCACTGATTGTTAGTTGATATCAGTTAACCAGACAATTGACTTTTAGAAGTACGTATTGGTGCAGCTAGTGGATAGAGCTCTGGCCTTGAAGTCAGGAAGACCTGAATTCAAATTTGGCCTCAGACACTTGACACTTACTAGCTGTGTGACCCTGGGCAAGTCACTTAACCCTGATTGCTGAAGAAGAAGAAGAAGAAGAAGAAGAAGAAGAAGAAGAAGAAGAAGAAGAAGAAGAAGAAGAAGAAGAAGAAGAAGAAGAAGAGAAGAAAGTGTTAACTAAGAATAGTTGGTAAAAATAGCCTTCCCCAAACCATAAGTACACACAAGAACATACAGAATCCAGGGGAAAGTGGGTTCAAGCTTAATGAGCACATTTAGCTAAAAGGAAAATCCTTTCGCATGTAATTCTTTCTGCCCCCCCCCCATATAGCCCTCGTGAATTTCCCACTGGGATGACAGAGCTTCTGACAGGGCTCCTTGTAGACATCTCAAACTGACTTTCTTTAACATGGTAAGTTTGTCTTAAACTTCCAAAGCAGACATTATGGCTGGTAGCTGTTCTCCCTGCAAAATTGCTAGGATGCCAGTTCAAAGTCCAAATCCTCCAACCCTCTGAAGTTCACAAAATCCTCCTCTGGTTAAGTTTTGGGGAGGGAGGATAGAGGCTCTCCTCCTCTCCTTTCTTCTCTTCCCAATGATTTTCTTTGATGAACATGATTTGAACTACTATTTCTTCTATGCTAGCAGATTCTTAAATATTGGGCTCCAAACTAGCTTACTGTCTTGGAGAAGACTCACAGGGTGCGACAGGGCATACGTTGGTTTAATTCCTTTGATTGGTAGATGGATTCAATAAAGATGTCTGGGCCTTACTTCTGGTTCCTATCTCTAACTGATCGATTGATTAATTTACTAGAAGTCTTCGTACCCAATAAAGGCATTAGTAACTTGTTGTTACTTTAAGTGGAATGGGGTAATTGACTTAATTGACCCTCACCTGTACATTATTATTATATGATTCTCTGATTCCCAGAGAGGTAAAGTGACTTGTCAAACATGATAGAGCTAATAATTAGTGGAGCCAAAAAGAGCAGGCAACTGATGTTGTTGTGCCCCCTTCCCAACACAAGAGAGGTTGTTAGTGCTTGAGCAGGGAAATGTAAAGACCTATAGAGAACAAAGATACAAAGGTACAGAGAAAGAAAAGTAGGAGTCTAAACTAGTAGGGACAGAAGAGATGTTGTTGTTCCGTTGTTTAAGTCATGTCTGACTCTTCGTGACCCCATATGGGGTTTTCTTGGCAGAGAGACTGGAGTGGTTTTTACCGTTTCCTTCTCCTGCTCATTTTACAGATGAGGAAACTGAGGCAAACAGGGTTAAGTGATTTGCCAAGGGTCACACAGCTAGTGTCTGAAGTCAGATCTGAACTCCGGCCCAGCACTCTATCTGCTGCACCACCTAGCTAACTCAAGAAGAGATAACTAGTCTATAAATTATGTTTGCAACCCAGTGATTGGTAAGCTGGAAAATATAAATTACTTAGGAAAGAGCTCCCTATTTGATTTTTTTAAACTGCTAGGAAAACTGAAAAGCAGTCTGGCAGAAATTAGGCTGACAGCAACACCTTACACAATATTCTACAATATATTCTAAATAAATATATGACCTTACTATTAGCAGTACAAAAATGCTAAAACAAAATTAGAACTATACTATAAAAGATTAGAAGAGTAGGATATCATATACCTCTCACAGCTGTGGGTAGGAGATGGGTAACAAAGAGATAGAGGCAATTACAAAGGATAAAACAGATAACTTTGATTACATTAAACTGAAAACCTTCTGCACAAACTAAATTAATGCACCTAGGATAAGAAGGGAAGTGGTCGAAAAATCTTTGTTTCAAATTTCTCTGATAAGGGTTTAATATCCAAGATAGATAGACAATTAACAGATATCTACAAACAGATATAGATATATAGATATGACCAAAAGCCATTCACCAATAGATAAGTGGTCCGAAGATATGAACATACAGTTCTCAAAAGAATTGCAAACTATTATACAACCACATGAAAGAATGTTCCAAGTCACCAATAAAAAGAGAAATATAAACCAAAACATTCCTGAGGTTTTACCTCATGCCCTGAAAATTGGCAAAAAATGACCCAAATGACAGTAATTGGTGTGGTGGGAAGATAGGCACATTGGTGCATTGTTGGTGGAGCTGTGGATCAATACAACTATTTTGGAAAGCATTTTGGAATTATGCAAATAAAGTGACTAAAATGTTCATACCCTTTGACCTGAGATTTCGTTATTAGGCTTATACCCCAAAGAGGCCATTGATAAGAAGAAAATCCTCATATACACCAAAATTTTGGTAGCAGTATTTTTTGTGATAGCAAAGAATTGGAAACAAAATATTCACTGAGTAAAGAATAGCTAAACAAATTGTACTGCATGAATGTAATAAAATATTACTGTGCTATAAGAAATGATGAAGGTGGGGAATACAGAGAAACATGGAAAGATCTACTTGAACTGATGCAGAGTGTTATAAGAAGAGCCAAGAAGATAGCATGCACAATGACAACAACATAAACAGACAGAACAACCACACACATACACACACAACCCCAAAAGTGAATATTGCAAAATTATAAAGAACAAGGATGACACAAAATAGAGCTACGAGAAGACATTCCTGCCCCACCTCTTTATACAGCTGGGAAGTCCACAAGTGTTTCACATTGCATATATTTTCAGACTTTTTCAATGTATTAATAGTTATGCTGATTTTTTTTTCCTTTTCCTTTTTTTTTTCTTGCCTTTTTGAAAAAATACCGTTTCTTATATGGGATGGCTTTCTGGGAAGGGGAAGGGAGAGAGATACTAGAGGAAATTATAGTGATGCAAAAAAAAAAGACATTTAAAAACTTGTTTTAAAAGATTATATTTATATACATAATAGAATGTTGGATTACTCTGAGCTCAACATGCATCAGCAGTGAGACATGAAAATCACAAAAGCTAAGCATCTTTAAAAAGTTATAAAGCTCAGGAGAAAGGAGAATAACAGTCCTGCTTTACTCTTCCCTTACATCTGGGTATTGTATTCAGTTCTGGTTGCCACATTTTAGTCTAACACCCGAGGCACCCCACTGCCACATAGATCTTCTCAGTCAGGCTATCTCCACTTAAGAGAAAGCAGAGAGACAGAGAGACAAGAGAAAGACAGAGAAATTTCATGATGCACCAAGCTGTGATAAGTGCTGGGGATACATGTACAAGAAATCAAAATAGTCTTGGCCCTTGACCTAACATCCTGCTGAATGAAGGCAACACATAAAGAGGTGTTAGAATGGAGGACAGCGTATTCAGGTGTATATCGTGTATTCAGAAGGATAGCGTATTCAGACAGCTGGCAAGGAGACATAGAAGTCTGGAGAATGTGGGAAAAAATTGGTATAGTGAAGATACTTCCTGAAATGGTGGTCCTGCTAATTTAGGTATCAGAGCAAAGGTTTCTCTTAGATGGGCAGATGGCTGATGAGAAGATGGAGAAATATGGAGAAGGAACTGACTCAGGAATAAAGTGATACTCTGTTGGTTCACATCTACTCAAAATGCATAGCTTACCAGTCCTCCACAAATTATTTTATTTTTACTGTTTTACTATTTTCAGCCATAGTACACAATCAATTCAAAGCAAAAACATTTAATGAAATAATATAGTATATATAGTATAGTAGCAATAGACCATTTACCTATAAACCTGAAGCATACTCTCTCACAAATACACGTTTATTAGAATGGACATACCTAGGAGATATGTGTGGAAAAGCTCACATGTAGGAATCATATGTGGCCATGGTGCTTATGTAGAAGAGCAACCCATGCCTATGATGCTGAAGGACAGCTGGTGTCATTGTATTCTTCCTGAGGTCTGTTCCCTCCCAGTCTCATGTAGCGTACAGTTATCGTTAAGCCTGCACCCCCACACCTAGCCAAAGGTCAAAAGCCTGGCAGAGTGCC